>NC_086330.1:347333656-347643968 GCF_032445375.1 Bacillus rossius redtenbacheri | reverse complement strand
AGCAATGTCCGTTATATATATTTTTATGCCACTGGCTGCAAGTGATTATGAAATACGGACCCGGAACGGGTTACGCGCCCTCGAGTGAACTCGCGCCGACGCGGCGACGCGGTTCGCACGCCACTGCGTGTCGACGAGCGGAACAGACAATTCCCGCTTCCTGGAGCGGGCAGCGCCGCGAACGCAGACTCCGCCTCTCTCGCGGCCCGTCGAGCACGACGTCTTCTCGTTTCTCGAGAGGCCCGTTGATTTTTTTTCTTCAAGCGAAACCTTTCATTTAATTTATCAGCATGTAGACTAATGTCAAGACTCTCGGGGTAGCGGAAGTGAGTGGGTAGCGGAGTCAGCTAGTTTAACGCGTGTTCAACGTATGCATAGAGACTGGACAGACTCCACAATCCCCTACACACTCGGGCAAATGCCACCTGCTCATTGGCTGCTGACTCGTGACACCTGTCAACTGGGACGCTTGCGATTCGATACTTTTTTTTTGGTTGAAGGTTTTCCATTGGCTAAAAGTCCTTCCGATAAACTGTAAGCCAATCACAGAAGCAATATAAAGGTGCAGTTGTTTGGATTCGATCATATCGTGAAATGAATCCGCGAATTTTTCCGGTCTCTACGTATGCAACGTATCAAATAACTGCTCGGTGGTACGGAGTTTGTAATAGAAAGGTTAGGATTGAATATTCTTTGCAGGTATGGTGGCAGAGTACTCTATCATACTTTCGCATACATTTTGAATTTCGCGGTTGTTGGTACCGTTTGTTAGCATTAGAATTGTGACAATTTGTGCATACATTTCCAGTAGGGTCATGTACCATATTTTAGCTATAATAAACCCATTAATTCATTCTTAGATCCCACTGAAGACATGGAAGAAAAAAAAACTAGTAAAATAAGACTCTTTTCAACGCATGATTAATCGTGCTTTAAATATTAGAGTGCCCTAAAATTATTATTTTTTCCCTGTTGTTTGTGAAGTTTCACGTATAACGCGCGTGGGGGGACCACGTAGAGATGTTTTTTTTATGGATTAGTATAGTACCAACAGTGGGGAAAAAAAAAATTGTTAGCCACCGTTATGTATAGGACGAGTCAGAATTCAACCGACAAACTTAAACCTTCAAGTGTTATAAAAATGCATTACGTATTATAGTTTAAAGGGCTTCCCAAGGCTACAGCATGCCTTTGAAATTGGAGCTGGACAAAATTATATTTTTTTTACTTGTTGCTACCCGAAATTACTCAAATGAAACAATTAAAAAAAACTAAAAATTTTGTGGTTATTGAGCACTATCCAGAATCTTAATATTTAATCATAAATACTTATTTATATACTTATCTATATTATTAAAACATAGTTCTCGTAAGTGTCCGGTACTTAAAAGAAATTATATACCTACTAATAAGTACTTCTCATAACTAAAGAATTTCTTTTTGGACTATGTTGACAGCTTTTTTCTTCTCGTGAGACAACACAGACTGCGACATATATTTTGACTGAAAGGTATTCATCTATTATAGCATCCTACACAGTAGCGGATCCAGAGGGGGGGCTAAGGGGCTCAAGCCCCCTCCAAAAGAATCTGGGTCCACTATTGTTTTAGTGTTTGCCTTGATAAAGCCTAGCCTCAGCTGGGTCAAGCCCCTCCCAAACAAAAATCCTGGATCCGCCACTGATCCTACATTACCTCAAGGTGTGGCATTGAAGGTTACCCAAAGACACTATAACATATGAAAGTTTCAGACATGTCGGATCGTTTACATTTACTGTACTATGCTATTATGTATTAACCAAAGAATTATTATAGAGAAATAAGATCATATTGCCATTTATAAACAAACATAATATGTTAAAAAGAATTAAGACATATTGAAATAAACAACTGGGAAACAAAATAACACGCAAATATCAGATTGGTGCTGGTTGTAATTATAGGCCTTTGTAAAAAAAAAACCAATGTAAAACAAACATCAAAAAAACAATTAACATATTAACAAAACATTACTGAGTATTACTTATATATTGAGAAACGAGCTCGTGGACAACTAGGTACGTACCAAGTATTTATATTACATTTAAGTAAAAAAAAAAAAAAACAGGTTAAGTTACTCAACAAATATTATTTAAAAAATTAAATCATCAAACAAATATTAAATTATTTAAGTCTTCTTATAATTCTTTCTTCAGAATGAAAATTAGTTGACGGAAATGTTCCAAAGTGTAGAAATCCATATTACTTCGTTGATTCAAGTTCAATAACAGAAACTTGCATTATGTTCACAAGGAAGCTATGATCACGCAGAAGTTGAAAACTGTTACATAACCTTAAAATAATAATAAATAAAATTCTGGCCTTTGTTTTGAAGAGGTCAATTCCCAAAAATGAATTTATATTCCTGGAACACCAAAGCCAGGATGAGGCCCATGACTCGAACCGCAATGGAATGAAACCACAAAAATATTAACCTCCATACATAAAAATAATTAGGTATCATGGGATACACTTTTCCCACAGACGAACCATTTACTCACCCAAAACGGCGGTAAAAGATAGGTTGTTACATTTTATAATCAATTTTTACACCAGCACCAAAAAAAAATACAGACCAAATGGCCGAAAAGAATTTGAAAAAGGCAAGGTAAGCCTTTTTCGTTTGGCAAGACAGAAATCATAGAATTAACAATAAGTAGAGGGTATACAAACAAAACAAAATATTCATAGAACCAGTATTGTAGTACTTAGTATTTCCCTTACACATTTGATTACAATAGAAACAAACACATTTAATACATTATTAATTAAATAACTACACAAAACTTTAACATTAAGTTCATGAAAATATGTAAAGATAAATAAATATTAAATACAATCTTTGCATAAAATATTTTAAAATTTATTTAACATGAAAGATAAAAAAAATGTGAATAAATTAATTGCTCATAAAATCACGAATGCCATAACTAGAAACTGCACAAGACATAAATTGTTCAAAAGTTACACGCTAAGTATAGTTAAATAGCTTAAATAGCTAAATATAGCTGTTCATGTGAAAAGCACTCAGCATTCAAATCTATTCCTGGTTACGTTGGGTCATCCATACAAGATAGACATGTACTTTCGCTGACTGTTCTGTAGGCCTTTATAAAATTTACGTAATGTAGATCATTAATTTGATGTATCAGTCATGTATAAATCAGCGTAAACCAAGTAAGATGCGTAAAAGCGTCTTTTTTTACGACTAGATTACAAAACATTGAGATTTATTTACTACCTTTAAATTAAAATATTAATAGTTTATGGACTTGAACTTCCCGGAAGAAATTCTCTAAAAGATGGCGAAAACAGCATCAAAATACATTGCGTAGTTTAGAAGAAGTAAGCCAACAGACAGACATACGTGGCTGGCGACTTTGTTTTATATTATTTAGAGATTATCAAGTATACTGGATATTTATAGGATTAAATTTATTGAAGTGCAATGTAATTAATATGTTATATGTACAGCCAGGACAGTAAGCAAAATTTCATTTCGGCTGGGAGTTTGGGGATTTGGGGGATAGAACCTCGCCCGCCGTTTGCTTTCAAATTCTTTCCTTTTGTTGGTGAGAATGATACTTTTTTTTAGGGTTTCTTGGGATTTAGGTGAGGGGGGGAGGTGATATAAACCCCCATCTATCCCTGTGTACAAATAATCTTGTTACAGCATGCTTTAGGATAACGATTGAATAAAGTTTGATCCAAAATAGCGTTGCAGACACACACACGCAAAGAAAATGAACAGCTGAGTGGAAAAAGGTTAATATTCCATTTATAAATGTTTTGAGAAAAATAGGAAAAACTGATTTGTACGAAAACTACAGTTTGGATCAGAAACTTCACCATTAAGCAACTGTGGGTGTAGTAGTGTAACACAATTTCCGAGTCCATAGTCAAAGTAAGTAAAGAAATACAAATAATTGAAAGTGCCGGAATGTTATCCTTCTTCCACTAATCAACAAACAGTCAAAAAAGTAATAATAATATATAATGTTTGCAACCCAAAAGCATAAGAAATAATGCATTAAAGACAATATATTAATGCACTAAACATAATAAATTTATTTTTGCACACATTTGAGGCAATTAATAGTCATATATAATATTTTGACAGCTGTGATGCATATATTTATAGTAACAGTAAGATAGTTTAGGAGTGATTCTCGTTACGACTTCATGACGTGTGTAGGCGTGCTGTCATAACTTAGAAATCCAAACATAACTTTTCTAAGTTATAGTGTTTCTAAGTTGTGTGTTTCGGTGTTGTGTGTTTCGGTGTTGTGTGTTTCGGTGTTGTGTGTTTATAAGTTATGTGTTTCTCAGTTATGACAGTTCTAAGTTGTGTGTATTTAAGATGTGATAGTTCAAAGTTTCTAAGTTATGAGCGTTCTAACTTGGGATAGTTCTACATTATGTGGGTTTTTCCAAGAATTCTAAATTATGAATGTTCTAAGTTGTGCTTAATATGTTATGTGTTTCTAGGTTTCTAAGTTTATAATTTATTATCGTTCTAACTTAGGGCAGTTTTAATGTGTTTTTTTTTTCAAGAATTATAAATTGTGACTTTCTAAGTTATTTGTTTCTAAGTTTCTAAACTGTGTGTCTAATTTATAATCGTTCTAAATTAGGACAGTTCTAAGTTATGTGGTTTTTTCAACGATTATAAATAGGAACACCTGTATTTCGCGATTTCGTTTTTTCATGTCAAGGTATTTCACAAAACACTGTAGCTTTTTCTAAGAGTCATGGCAAATTGTGAGGGTGCAGCAGTAAGGTGACCACATTCTCATTGGCCCCGTCAAGAGCGGGACGACACCTCTCACTTGACCTCAGCCATTAACCACAGGAGAAAAGCTACAGTGTTTTGTGAAATACCTTGACATGAAATGAAATCGCGAAATACAGGTGTGCCGAATTATAAATCATGACGGTTCTAAGTTGTGAGTGATCCAAGTGACGTGAGGATGAGGGGAGGTGTGTGTTCGCGCGTCGCAGGTCGGGGTCGCGCCGGGAGCGTCACCAACCAGAACCAGAAGAAGAAGAAGCGGAGGAAGAAGACGTCGCACAAGCAGGAGGCGGAGCAGCTGCGCAGGAAGATGCTGCTGATGATGGTGCCGATGGCGGTGCAGGCAGTCGTGCTGCCCCTGGCGCTGCTCAACATGAAGCTGATGCTGCTGAAGGCGCTGCTGGCGGGCAAGCTGGCCATCGCGCTCATCCTGTTCAACGCGGCGCGGTCGGGCCTGCTGCGCGGCTCCTCGTTCCGCCAGCAGGTCGCCTCCGAGCACTACGGCTACGGCGGCGGCGTGGAGCAGGCCGCGTGGCTCGGCCGGCGGGCCAGACCCTCGCGCACCGTCGGGTAGAGTGCGCGCGCGCAAGCTGCGCGGCAATTCGTGGTCCCAAAATTTAACGTCTCTTTTTTCCCACGGGAACTTATAAAGTCTTTCAGCGCTCTCGCCGGTCATGCGTTAACACCTAACCTCGGTAACGAGCAAAATTAATGTGTTCTCACGTTGCAAATATACTTTATAAATAGAGACCGGAATAATTCGCGGGTTCAATGACCTCCAGGATAGACTCCGATATCCTCTACACACTCGCGCAAATGCCAACTGTTCATTTGGCTGCTGACTTGTGAGTCGTCTCGACTGGGTGGCCTGTGATTCGACACTTCTATGAGTGAGGGTCTCTAATTGGCCCTCAGTCCTCCAGATTAACAGTGAACCGATGACAGAAGCAGCACTAAGGTATAATTATTTGAATTTTAGCATAACACGAAATGAACCCGCGAATTTTTCAGGTCTCTACTTATAAATACGAAATTCCGAACCGAAATTCAAACAAGGGTTCTTTCAAATGATGCCGTGCGTGATGAATATACGCCAAATTGTGTATTCAACTACATTTCCGGACGCGAATCGGACGTGGTTTCCGCACCCGCCGCTATGGAATTCGCTGCCGGAGCAGCTACGTCGAATATAAAAATCATTCCATTTGCGGATAAATTTTAAATTCTAACAACAAAACGTCTGCAAAAAAACTTGAAAAAAATAATACTAATACCTGGCTTTGCACCTGATTTTTGACACTGAATTTTATTAAAAAAAACTGTCAGACTTGGTAAAATTCATTAAACGGTTAATGCTATAAAGTTTCCATTTGGCTTTGTGAACTTTGGTTCACGCCATCCGCCACCGATGACAGCACCGTGGTTACACATTTCCGTTCTATGCGACTTCTGTTCCATTCACGAAATTACTCCCACCAAATGCCGTATACCGAGAGCTAAGATGTTACACATAAGAAAGGTTTAAGCTAATTAATAGCTGATGTGTTCCTAACAACTTTACTTAACAAAACCCATTACAAAATGTAATTTTACGATTTTTTTCAGCGATTTAATCTGGAGCTATCGAACAGCATTTACACAGCTGCAATTTGTTTTGCTAACCAATTACATACCCACGTTGAAGTAAATCTTTTGAGTGTCTGCTCTAAAGTTGACGACACTCTGGTTAGAAATTGTCTAGCAGAACAAACCATTGTTGTTTAAATGCCAACTAGACGTTGGTTTCATAGCTTTAAAACTAACTCGCTAGGAAGAACAGTGAAAATTACAACATGAAGTGAGTATCGTTTTAAAAACATGTTAGCATTACGTGAGCTAGGAACGAGTGATAAACTTCATCGTAACAAAATAAAAAGAAGATTTTATTTCCGATTGCGAAATAGAGTGGTGTAGTTGTCATTTTCACTTCAATTTTTTATAAGGCGAAATTGGCACATACCCACTCCATAACTTCTAACCTTCGTGACACAAACTAATGATGAGACCATGAAGTGAGGAGTTAGGTAGCGAAATCTCTGCAATATACAAAATTTTAAGTCAAAATTAAAACCACCCCCAATATCACTTTTTTCCATCTAAATGGATGAAAAAGAATGTTTTTTTTTATAAATTGCGTTGCAAGCTAATGCCTTGCTTATGTGTTTTGAATATCTTTAGCATTAGCCTTTAAACATTTACGTGTTATATTTTTGCAAAGTATATGTGTATGATGATTCAATCAAATAAATATTCGCTATAGTTTTATACTTTATATCTTACTAAATACGATATTTGTACATACTTTTATGTATATTAAGTATCCATTAGTTATTTTCGGTAATTCTAAAAATTACAGCTGTGTTATATGTAAGTACACGTAGTGACTATCTTGTTATTTGCTAACATTTCATCAAATACACTTAATTCCCAATTTAATAATAAAAAATAGTTTTGAGTGGACATTTAATCAAAACATTGCAAGTGAAATGAGACTCTAAGTCACGGTATGTTTTTCAGACCCCAGCAGCCAACGTAACCAATGTTTGAGTTGAATTAGAGATAAATAAAAGGAGGTCTGAGGCAAGAGTATTAGAGAGTGTTTAGATAAGAGTGAAGGTACCATAAATTCTACAATTGTAACAATGATAATCACGTGACGTAAAACTATAGACTAGTGATGATATAAGATATACATGGGCTAATAGGAGTGACTTCAAATTTAGAACGAACACCCACAACATGGACGATTTCTTTCACCGATGAGATATATTGTACGCGAAAGATGTTGTTGTAGTCCAAACACAGGATGTCTTGCTCGCCTATGGGATGGTCTTTAACATTTGTAGTGGGCATAGGAACGTGATGGTACATTGTTGTTGAAGTAAAATCTTGTATGCTTGTAATATAATATTTTATAAAGAGACGTAAAAGCCATTGTTTACACCTGCTGATTTTGAACGTCCAAAAAAAAGTCGTAAATTAAGTGATAGCAATTATATCATCGCTAGTCTATAAGTTTACGTCACATGGTTATCATTGTTGATTTCGTATGCTTTATAATATAGTCTCTCTTATCTAAACACTTTCTAATTCAAATGTCTCAGACCGCCTTTTATTCAACTCTAATTCAACTCAAACATGGTTACGTTGACTGCTGGTGTGGAAAAGCCATTACATGACTTAGCGTCTCATTTTACTTGCGATGTTTTGATTAAATGGCCACTACAAACTACTTTTAAGCACAAAATTTGGAATTAAGTGCATTTCATGTAATTTTTGCAAATAACAAAGTAGTCACTACATATATGTACATTAAACACAGCTGTAATTTTCGTATTTACCGAAACTAACTGATGATTACTTCGTGGGAATAAAACTAAGTACAAATATCATATTTAGTAAGATAGAAATATAAATCAATTGTGTATGTTTATCTGTTTCAACCATTATACACATATACCTAGTAAAAATATTATAAATATCATACGAGTTTATTTGAAATGGAACTAAACGAAATATATTTTAAGTGGTCTCCCTTTTGGAACACTAAATTATTAAATGTTGAATACTTTGCAGTCAATGGTAAACTCGCATTGGGGAAAAAGAAAAGAGTAACAGAAAGGGAAATTCAGATCTTAAGTACTAACCAGAGAGAATGTTAATTATTTTTAATGTATGACTGTATTTAAAAAAAAATCCTATCCGTTATTTTTTAAATAAGAAACTGAGGTAAAATGCATTAGCTGTTCAGAGAAATTTAATTATTATTTATAAATACGGAATTTACAGTTGCAGTGTTCAGGTATCAAACCCGGAACATCCCCCTACAAACCGCTGAGTCGAACAGGCAGCGATAACACAAGTCCCTACAAGCCTAGGGGAAAAATACCAAAGAATACTTTTTAGTGTTTGTAAGGCAGCTACCATAATATAACATGTAGTCGTAATAATGGTTTGATTTATTTTATTTTCAACAACCAGGTAACACTAAAGTATAAATGCCATAATGGCAAGGGCGGAGCCAGAACAGACTTGTTAAATACATACCTACTTTGTACATAGGTGCAATACTGATCACACCTTGGACGGAAAAGTATCATATGTAAATAACAACAAAAGAACATTTATCTTTTACGACTAACACAAAAAATAAGAGAGAATGTAATTCCAAGTACAGAAGTCGAAACACGCAATTATGCCAGTTACCAAAAATTCAAGCAAACAAACAAGGCGTACGACTCTGAGATTCGAAGTCTCAAATTTAAAAAAAAAAAAAACACGTGGCGGGAAATTACAGTTACAAGAAAACGCAACACACACACAAAAAAAGGAAACAGAGACTATTCATACATTAGCGTGTGGACATCCCGTAATCGTAAGTTTAACAAAAACTTTCACACACGAGAAAATGTTACACGATATGATGAGCGCAGCACTCGTCACAAAAAGCTGGATTCAAAATATAAATTAAAGGCACGAGCACGAAAAATATCTGTCAGCCAATTCAAAGGCGACGAAACAAAAACCGTGGAAAAATATCATGAAAATAAAAAGAAATTATTTAAACCTTAATTTAAAAAAAAGGCGGGCTCGCACCCAAGACATAGTCCTTACCTTGCATAGTGGTGATCACTCTGTTCAAACTCGCAGCGGCCGGTATACACGACAGAGAATTATGTACAATTAAATTTAGATTTATCAGACGGCAAAGCAAAAGGGAAAAGCAACTACAAACTGGCGCAATGAAATTTATCGTTACGGTAATCAAGCATGCAGCTGTCGTGCATATAACAAATTACAGAACGTCACACTTAATACTTCGCCATGCTCGTTGCACAAATGAAACATTAACGTTCACCCATCGCAGACCGGAAATGATGAGCAGAGGCTGATGAAAACAAAACCCTAAACTGTGATGTCTATGCCCGACGAAAGTAGAAGAAGACCTTAGCAGAGAATTTTTTTCCCTAGCCTAAGTTAATCTAAATGTGTGTGGGAGGGGTCCAGGCTAGGGGAGGACCTAAGTTTGTCTCAGGCCGAAGCCTATGTGGCCTAGGCGCTACACAGTTATAAACAGTTCAATTCATTTAAATATATCATTCATTTCTCAGTTCATACACAATTTTTTTTTCTGAACTTATACCAAAGATTCCTTTAGAAACCAGTGGCCAAGAAATATTTTTAATTCTACAAGAAATATATTATAACTTTGTACTTATAACACATTGTTATGGTTATTTTTGCTCATATTAAATACGTTTTTTTTCAAATTAAAAATGGTTATTTCTTACGAAAATCGGAGCATAATGTTATGTGTTAATTCATGTTTCATTGCAGCATATATTTTAACCATGAAAAAGGTAATAGAATATTCCATAATTGGACTTTATTTTGTTTTAAAATACCTATTAAGTTTTCTAGTTAATACTGGCAAGCAATTAAGGTAATGATTTGCCAATTACTTTAACTATTGGAGGTACTGGGACAACACAAAATATAAATGCCCGGGTAAGGATAGTGATACCGTCGTTTTCATGTAAATGTACACATTTACAAATATCTGTAATTTTACATTTATATTTCTGTTCCATTTACAAAAATAATTCTGGTTGGGGTCGGGAGTTTAATTCCAATACTTCCCTTCCTTATCATTTGGAATGACTCATGTTTATGAGCATTCAGTAATTGAATAAGTGGTTCAGGGTCCAATGTGATCCTTAGGCCTTTTGGTAAAACGTGTGACGTAAAACACTACATTCATGATGTCAGGAATAAAACTGGTAAAATAAAGGTTAAAACAAGCCACATTTGAAAGATGATGCCAAATGTTTACATACTGGATAATAATTTTTTTTTATTTAACGTGTTTATTATATATTAATTACCTACCACAAAAAATAGCACCCAATTTAAAGAAAGACCGTTATACAAAACCCACGTGAAATGAAAATAAGCCTCCAATTCTGATAAAGTGCTAACTGATGAAGATCGATCCATTTATACAAAACAATCATCTTTGAAGATACATGGAAAATAAATTGTATTGTGAAAAGTATAATTTTGTTAATTTGGAAATAGGTTGCTCTTTATATGTGTTACGAAAATATATCAATGACAGGTAAAAAACTTGAACGTTTATATGATTTGTATTACACTGTTTGTCTTCTTCGCGCAAAGAAACATATTAATAATAAATTTTTGTTGTGTTCAAATAAAATTAAGTTTTTATGCAACCAGCTGCTAATTAAGTAAAAACACTTACCTCTGACGCATTAACCTGCATGTTTGAAATTATTCATATTATAAAAATTATATTTTGGATTTATAAATGGTGTTCATGATAGTAAATGAACACGTTTTCCATAGCAGTATTATTCGTGGTATAAACACACCACCGTAATTGCAAACCATTTCTGTTTTTTTTTTTTTACATTACTCCATTAATTTTATTTAAAAATGGCATGTACTGTGTTCATAATATAGTTAGTAATAATTTGTCTTTTCTGATGATGCGTCAATATGTATTTATTTGTATTTATTTTGATAGCAGTAATGGTACAAATCAATAAACCAGTTTTACTAGTGTTTTTTCCTTTCTTCTCCATTTCCTTCGCACGTTCATATGTCTACGGTTGAATCTATATGCACCTAGGTCTGAAATTTCGTTTTCAAGTATATATTTAAAAAAAGGACTGATGTGTAATTAAAATTTTTCTGTCGTAAATTTTTCTGTTGGTTATGCATCAGAAGTTCAGTGGCTTAAATAATGCTGCGACAAGTGTCATAGTCAACACATTCAACACCCTCTCAATTTCCCACGACTGCATGATATGTATATCTTTATCAATGATAGTTCACAGTCGCTAATTCTTATCAACATTCTCTTTGTGCAGAATGGATTTTCACTCTCCAAATTGTCTAAATTAAATATTCCTACCTTAAATTTCATGTCATCTTCCATCACTTAACGTCCTACACATTCGTTCACAGTCATTTCAGAACAGTACAAGCATAGATGGTTCTTATATAGTACTTTTTCTCTTGGCTTGACTCGAATTTTCGTTAACAACTGGACGTTTTATACTAATAAATTTAATTTAATTTTTTGATAAGAACATTTCTTAATTGTTTTAACTTAAACAATTTTGTATAATTGTTTTAAATAACCTTTAACTATCCCGATATAATGACACACAATGTATACTGACTGCAAAACAAGGGGAAATTGTTCTAATTTAATTATTGCTTTACTTCTATTTCATATTGAGATAAATTGGCTTAATAAAATGTTGCACAAAATTTAAAATTTAAAAATATTACAAGGCTGCTTTTCCACATCCTAACAAAAATAAACTAGTTTCTGTATTATTACATAAATCTTGCATTTAGACATACTATTTCATAATCGCGTACCTCTTTCATTGACTAATGGTGTTTAACTATTGTATTTTAGAACAATAACAAAAAATTTTCTTTTTAATCAACTTTGTTTTTATGTATGACGACCGTGACGAAAAATGAGAAGATTCAACAGCATTGAGTTTTCCATTCGGTGCTTCACTGTAAAAATAAAAAATAAATACTTTTGACAAGGGAAATCCTTGGGGATTCAATAGCCAACGATATCACTTGTAAAACTGCAAGGCAGAGCTTTGGGAAACTACAAATGGTAAATGCTCTGCCTTGCAATTATACAAAATATATCGTTGGCAACTGAGATTCCAAGGACTATCCCGTAAAAGTAGATTTTTTTTTTACGGTGCAGTGCTTTATTTTCTGTACGGGATTTGGAGTCGTCAGTCCCTGGGTACTCTCTTCACTGGGACAACACAAAGCATAAATGGCCGGGTAAGAAACCGAACCCAGTGTTATTGCGAATTTTTACTGATACAGTCGTTTTAATGTAAATGTACACTTTTACGAATATCTTTGATTTTTCATTAATATATCTGTTGCATTCACAAAAAAAATATAGGTATACAGTGTGGGGGTCGCGGTTTTCGATTCCAATATTTCTCTTCCTTCTCATTTCGAATAACTCACTCAGAAGGTGAATAATTTGATTCAGGGTCTAATTTGATCTAAGTGGTATTGCTTCCTTAGGCCTTTGGGCAAAACCGTGTGACGTAAAAAACTACATTCGGGATGTTAGGAATAAAAGTGAATAAATCAAGGTTTAAAAATGCCACATTTGAAAGATGATATAAAATTTTTACACGCTGGACAATTATTTTTTTTATTTAACATGTTTATAATTTAGTAATTACCTACCACAAAAAATAGGACTCATTATTAAGAAAGACCTTTATACGAAACCCAAGTGAAAAGAAACATTTGCTTTCATTTCTGATAAGTGTTAACCATTTATACAATAAGCTTTGGAAATATGCGGGGGAAAAAATTATATTGTGAAACGTATTGTGGCGCTGAGACTAGAGGCCTCGCTCCAACTCATAATGGCGAATGCGGGATCGATTCCCGGCTAGGTCGTGGCCCCCGGGTTATCTCGGGGTGCTCCAGTTTTCCGCTGCCCTTCCATTCCGTCCATTCTCATCTTGGGGCGGGCTTTCCTCACTTCGTTATTCATTTCTGTATTCGGTAAAAGTCCCGTATCACGTATCGAAGTTAATGCCTTGATCCTGATGGCATCGTCCTATACACATTGATCCTGTGGTAGGTACATGATTCTTGCTGTTTTAAGTACGGCAACAGATCCTGGACTTAAGCTTGTTATATAAAAATTAATTATATGATCGCTAGTTGAATACATAAATAAAATTCCACAAGACCTGACATTATTGGTTTGTTTTGTGATATTTTTATTATGATCAGGATCATTCCACGTACTTAATCTGTATTCTACTGGAATAGGTTTGACTCGTTTGTAATCAGTTTATTTTTCTGGAGCCTGTTTTCTAGTTTTGAAGCAACTTCTTAGTTAATAAGCTTGTTCCTCTCCCCCCGCCCCCCCACCCTGGTTTCAGGTAATAAATCTTGGTCAACCTGCGGAATCTACAACAGAAATAATCTAATAAATCTGGTTAGAAAGGTAAAAAAAAATTATAATTCTTAATTTTATTTTAAGTTAGATATTAAATAAAAGTCAGATATTACAACTTGAGAGAATAATGTCCATAACCATACCTTAACCTTTTAATATTTTTCTTTAAGAAAAGCGAGGGTTGGATTTAATTTATATTAAACGTTTTATCTATTTTGTTTATGATAAAATAATTTATGAAAAATGAAATCCTTAGACTTTTATCTTGAAAATATTGTTTCTGTCTGATAAAAAAAAAAGTCTAAGAATTACGTGTTGAAGTTTCGTAAAGCAATTCTCACTTCTAGCGAAGAAAATTAAAAATAAATAAAGTCGAAACAAATCGAAAACTTGCCCTCTTGAAAGATTGTAATTTTGTAACAAGGTTACCTATATCTCCGGAGTACATAATCTATATAAATTTATATATATATACATACATTATTTTATAATATCACTCGGCGGATTCTCGAATCGTTTTATTATAAAATTTGCTTTTAAATGTGGTGATGTATTAAAACAGGATACACGTGGATAAAATTTGCGTGAGTTATTTTTTTTTTTTGCTTTGGGGCACGACGAGTGTGTATGACGTGTGCCAGCTTCGGTTGTTTGCGTTCTCGCCGCTCCGTGGGCGAACTTAGGCAACGTCTCCGAGCCAGCGACGCAGAGGAGACGACGGCGTCTCTTCTCGGCGGATTTGGGTGTTCGTCCGGTCGGGATGACGTCGTGCTGAGATGCCTACTACAGCCTCCACCTCGAGGGACCCTCCGCCGACGAGGAAGCCGTTCGCTGGCAGGGCTTAACCTTGTTTCTAGTTGCACCTCGGAGGTGGAGGAGGCGCTGCGCACTGCCAACCCTGCAATAAGTCACTTCGTGAGAAACTTCACTGCCCGGCATTCGAAACGTCAGGGTATGCTCGATGGTCCGGCACCAAGCGAGAAATGCACGTATTTTTTTTTAAGGCAATATAATATTGACCTCGAGCTGAAAGAAAACCACCTTTAATTGTTTTTCAATAAAGTCGTAAACTCTTTCACAGTATACGCACCACGTGACTAGTAGTCGACAGCGCACGGTACGGCCTGGGATTATCAACCGGGATCGCTCGGGAGTGATTCGGCGTGCTTCGTGTTTCTTTCGCAAAACACCAAAATTTATTTTTGGCCTATTTTGGTACCGGATTATCAGAAACATATATATATTTTTTTGCGTGTTAAGGGAACACTAATATTGAAGTAAAATCACAGATATTTGTAAATTTTTCATTTACAAGAAAAAAGTTTACGTTAATAACATTCGCAGTAACACTAGGTTCGTATTCTTACCCGGGAATTTATGCTTTGTGTTGTCCCAGTAACTCCAGTAGTTAAATTTATTGGTAAACCGTTCCCGAAATGGCATTTCAGTATTTACTACGCATATTAAATATAATAAAACTAAATAATGTCCAATTATTTATAATTCAATTTTTTTAACTTCGTGGTTTGAAAATAAAAATGCTTCAATGAAACATCAACCAAAATCAAAAATATGGGCAAATTTTCGTAAAAAACTACTCAGTATTAACTCCAAAAACATATTTCATATATTAAAAAATGTGTTGTACAAAGTTGCAATATCTTTCTTGTAGTATAGGAACCTAATTCTTGGTAACTGGTTTCCAAAGGAATCATTTGTATAAGAACATAAATTTTTTTTCTGTTTACTCTCGTTGAACTTTAATCAGACGATGACGATCTTGGAACACCTCTGACATGCCCTAAGTCACCCATAGCAACCGTAGACCAGGCGGGATACCTTTAACGCCTCAGCTGCTTAGTGTTTTGGTTTGGGGGGGGGGAGAGGAGTATTTATACGGTGTTCATACCAGCACCACGGTTCAAACACTATATCCGGGAGTCTATTCCATTTTCCGAGATAATACTGAGTATTTCTTACGAAAATTGGTGTATAACTAAATTTTTAGTTGAAGTTTTACTCAGGCATAAATTTTTAAATCATGGAAAAGATAATCAATTATTCAATACTTTAACTTTTTTGTTTAATTATGCTTATTAATTTATGTGCGCAGTTAATATTGGAAAGATATTCAGGGAACGGTTTTCAAATAACTTTAACTGTTGGTATACTGGAACAACACTAAAGGATAAATGCCCGGGTAAGAATTCGAACCCAGTATTACTACAATATTTTGTATTAATGCAGTGTTTTTTTCACACTTTTATTAGCTTCACCTGTACGTATGAATGTATGTATGAATGGACTATGTAATAAATCATTTCCATTCAATCAAAACGAAAATTGGCATTTCAGACCCAACATGAAATGACTAAGAATGGCATTTGTTTATTGTAGTGCCAGCAGTGGAGGTCACACACGAAAGGTTGTTCACATCCCGACGTTGCTGGGGGAAGTTGAGGAGACGCTATGGCGTTTGGGTTCGAGGTTTAACTCTCCACTGAAGCTACTGGAATGTCCTGGCCGAAGCAGTCAACGTATGTTTTGAGTCTATCATGATGGCGAAAGTAAAGAGTTTGACCCATGTTAGCGAGCCAGAATACTATGTCTATCTTGCGTTACTGTGACTCAAATACTAAGTCCCAACTGGATGGCGGCGTTGAGCCCTAGGATACTAGGTCACACCTGAAGGGCGGTGTTGAACTCCAGGATACTAAGTCCCACCAGGAGGGTAGCGCTGAGCTCAAGAATACTAAGTCCCAACTGGATGGCGGTGCTGAGCCCTAGGATACTAAGTCCCACCTGGAGGGTGGCGCTGAGCTCCAGAATACTAAGTCCCAACTGGATGGCGGTGCTGAACCCTAGGATACTAAGTCCCACCTGGAGGGTGGCGCTGAGCTCCAGAATACTAAGTCCCAACTGGATGGCGGTGCTGAGCCCTAGGATACTAGGTCACACCTGAAGGGCGGTGTTGAACTCCAGGATACTAAGTCCCACCAGGAGGGTAGCGCTGAGCTCAAGAATACTAAGTCCCAACTGGATGGCGGCGTTGAGCCCTAGGATACTAGGTCACACCTGAAGGGCGGTGTTGAACTCCAGGATACTAAGTCCCACCAGGAGGGTAGCGCTGAGCTCAAGAATACTAAGTCCCAACTGGATGGCGGTGCTGAGCCCTAGGATACTAAGTCCCACCTGGAGGGTGGCGCTGAGCTCCAGAATACTAAGTCCCAACTGGATGGCGGTGCTGAGCCCTAGGATACTAAGTCCCAACTGGATGGTGGCGCTGAGCTCCAGAATACTAAGTCCCAACTGGATGGCGGCGTTTAGCCCTAGGATACTAGGTCACACCTGGATGGCGGCGTTGAGCTCCATGATACTAGGTCCCACCTGAAGGGCGGCGCTGAGCTATTGTGACTGTATGGTGCTAAGGCGGAGGAGCTGCACACCTTGAAGCGGTTGGCCAGGTCCCACAGCGGCTCGTGGTTGATGCGGACCGCGTCCAGACCCTGGGGCGCCACGTCCCCGCGCGGCGGCTCCTTCTCGGGCGGCCCGACGTACTCCGCCGACGAGCAGCTCACGTCGTCGGGCAGCACGCTGCGCCGCGGCTTGTCCTTGGGGCAGTCGGGCTTCCAGCGCATGTCCGGCTCGCGCTGGTACTCCACCTTCACCGGCTTGGTGAAGCGCCACTTGCGCAGCGGGTGCACGTCCGAGTCGGGCCTGGGCATCGGGTCGTACTGCACCTCGGCCAGGTGCTTGAGGTTCTCGTGGACCATGTCCAGGCGGTTGATCACACCCTCCCGCCGCTGCCGCTCCACGCGCGACGCGCACACGTATTCGTCGTACGCCTTCTGCAGGTCGTCGGCCGTCTGCCCCACTCTGGCCGTCAGCGACACCAGCTGCCGCAGGTCCGGGGGGAACAAAAGTGTTGGCAACACCGCGCGCTATTTGCCGTCACGGGAATCTTTAAACGCGTCGATTCACTAGAGACGACGAAGGATGGTGATGTTTGAAGATCTCTAGTGTAAATAGTGATACCTAAAACATTCTTGCGAACTACGAATTGTAATCTGTGTTCGTCCAAGAAGGTTTTTCCCGTAACTTAACTTCATAAAAAAAGGTATCATTTTGAACCTTATCACGATAAACCTTTGATTACGAATTTAATTATTTTTATGGTTACCCCTTTTTACATACGAGGGTTTCAATTATAGATTCGGAACAGTGGGGAATCGACGAAATGCGTGTTGAGGTAGGGGTTAACGGGAGTTCTCCCGAGAAAAAACCCAAACGGTTAGCGGAAACGTCCGCTAAGTTCCGTGTTTGGCTCCGTCGCAGATCGCAACCTGAATCCTCTTGGGGAAGATATGAGCCAGAGACCAGCCGACCACGTATGGCCTCAACACTGAACGACTAATTCTCAAACAGAAATGCCAAAAACCGAGTTTCGTGGCAGACGTGACTGGCCGCGTGTTCAATGTTACGGAAATCATAACAGTTATTTCGTTCGATTTCTGTACCACAGAGACCATAAAAAGATCACTTAATTTTCTGGAACCAAAGCTAGACTCCATACACTTTTACATTTTGCCGGCAGTCACATTTTACCTTTAGTCAATGCTTCATAGGGCTATTAATTTTCTTATTTTAATACCGGATAATTGTCCGACAGGCCCTGCCAAAGAACCCACTATCCAATAAAAGTGATACTTATATAGCCTATAAACATATATATAGCCTGTCTCCGAATAATAACGTGAATCTTGCAGGGATTTTTTGCCAGCGCAGGAAATTTTGACATTTAATTGCCAGTCATCAAAAATTATATTTGTCACAACCCTTGTGCCTGAATGGATTTCTAAAACTTTCATCACCTATTTAGTCCTTTAGGGGATTAATTTTTTAAATCCTTCCTTAATGCTCATCTACGTTATTTAATATTAACGTCTACTTATGTTTCTAAAATCACCGGTTTAAGCTGTGCATTGTATGTCAGTCAGTCATTATTAGAGTTTTATTAAGTAGATAATACTTTGTTACGTACAATGATTTTTACCAAAAATAGTCTACAGGCACGATTATTAAGTGAACACATCGGGTAGATAAGTATACTTTAATCACGTATACATATGCTTCACGTTGATATTTGGACTGCAGAGCTCTTGACAAGTCCTTGGCGATGCTGACCCAGTTAAGGGTGATTAGGCTCTGCCATTTTGGATTTTTTCCCATCTTTTTGCTGTAATTATAATATTTTACTACTTATTTACTTACCACGCATTTACTAATAGGCTCTAGTCTGTAGCCGCGAGGAAATAACTTATTTTTTAACGCGGGCTACTACAACTGTCTTGATAATCGTACCATTTCATAAGTGTTGACTTCAACAAGTAGCCAAAGCTAAGTCTTATGCCATGCCAAACCAAAAAATTTAGCACGGACGCTTCATTGCAAGCGGTATCAAAATATTTGAAACTGCAAAATTAAGAGGCGTAATCCCTCTTAACATCGTGGTGAAGTCTGTAACCCACCAAAGGATGTGGTCTTGTTATCGACCAATGAGCATAAAAAAAGAGCTTAGTTAGTTATAGGCAGGTTGATTCTATCATGGAATAGTGATTATATAATGGCATTTTAAATGGTAGTTAGTGCTTACCTCTTTCTGCAGTTGGGGTAGACGCGACGCATGCTTCGATGCAAATTTTTCTGCAACAAGTCACATTGAACTAAATGTCAGGCTAAAATTAATTCAGATTTCTTTGAATACTCTAACAGCAATTTTAAAATACCTGCAAGACAATAGATATTTTATGTCATCATGTAAGACTCCACATTATCGTGTACAAGCAAGAAAATTTAATTTGTAAATTGGCTTCCGTCAATAGTCATTTGTTTATAGTCCTTCATGAGCGTGTTTAAAAAACACACGATCCAATAAAATAAATCATATTAATCAAGCAGCAGTTAGTGTGTGTTGTCAAACACAAATATGCCGGTCATAGTCATCCCAATAGCTGATATAATAATTAAGAGAAAACTTTTTTTTTGCAATTTTATTGGACTCTGTGTGATTCCATTACTTTTGTGATAATTGGGAACTATTGGCTCGCAGTTGTACATGGGATTGTCTGAATAAAGAAGCCAATAATTAAATCCATGTGGAAAAAACAAAATTAAGTCAGTCTTGTAGCCAAATGAATCTAGTAATTTCTAGAGGTAAATTTGTCGATACACCCACGAAAAATTGTCGGATTTATTTCGCGACTGGTTAAATTCAAACAATTTTACCTTTGTACTACTTCTGTCATTGATTAGAGCCATGGTTATTGGGCTGACTCACTAGCAAAGTAGACTAATATTATCAAATACTGAACCTAAATTAAATAAGAAAATTATAAAATTTAATAATAATAAAATATACATCAGGTTCACGTTGATGATTTTACTACAGTGGTCTTGTCATGAACTTGACGACCCTAAGCCAGCTGTAAACAAGGAGAGCAATCACGTGTAACCTGCTAAATTGTGAGATCGTATTATCATAGAATGAACACTCTATAAAGGCTTAATTATGTGTAGCCAGTTGAGCATAGCCTGGCGTAAAATGAATCCACGAAATAATTGTTACTCTACTCATCAATGTATTCGCAGTTGGGACCTAGCTAATTACATTTCTTGCTCTTGAAAACAGCTTCGGAGGCATAAAAAACTATGTCCACTTTGGGGCAAAATGCACTTTTAACCATAAATTTTACCATCGTTTGCCGTACATTATGTTGGCATACAATACTACGATCTACGATATGTCAAAAATTCAGATATTTTGAGTTTAAAATAATTGAGTACTTAAGTGAAGCACTATTTAAAATTATTTAAACTGTTGTAATGAAAACATTTTGTTTTTGAGACATAATGTTTTATGCTTCCGAAGTACCCAAGTTTGCACTAAATCGTTAGAACCGTTTCCTAGAACGCCAGTAGCCTACACATGTGTATGTTCATGAATGTGCAAATATAAGTATACATATGATTGTTTAAAAGCATCAAATAAGTCGTATATCTGGATACGCAAGCGTCACTATAAATAATATTACAATGTGTAAAAATATGTGTTCAGCTGCATTTAATTTCAATTAATGATTTATTGCTGAAAATAATTACATTGTTTGAACAAAGCTTATTTGATCCTAAACAAATTGAAAACATACCGACTCTAAAAATATTTTCTTTTAAGGACTGTTTCTCTGTGGCTGTATTGGGAGTTTTAAGTTTTAAAAACACATGAAAGGTAGTAATGACTAAAATAAAGCTATGCAAGGGTGAAAAGTTCTCAAATAGAAAAAAAGCAAACATTTTAATTGTTTTTGCTCGTGTGTAAAATGTTTATGTATCAATATAGTGATAAGCATAAAATATTATTGCGAGTTTATGTTAAAAAAATTAATGAAACCTTATTAGATTAGGTTTTGCTTCAGTGCTGTCACTTTCAGATGATAATAACTTTTCACTAAAATAAAATCCTGTTGTTCATACTGACAAATTATGTAATTCAACTGACGCCAAATGCATTCATCTCAACTTGACAACATTGCATAAATATTATAGGTACATACATTATTAATTACAAACTGGGTCTGAATTCACTGACAAACATCGGTCACAATTTAATAACAAATAAATAAGTTGAAACTATTTACCTCTCTCTCTCTCTCTCTCTCTATAGATATATATATATATATATATATATATATACACACGAAATAGGCTCAAAGTTATTCACAAGGCTGGTATATGTTTTTGAAGTTAGATCTGCAAAACTACTTTATTGTAAATAATATAGAAAGTGGGACAGCAAAGATCTAGATAGTGTTTAATGGAAGAATGTTCTAAAAATAATGTTTTACTGTATTTGAGTGATTTTTTTATAACTAATTGGGAGCAATACTTCAATTTGTAATAGTTTTTTTGTTAAATATTTACACAACGAATTTTGTCAGTAAAATTATGTTAAACACTGCCCTACTATTTGCGGCATGTAACATGTTCAGCTCTAACCTTAAAGGACGTATGTCCACCAGTTTTGGAAAGCACTCTAACTGAATTTTGCGAGATGGACTCGCAGCAGAAGGTTGCCGGTTGAATTCGGACTCACTGTCAGCCTGTACAAACTTGCACAGCCTGCAGACAGACAGTACAGCCGAGTGTGAGCTACTCACCCTTGACGCACTGTCCTTGGTCGGCTGGAGGTGGGCAGGGGGGTGGGCAGGGGGGCGGGCAGGGTGGGGGGCAGGGGGGAGGACATATCGGCGCAGCTGTGGTGCCTGCAACAAGCGACAGTCTTATTGAGTACTCGCCACATCACACCATGGAGTAGTTGGTCTATGTAGTGGGTGACTGTTCTGAAGTCAGTGTCACTCTGGTCCATTGAATACTTGGTCTATGTAGTGGGTGTCTGTTCTGAAGTCAGTGTAATTCTGTTCCTTGGAGTAGTTGACCAATGTAATGGGTGTCTGTTCTGAAGTCAGTGTCACTCTGGTACATTGAATACTTGGTCTATGTAGTGGGTGTCTGTTCTGAAGTCAGTGACATTCTGTTCCTTGGAGTAGTTGATCAATGTAATGGGTGTCTGTTCTGAAGTCAGTGTCATTCTGGTACATTGAATCGTTGGTCTATGTAGTGGGTGTCTTATCTGAAGTCAGAATCATTCTGGTACATTGAATCGTTGGTCTATGTAGTGGGTGTCTTATCTGAAGTCAGTGTCACTCTGGTCCATTGAATCGTTGGTCTATGTAGTGGGTGTCTGTTCTGAAGTCAATGTCACTCTGGTCCATGAAGTAGTTGGTATAGGTATGGAGTGGCTGTCTGTTCTGAAGTCAGTGTCACTCTGGTACATGGAGTAGGTGGTCTATGAATAGGGTGTCTGTTCTGAAGTTGAAGTTATTCTTGTCCATGAACATACGAGTGTATGGAGTAGGGTTCTGTTCTGATAAAAAGTCAGCCAGCTATGAATTGTATAGCATAATATATCATAGTTGTAAAACTAAAGTTTTAACTTCTTGAAAGGATTTCACTAAGAAGAACCATAAAAAATTAAATGATGAAGTGAGTTTTATTACAGAAAAAGAGTAACAACACTTTTGCGAGTAATTAGGTTTAAATTAATCAGAACAAAAAAAAATAAATATTTTTTTTCCGTTTTTATGAAACTTTTAGGTAGCAGTTAATAACATATAATTCAAATTTATATATTGAACATATATTTACATATTATATACAGTACGTAACTGCTCCCTGATGATGGCGACTGCAATGTCGACCGAAACGTCGGTGTAATTATTCGCCAAGGACGCGGCTACAACCCAGAAGCCAAGCCACAACAGCAAGTGCGGCTCCAGAGGAAGGGCGCAGGGGGCGACAGCCCCTTCCGAGCCCAAATTTTACTTCTTATTTCTTTATAGAGAATATTAATGTTGACTTAAATACTTTCGTTAATGTGCTAAACTCTTCTTTCAAAGTACGAAAATACAAAATTTCAGTATTTGAGACCATATATTATGTGAATATGCCAAGGGCAATGTCATGATTATTAACTGCATCCTCCTGTGTGTGAGAGCCCTGCCCGAGAGGTCTTCCCGGAGCCGCCAATGCACAACAGTGTGGTGAGTTCTGGCTGGGAGCAGCGCGCGGCTTACCGCAGTCCTTGGAGGACTGGGCCGGCAGCTGCACCATGCCCGGGTACTTGGGGGCCCCAGGGGTCGCCGACGACGAGCAGGGACCCGCCGAGGCTCCCCCGGAGGCCGGCGGCACCTGCACGTCCACCTCCTTGTCGATCCTGAACACCTCCTGGCCCGCGTCGTCCAGGTAGATGACGACGGCGCGGTGGACGGCTGTGAAGCTGGTCATGGCTGCGGGCGGGACGGGACGCCGTGTTATTGTCGTCGCGTGTGGTTGGAGGAGTAGAGGAGCAGAGGTTCCCGCAACCGTCGGCACTCTTTTCCGGGGTTTTACGTCTCCAAGTGAATATCTTAATATCTTAATATCGTTCGGAAGAATTATTCGCAGGCTTTCACGGCCATTGTCCGAAGTAGCTCGGCTTCTGGGTTTGTAGCAGCAACCCTTGGCGAATAATTCACCGACGTTTCGGTCGACATCGCACTCGCCGTCATCAAGGAGCAGTTTAACTACAGTAGGTAACTGCTCCCTGATGATGGCGACTGAAATGTCGACCGAAACGTCGGTGAATTGTTCTCAAGGTCTCCGGCTACAACCCAGAAGCCAAGCTACTTCGGAACTGTCAAGTGTTTTGGTTAAAACTTTCAAGTGGATTATTGAAATTTGAAAGTGCGTTGTGGTCATTAATCTGTTAATTTTTTTTTTTCTTATTATATGAATCTCGGCGTTCTAGAAGATTTTTGGTGAAACGTAGACACGCCTTAAATGAAACAAATCTAAGAGAGAACACTGTTTTCGAAATATGAACTACACAGACAGAGGGTATGCCGGTAAAAGAATTGCCAACGGCCTAATGCTAGTGAATCACCCCGCTGTGATGTAGTGGAAACCATGGAACAACCCGATGTCGGGATGCCACATGACCGACGTTCGAACACCGGTCTCCTCTGGAATCAGGAGCTATATACCAACCCCCCCCCCCCCCCCAGAATTATCATACCATCGACCCTAATTATCGTCGCCAAGAACGAGATGGTATGATTCGTTAATTTACCTGAAAGGTCTGGTTATTCTTCACCGTGAATTTCGATGACGGAGTCCGAAATGTTTGAAGTCTGTGTGAACGGCTGTCTCTCGACGACCAAAGGTTATTGTTTTCGGATTGTTGGTTGTTTTAAAGCAACAATGCGCTCGACGTAGAACATATTCCCAAGCTAGCAAGCCCCAGCCATCGCTTACAAGGTACAACAATGACAGCCGAACACTGTCTGGCCGGCGAGCAAAAATAAAGGGGGGGTGGAGGGGGAGGGGAACACAAAGTAAAAAGACGGTAAATTGTGGCAACTCAATGCTTTAACAAACGCTCTTATCTTCTTTGGAAATCTGAGAACTGTGCAGTATTTAGAGGCAACTTAACAATCTGAAAGTATTTAACTTTTCGACGATAAATGTTGGCAACCTGGACTATTTTGTGGTCGTGTTTGCTGGTAATATTATCCTATTACGTTTAAGATTATTTAGTTTTTAATACGGATCAACCGTAACACTACGTAAAAAATGCTTTATTATTTGTTTCAAATATTAAAAACTGCATAGCTGCTAATAATCATAACCTCATTTACCATTGCAAAAATTACACACGAGCACAAGCAAAGCAAAGCACAAAGAAAATTTTGTTTTGCAGCCATGCTTATTTCATTTCTACGAAAATAATCTAACATTTTCAAATAATATTTCAAAATACCCATATTTCATAAATTCTAAACTAAGAATGTTCGTGAATATTCTTATTTTTTATGTTATTTTGTTCAAGAAATGTCTATGCATTTCTATAATTTAAAACTGAATACTTCATGTTGGCATTTTTCATAGGCACAGGTTTTTTAGTGGCCATATTCCGCCTGTACAGTTGCGCTCCTCCTGAGTTGGAAGAACTTCACATGGAGGAAAGAAGTTAATACTTCTTAAGAGTTAAAATCACTTTTATAATCACGCCATCGTCATTTTTTTCCGCCCAAAACATTGTGGAAATTGTGTTTGATAACTTCTGATGATGGTTAGTAAGAATAATTAAGAGTCTCCGTCGTTAAAAATAGCCACTCCCGAAAAAAAAAATACAGTCGTTTAAAACTGTTTCCACAGTGAAAACACTACCCTTCAGCCAGTGTTTGGGGCGTTTAATCCAACATGGCGCAGCAATTAGCTAAAGAAAAAAAAAACTACTCCCATTCTTCGACCATGATAGTCATTACTTTTATTTGCATGAACAGTTCCAACATTTCATGCAACTTCAAGATCTGAAATTTAAAAAAAAAAAAATGCGAGGATGATTTTTTTTTTTACAATTCCAGAGTATTTTAAATGTCACTAACAGCATTTCATTTTAGTTACGATCACCTAGAAGTGCAAGAGCATACCCTAAAAAACATGTTTGTGAGAATTTGATTTAGCCTACATACGTTAACTAGAGACCTGTAAAATTCGCGGATTCATTTCGCGATAGGATAGAGTCCAAATACTTTTGACATTATTTTGCTTCAGTGATTGGGTCACAGTTTATCTGAAGGATTCTGGGCCATTGAAAAATCTTTAACAAAAGAATTAGCGATTCACGATCATTTCAGTCAACAAGTGTTACGAGACGGTAACCAATCAGCAAATGTAATTAGCACGAGTGCATAGAGGATCATGGAATCTATCCTTAAGGGATTTGAAATCGCGAATTTTACAGGTCTCTAACGTTAACACATCTGACCTAACATACCTTTCAATTGTGAAATGGGAAAGATAAAAAATACCAAAAATGCACGATCGTGGATTTTTGTGGAGAAGGATAGTAAAAGAGACTGTATCGGCTAATCCTATGGTGTCATAGGTTTAAACAACAAATAGAGAACATTTTTTATAGTATTATAGCTTGTACGTTAGTAGCGCCGGTGCGTCGTGGCAAAAGCGATGCCTGGTTCTCTACTGTACGCCCTCGCGTTCACGTACCAGGAACCAATTACTATAAAATGTTTTTAATCGTGCATTCTATGGTTTGGTCACTTCTGTAATCCGGGCCAATGGTCGAAACGCTCGAGTACAGATTTTTTTTCGCGGATGGATTTCGGCTGTTTTTTTCTGTCGCCGCCACATCGTATATGACTGCGCTGCAGGTGTTTCTAGGTTTACTCAAAGTTAATGGTTACTGTCGGTTTTTCTTTACACTACAATATTCCGTTTTCTAGAGGAATACATTCCCGTAATAATTTTTTGAAAAAATAGATCTTAATTACTGACGCAACGTAATATCAGATACTTTTTTTTACATTTAAGATTACTTGTATTTTTTTCTCTCTTAAGAGCAGCCTATTATAACTCGTTTTAAATGTCATTTTTACTATGCATTAGGATTTATTTGGTATTTATTTTTATTTAATTTTATGTCGTGAAATGAATATTAGCTACATAAACGTCTACAAAGTAATTGTAAATTGATAACAAAACGTATAGTCAAGAAAATAAAAGCAAAATTGCTATGAGAATGCCATAAATAATAAATAATTAGTTTACAAGCAAGTGTGAAAAGCAGTTTAGATCCAAACATATTTGATAACTAACACGATTTAACGTATATAATATAAAAAGTCATTTAAATAATTACATTCTTACAGACTAGATACATAAATGAAAAAAAAATCTACCTTATGCTATACTTTTACCTATAGTATGTTCTGTAACAGTGACATTAAAAAAATATTATAGAATATAAATTATTCTGAAAATACAAATACCGTTATTACTACGAACACTATTGTGTAGTGATGCAGATGTTTTCATGTTAATTTAGATATTTACATATATATGTAATTTTATATAAATATTTCTGTTCCATTATAAAAAAAAATACAGTGAAGCAGGATAAAGGCTCATATTGCAAGATTTTTTAAAAAGCTTGAATGGCGCTTGCCAGAAGGAAACTTTAAAATACCATCATATAATAATAAAGGTTAAACATTGATGTGAAAAACACTTGAACAAGAAATTAGTGTTAAAATTTCACCATGATAAAAAATGTGTTCTATTATCTACATGGGAAAAGGTGAGTAGTGGTGACTTTGACTTTTGACTTCAAGTATCAAAGTGGCAAATATTGTGCAAAACCCAGAAAAAACTGTTAAAAAATTCGTTGATTATAATCCATCTACTACTTTTATGAAACGCGGTTATACGCTTCGTGATACTTAGATGTTAAAAATACATACAAATTGAGTGTACGTTTGTGATTTTCGAGTTATAACCTATTACATATTTTTACTGTTAGAAAGATAAATACCTAAACCAAATCTAACGTTAAAAAAATTGTCCTTCTGTTCAGCCTGTCCGTAAGAAATGCTTTAACTCAAAAACGTATAATGCTTGAAATTGACAACATATTTATGTAAACATATCGAAATAAATTAAGTCTTTATTTTATTTTAATAACTCATAAAATTCAAAAGAAATGATCATTCCCGTAAATAATTATCACACAGAGTTAGATAATGTACAACAGCGTAACTCCATAGCTTCTAATATTTCGCTTGGTAGAGAGAGAAAGGTCGGTTTTATTTTTTAAAGTGATATATTATATACAAATTTTAATTATATTTTCATTTATTTAATTTATCTGGGTGTTACTTTATTAAAAATATATAATAAATATAATAATATAATATTTTGTAATAGGCTCCACTAAGTAAGCAACCAATCTCGCATATGACAAGTGAAGCTTGCAGCTATCCAGTGGCACAAACTAGTATACTTCAGATGAACTGGGCAAATTTATCGTTAGTATTTGATATATTTGCCAATTAACCATATGTTAACTCATTAAATAGTTTTAAGCCTTAGCAGCATACTGTGATATAAATTTTAAAAAATTGTAACAGACAACTATAACTTAGATTTATGTAATTACACGGGAACTTAAATAATTAAATGAGATTGTGACTGTGCTGAGAAACAAAGATGAAATCGAATGTTTTAAATATTTGACAAGTTGAATCGAATTGCGAATATTATTCTCAGTGAAGCAATATTAGACTTATTTTATTTAAAACAGGCTTGAAAGAAAATAAATATAATCGTTGAACGTTTGTAATAAATGAACTGATTGTGCTGTATATATAACACCATTCAATAAAAATTATAAAAAACCATGCCTAGTATTAATATTGAGAGTTCATAAAAACAAACGGAATGGAAACTTTTGATTTTTACAAGTAGGAATAACCAACTTTATTCAAGCAAAACATATACAATAAAGAAAACTGAATATTTTCATGAGCGAATCTTAGGCTTTTAATGTTTTTAAACTTTTCAGCAAATGTGAAGCTTTGCGTCACAACGGAAGCGTCAAATGAAACTGATTGAAAATTTCCCGGTAAAGTCAAATCAAATTTTAAAATAGAGCTTCGTTTGATTCGCGTAGTAGAAACTTCGCTCAGGCCTAATTGTGACCATCTGAGTTCATTCCGATTCCACTTCAACTGTGTATAATAATGACGCTCAACATTACAAGTGGCATAGAAAGGTGCAAGGTGCAAGGTGCCTCCATCTATACTTATTATCCACTTCAGGTGTGTGGAGTCACCACTCAGAAGTCCAAAAATGCGGGGACGTCAAATTAAGACAAAGTGACCGGATGAAAATATTTTTGTGGGTTCCTTTCCATTACAAAATGTCATTTAAAAATTAAAAAAAAAATTAAAGACTTTAAATGCAACCGTGACGATAACTGTAAACGTAATCTCAGCGTATCGCAAAACTTGTGAACTTTCCTAGGAATTATATAAGAAATATACTTGTTATTTTATTCATATTATCAATTTTAATTCACACGTAAAATAACTCTGACAACCTAACCATAGCCCTTGATTTCCCTGATGCCTGGGCCCCAGATACACCCCTCTCTTCTTTTTATTTTTTTGGCGCCATGTACCTACTTACCATCGAATTCCTTTCATTATAGACCAATTTAGCGCTTTAAGCGTAGAGACCAAGCTAAAACGTATTGCACTATCCTGTGTCATCCTTGTTAGTTCCCACGTGTCATATAATATTCGCTTGAAATTTTTTTCAGGGTTAACTACAGCAAGATATGTTTTAGTTATTTATATCATGCATTAGAATATTTATGGTTACACAGTTGTGCAACAGACTGACATTATAAAGTATAGATACTAGCAGAACTCGGCAGACGTTGTTCTGCCACTGTTTATTTATTTATTTATTTACCTCTATATATTTTTTAAACGGACGGTTTGTATGTAATTTTATCACAGTCACAATCACTATTTATTGTTATTCTGAGGATTGACAGTAAAAATCACAATATAGAAATTTTCATGGCGATCGGTTGAACGGAGTCTTGAGTTTATCAATGTCATACATACCAACATCCAATTTTTATATAGTTGTGAACGCGGGAGACAAGGTCGCGACGTGCGCCAAGTACCGGGGCGGCCTGGAAACACCGCACGGCCTCTGACGTCACTCGCGCATACCTTCGGGGATTAGGGCAGCCCGACCTCGCAACCCCACTGCCCCCGCGTCGCCTTTCTCGGGGCTGTTATCTATTCCTTAGCGGCCTGGGAATTCCGTGGGCATGTAGAGCCCCCCCCCCCCTTCCCCCCGCGAGGAATGGCGTGAATAAGCGTAGCTATTCTGGATGCTTCGAGCGTCGGGTGGGCCCGGGATGACGCGACACGTCTCAACCACTCTAGTCAGTTCCAGAAAGTCGGTTCAACGGGTATAAAAGTGGTGACGCTGGTCTACGCGGGAGTTCCAACAGGCGAGTTGAGTGAAGTGCGAGTTCGGCGAGTGGCGCGGATGTGTAGCGACGGGACCGTGCGAGTGCTAACGAGTGGCGCGAGACTGTGTGTGTGGACAGGCGCGAGGTAAGGGGACGAACCACTGTCGAGCCTTGCTCCAGTGAGGAGTGCGAACTTCGGAACATGACAGATATATTTAGTTATTGGCGAGCAGACATTAAGTGTGGTGATTTAATAAGTCATTTAAATATTAGTAACAAAAAAAAAAAAAACAATTTTATTAGGCTATGCGTAAGAACCCGTTTTTCCCCACTCGTAATAATATTGTGCAAGAATGTTAAACATTTGTGAGAAAGCTATGAATAATTAGTATAAAACTCCGCTGTGTTGCTGTCCTACCCGCAGCAGGGGAGCCGAGCTGTCGGGACTGGCGGCGGCGAGGGCTCGAGGCCTCTCTGGGCGGACCACCAGGAGGCTGGTTCCTCTAGTCTCACACCTCGAGGAGAGCGCGCCACCGCCCCGGACTGGCGACACAGTCTGCCGAGTTGCACACACTCCCTGCGTCTCGGCTACTGATCCCCAGCACAAGCCCATAATAACAACATGCTTAGTGAAACAACATTTAATTTATTTTTTACGAGTTCAGCCCAGCAAAAAAAAAAAAAAAAAAAATTGTTAATTCAGGTTTAACTTAACACTTTTGAATTTATTTATTTATTTATTTGTTTCAGTCCAGAGGTTGCTAAAATGTAAAAAAATGTCTCGTACCAACACCTTGAGAGTTGGAACAGGCGTGAAACTTGATTTCTATTGTGTAAAGCCCCTCGTGCCCCAAAATTAGACTTATTTAAATTTATAAAAAAAAATCCTAGGAAACGACAGGCAAAATTATAAACAAAAATACAAGTATTACCAGAGGTGGCACGAGGCGGAGTACAAGACAATTTGATACTCCCTGAACACAAGCAACTTGGGAGCTAGTGGATCGTTTAAATAGATATAGGTAAAAAAGAAATAATTAAATCACTGCATATTGGTTTATAAGTTTCCTGGTTTATTTAAAAGGAATTAAATCTGTTGCCATTTTGTTTTAGATTCTTTACATTTCACAATGAAAGGTATTAAAAAGGTATTTAAAAATGGTATTAAAAAAGGGTCGGCCCGATATGATTAAAACAAGTTATTCTATACTTTTAACAACAAATCAAGCACCGAAAAAAATTATAACATGTTAGATTCGTCCAACAATTACTGTATTATCGTTTCATTTAAACAATTTCACCTATTCTTATTTGTTAAGTTCTCTATGCCACTGCTCGCTGGTATTCGTTAAGATAAGTTCGTTCGTTGGTTGTAGGGAGAAGTTATATATTTAAATATCTACCGGGGCTTCATAGTTAGACGTCTGGCCAGGATAAAGCTCTTCTTAAAGAGACTTGAAGCTCGAGGTCCTGGACAACATGTTGGGTGCAATTTCCGTCCCCAAGTGTAGGACCCGGTCAAACAGGGTGTAGCTCCTGGACTCACGAATAGTCTCGCGCAGAAATCCAAAAGGCGCGGACCGAAAATAGCGCGGAGGTCGCGGAAGAAACCATAATTTAGAAAGATGAAAAAAATTATAAAATTTAAACAAAGACATTACTTGTTGTCTAATTAGAACGACTGACTGGCTACTACTAAATTTCGAAACTGGGATCACATCCCTTAGCACAGGTGACTACATTCCTTATTCAATTGAAGAGTTGGTCGTTGCCGCGAAAAGGCCTCTCAACAGAGGTGACGCCGAGATGACACAGGCCGTCCTGCTCCGAGGTAAGTAGCCGAAGTCAAAGTGCGCAATGGTGGACAAAGCTCCTAATTAAAATGGGCGCTCATGCCCTAGGGAAAAGAGGGGGAATGTTCGGCACTGGGCCGAGAACTTCCGGAGATGACCGAGTTGGGCGTAACAACAACATCAGTTGATGCGCCGAATGACGACCACCATTCTCTCTACTGGCGGGCACAGAAAGCAACATAGAATCGACTTTTACTGGACGCGAGTTGAAAGCATAGGGGCTTATGGCGCAGCCGGTGCTGCTCTCTGCCATCCTAAAGGGGAAAGTAAAGGGAGGTTAGCAATGTCGCCACCAGGTGTCGCGCGCGTTAGTTCCACTCGCTGGCGAAAAGTGCAGAAGTTACTATTTCTGCCACTAGATGTCGTGTGTGGTCCATATTAGCACATATTTTTTCTGTGGTATATCGTCCTTGAAGTAGGCCACTGCCTGGCGATTTCACGTCAAAGCAATGATCCTGGGCTAAATTCTGAGAACCAATTAGGGGGGGGGGGGGACTGGGGGTGAGGGTAGACAAAAAAATGCAACGAGGCTGGGAAAGAGGGTCCACGAGATACTCGGTCGTGCCGAGACTCGCTGGGCTCAGCAGGCCTCTAAGAAATAGAGCTTGCAAGCCAGAAGCTGCTCTATGCAAATTTAGTCATGTAGGGAATTAATATTACCGACCCCGGGCGTGACTGCAAGCGGTAGAAATGTCATCCGGGCTACTAACGTCGTCTTTAGACTTGCAAAAGATCAAATTGGCCTCTCAGAAAAGGTGCCTCGGGCCACTGCAACAAAGTTTAACTAAGCAGAGTACACCAGCCTAACAAAGTGTAAATTCCCCTTTTGTAACCAAATGTATATGGAAAATAAAATTTCCAAAAATAATTAAAAATTATAATAAAAATAAAAAACGTGCCGAAATACCTAATTTCCGGCACAACTGTTATATTTTTGACAGAAAAGTCAACGGCAAGTAAATTCCAATTGTTTACAGAGTAGATAGTCTGGTATTAACTTCAACTGGAATGCAGAACTGAATTTTTTCAAAATAAAATAATAACTGACTGCCTAAATTATGAAACAATATATTTTATTTTAAAAAAATATATAAATTTATCTAGCGAGATTCTAAGTGTGTCGCAAAGTAGCCTGCTACCTTTGACATGAAAGGTCCTTCTTACATTAGACATGTAGGTCATTTTAATGGGTAGGTGACCAGTACGTACAAAATATTTATATTAAATATTTTTTAACATTTTCTACTAATTTAATTAATTTAAAAGTGGTTATTTTCAGAAAATGACTGCAATTTTTCTGTTTCATATAATTTTTTCATAAATAACTGTAATATATATAAAGTTAGAGAGCTATTACATTTATTTCTGAAAACAATATGAAATGGAAATATTATGTTCATATTATGAGAATAACCACAATTAAATTTTGTACAACAGTAGAAATATGTTTGAAAAAATGTATTAATAACCCGTTTGGTGCCAAGTACATTTAAGTGCTGTAAAGTGCGGCTGCGCTCAATATGACATTTCGTCTAAAGAACAAATATAGATTGGCCGTGGAAGCGCCAGGCAGAAACAGTCATTTGGTCTCTTAACTTTACAGGCCATTGAATATTGAGCGCCTGCAACCAGTATTCCCATCAAATTAGGTTGTTTAACAGGCGGCTGATGTTGGGCGAAGTTAAGCCCAGGAGAACAGCAAAAGAAAAAGTGTGTTTGGGGCAACGAAACAACTTACCTAAGCTGCGGGGTGGAGTAGATCAGGTCGGTCCCTGGAGATGGCCAGGTGATGCGCGACGCGGAAGTTCGCGGTCGCCATGAAGAATAATAAGTTTAGACAAAAAAAATATTCAAAAACTAAACTATTTCGGGCAGCTAAAAAATTAAAAATTTAATGCTAAGGCACATGGCCTTGTCGATAACCAACTTCATGCATTAGAGAAAGCCGTTCACGACTTTTCAGAAGCACGTTGTCTCGGGCTGCGAAGAGAGATCCGCCCTTACCGTGTGCTGCACGCCGAATCGTCAAAAGTGGCGCCGGCTCGCCTAATTAAAACTGTCTTTGGTCGGCAGTCCAGGGGAGGGGCTTTGGAAAACCCGAAGGGAACCCGAATGGTTCCGATTGAAGTAGCCGCACTCTAGCGCGTCCTGGTGAGTGCACACAGAACTACAAGCCCTAAATGACCTCTCGACTTAGATACAAGTCGATCCTTAATTAAGACTGGCTTTGATAGGAGGGGACTATGCTGTCCTCTGGGGGAGAGGCGAGGGATCATGCCCGGTAGTTATCGAAACTCCCACGAGTTGTCGTGTGTGGTCCATCTGGGGCGCGAGGGGCTGTGGCCTTCAGCCCAGGCATTGGCAAGGCTGTGGGTTATGACCTGCGTGGACCAGAAGAAAGAAGGGGGGGGGGGGGGGCTACGACCGGTGACTGACCCGGCCTGGGAACAGGATGGTCTGACACAACGCTACATGTTGTTGGGCTGATGAACGGAACACAATTTCGTGAGAGGGACAGCTAGCTTCAGCACAGCTCCGAGAAGAGGCGTTTGCATCTTTGGGAGCAGAGAACAGCTTTTCTAGTCACGCTACCATCTAGGGAGAACAGCTGGTCGCGTGATGCCTAGCAGGGTCCAGACGAGACGATCGCTGGCCCAGCATGTCACCAGCAAACCTCAGCCTTAATCGCTGGGAACAGCGTTGGGAGCACTGAACTGCTAAACAAACTAACCTGTCTGTACACTCGACTGAACAAATCTCGATGAGAAAAAAAAACACTGGGACATCATATGGAAGATAAAGTATAAAAGGTTTGAAATTTCGTAAAATTAAGTAAATCGTACATTTGTGCCTGAAATTATCACACTAACGGCACATACTTCCCCCCTGAAAGACGGAATCAGGGTGGCCAACTTGAGCCACCATAAACCTAAGTGACTTACCCTGTACCAGGATTTAGTGTGGTAAACTACTTACAACCGATAACATTTCTTACATGTTTAAATAAGAGCTAAAACTTACAGATAACTTATTGACTAAGTGGCGCCACGTAAAACTAGACGTATTAATATAACACTTCTTAACTTAAATATCTTATGAACTAGTACCATGGTTTTTTTTACTTATAATTAGGACCTAGGAATTTTTCTTGAAATTTCAACACTGTGTGTTGAGTATGGCATGCCGGAATATAGCGCTGTTCCTTGTGTAAGGAAAGTAGTGAAGAGTGCCCCTACTTCATGTCAGGGTGCACCTTCTTCACTTGGGAGATGTGGGCGCGCGCGCGAAATTCGCCAGAACTCGGGTCGGCTAGAGCGACGGTTACTTGCGTGAGGAATCGTTGTATCTGCCAGGGGCCATTCCAACGATACGAAAGCTTGGCTGATCGCTTGTCGATAGCTTTGCTTAAGGTGTGTGCCTTGCACAGCACCAAATCACCTAGTCTGTAGGGAATGGGATAACGTTTTCTGTTATATTTCTGTCTACTTGCCTCATGGGCTAAGTGCAGGTTTCTACGAGCTCTACTCCAGACTTCCTTAATGTTCCTTGGGTCGTCTGGTAGTAACTCTTTCAAAGACCATTGATTAGAGAGTAGGGTGTTGGGCTGGTAGGTAAACATGAGTTCAAACGGTGTTGTTTTGTGACCTTCATGTCTGGCAGAATTGAAAGCCAATTGTAACCACACGAGGTTAGAGTCCCATTTATCCTGCGAGTTTGCATGAAATGCTATGAGAGCAGATCGGACGTTTCTGTTGAAACGCTCCGCATGCGAAGGCTGGGGATAGTATGGTGTAGTGGTTACATGCTGTATTCTGTGTGAAAAACACATATTTTTGAAAAGAGTCGATTTAAAGTTTGTGGCATTATCGGAAACTATGTTGTTTTGTAGGGCTCGAATGGTAATTTCGGCCGTGGCTCTCCTGACTGGAATTAGCCACACGAATTTTGAAAAGGCGTCTACGCATACCAAAAGCATTGTATTTCCGTCTTTTGATCTTGGGAAGGGTCCCACAAAATCTATGAAAAGCTTTTGCATGGGCCTTTCGGCCACATCAGAACCTTAATAGCCGAACTGGGTCTGCTGCGCAGGTTTACTCAATGCACATAGTTTGCACAGTTTAACCTTTGTGTAATATCCTTGTGCATCCCGTCCCAAATAAAATTCCAGCGAATATTATCAATAGTTTTGAAAATTCCTAAATGTGCGCCTAGAGGTGACGAGTGGTAATACTGAAAAACCATGTCCCTGAGATTTTGAGGTAGGGCTATTCTGAAACTTTTTCCTTGTTGTGTCCTTCGTTAAAGTATGCCTTTTGAAAGTTTGTAATATTTTGGAGGTGAGCCTGATATTATTTGGTTAATTATGTCTGACAATTGTGGATAAAAATTTTTAATTGATTGTATGTCGGAAAATGCTAGTGGAAAATATGTTAACAATGTGTGGCAGGCAATGGGATTTTTTTCCTGAATATCGGAGTTGGAAGAGTTCTCGAACATTCGAGAAAGAGTGTCTGCCACGATGTTTTGTGAACCACGAATATGTTGGATGTTGAATTTGAGGGAAGAAATTTTTACAATCCAGCGGCCTAATTTACCTAATTGCTTCGGATGGGCTAAAAGCCAAGCAAGGGCCTGGTTGTCTGTTTCTAGTAGAAATTCTTTATGTTCTAGATATGGCCGAAACTTACCTATGCCGAAAACTACGGCAAGGCACTCAAGTTCGTATACCGAGGAGGCTTTTCTCTCCTGGTGTGTTAGGGTGCGGGAGGCAAAAGCTATAGGTTGTCTGCAACCATCGAACTCTTGGGATAACACTGCACCAATAGCCAAACTGGATGCATCGGTTTGCAGAATCAAAGACTTACTGAAATCAGCCATTCGAAGCACTGTAGGGCTAGCTATTGCCTGTTTTAGGAAATCAAAGTCTTTGTCCTGTTCTGGACTCCAATTGAAAACTGAATTTTTCTTACGTAAAGCATTCAGTGGTGCTGCATGCTCAGAAAAATTAGGTATGAATTTAGCGTAGAAATTTGCCATGCCGATAAATCTGGAAATGCCTTTAGCATCTTTAGGGGGTTGGAAATCCTTTATCGCTTGTGTGCGACTTGGGTCTATGGTTACTCCTCTACTTGAAATCAGGTGTCCGAGGAAAGAAATTTCCTGCACTGCAAATTTTACCTTCTTTGTATTGACAGTTAGGCCGGCTTTACATAGTCGCTCAAGAACTTTTTGCAAATGAGCAATATGCTCTTCAAAAGTTTCTGAATAAACAACAACGCCATCAAGATAATTAAAAACGAATTTGAATTTCAGGTCGCCGAAAATTTGGTCTAGAAGGCGTGTTAACACTTGCGCGCCTGTGGCTAGACCAAAAGGTACTACTTGTATTGGTAGAGATTCCACGGAACGCAGAAACCTGTGACGTGTTTTGACTCTGGAGTTAGTGGTATTTGATGATAGGCCGAGTTTAGGTCAAACACATTGAAAAATTTGGCTTTACTGAGCCAGTGACATGCCGAATTTAGATCTGATAATGGTGTCATTTCTACTTCAATTTGACGGTTAACACGGGGAAATTCGACCACCATGCGGTGACCTTGACCTTGATCTTTGGTTACCAAAAATGCCGGGGAGGCGAAACTGGAGGTGGAAGGTTCGACGACATCTTTGTCTAACAAATTCTGTATGTGATCTCGCATTATCTGCATTTTAGGTCCTAATAATTGATAAGGATGACACCTAACTGGGGTTTTGTCCAAAAGCTTAATTTCATATTGTGTGAGATGGGTGCGTCATAATTTTTCACTCAAAACGTCGGGAAAGTTCCTGTATAACTTTTATATTTCTTGTCTATGTTCGGAGTTAAGGTGGGTTAGTGAAATGTTTTCACCTTTAGCATCTGCGTGAATGGCATCTACATTGCTCTGACATTTTGCATCAGGTGACACAAAAGAAACAAATACTTGGTTGTTAAATTTGAAGTGAAATTTTCGTGCTTTCAAATCAATTATCATGCCTGTTTTAACAATGAAATCTGAACCAAAAATTAAATCTGTGGCTAAATCATCTGCTACTAAGAATGGGAAAGTCCAAGAAAACAAGTCGATTTTTACTTTAACAAAGATAATGCTATTTACTTTCAAAGGCTGTTCAGCAGCTGTAAAACACTGTATTTCTATTGGCTCTACCTTTTGAGTCAAACGGTCCTGTTGTAATTACCTGAACAGCTGGCCTAACACGAATGATCGCACGGATCAAGTATCAATTAGACCTGGGTCTTCTAGTTTTCCTATTGTTGTGTTTGCGTAGGGCAAAACTGTGGGTAGATTGGCGAAAATGTTATGACATGTTCGTTTGTCAGTCGTGCGAGGACAGTTACATTTCTTACACCTGGGCGTAACAGTGTTGCTATGATCAGTTTGTTTTCTTTTGTTAATTCTGAATTTCTTGTTTGTTTTGTGTTTTTGTTTTCTTTGTTTATTTTTCCACCGATTTGGGGAAGCTTGTTTTGTTGTTGTGATTTGTTGCTGTCAGATTTATTATTTACGTTTGTGTGGAAGCAAATATTTCTTACAGTTGTTTGGTGTACTGGCTCAGAAAGGATTGATTCTGGCCAGCGATTTACATGTTTTTTGAATTTTTAGAATAGTGAAAATTTGGCCGATAGTTTGTTGCACGACACTGTTCGATGTAGTGCCCGGACTTTTTACAGTATCTACACCGTTATGCTATCACCTTTTTTACTGGGGCTTAGCAAAGTGTTCAGGGTTGTGCCTTTGTTGGAAATGTTTATTAGAAAATTGCTGTTTATTTTCTGTTACTGTAGGTGCGTTGTTGTGGGCGTAGGAATTAGCTTCTCGATTTCGCTTGGTGGTCAGCGAATTCTACGTTTGTGTTGGAGATACACAAGCGGTCAATCTCGGCAAAGTTTTGCGGTCGAGACTGGAAAACTGCCCGCGATCTTTCCTGCGGATTAAGTCCATCAAGGATGTTTGAAACTATCTCGTTCTCAGACACTGGCAACCGAAGAATTTGTGCAGCTAGTTTGATGTCTGCTATGAAATTTGGTAAGGCTTCACTTCTTTGTTGTAGCCTGTTGTACCATTCCAGTCTGATGTTGGTCATCAAACGGGCTGGAATAAAACAATTTAGTACGTCTTCGTGAAATTGGTCAAATGAATGATTTTGCTCAATGGCGAGCATAACTCGCTCGCTCAAGGGTGGTTGTGTGAAGGGGAAAATGATTTCCAGCAGTTCCCTGTCTGGAATATTAGCCTTTTGTTTGATTCTGAATAAATGCTTGAGGAACTCGATTAGGCTCCTGGGCTCCAATCCTGTGGTTTCCTTAAAATTGCCTAAGAGCCTCTCCACGGGATGTGGAATCTTAGCATAGAAATTGCCTCCAGCTGCTTGATTGGAGGTAGAAAATACAGGTACTGGGTTCGGTGCTAGGGTAGGGGATGGGGGTGGGGCTGGTTGATGTTGAGGTTGATTTTGAGATTGATATACCTGCGGGGCCAATGACAGGTATGTGGTGGCGGGGCTGATGTATGGAAGTTGCGACTCTACTCTGCCACCGGGTGGCACAGATGATGCCTGTGGTAGCATAGCTGCCAGGGCGGAAGGAAAGGCTATAAGTGGCGAAGCTGACCTTCCAATGGCCGAGGAGGTGGGGTGGGCTTCCGGGGAGGTCTGAAGGGATGAAAAGGCGGACCTGAATAAACGATTAAGGTTGAAAATGGTGGGTGAGGTTGAGGGTAGGTATATGGGTTGGGGCCTGTGGAAAGGGTGAGCTGTGAACGATTGAATGGGATGAGTATAGGTGACATTGGTGCTCAGGTGAGTACCAGTCGCCATGACAATCATGGAGGGAAACTGCAAGTTAATGGATGTAGGGGTGGTGACAGGAAATGCCTGACGGCGTGGTGTTACGGGGGGTGATGGAGGGGGAGAGTTTAAAGGAGGGGGTAGGGAATGAGCTACCTCCAGTTTGCATTTGTTTCGGAGGTGGCTGTACTTGAGTGTCAGTTACTCCTCCTGCCACTGCCTCTACGGGTTCAAGTAATCCTTGTTCTACTGTGGCTAGTTTGCTCCACAATTGGAAGGTTAGACCAGGGATCTGTTGCCTACATTTGTCGATCTCCTTTTGGTAGTTCCCATTTAATTTGTTTGCGGCTACTATCTTGAGGTTAGTAAACCTCGTGGCGATATGGCTCAAGCGAGTTAGTGCGCGTAGGATGTTGCTCGTATTTGTTTCGTCTGCTACTGAATTAGTATAGCTATAAAGATCTTGAAATTTGTAATTTGTTACAAACACAATTAAATTCATTCAATGGGTCCACGTGCGCGAGATTAGCTATTTGTGGCTGAATCTCTTCTGCGCATGCAGCTCGGAGTCACTTCCGAAGCATGGCCAAGTTGCTGAGGTCTGATAAGCCTCGAAACTGTAGTTCATACATAAGCTAGTCATGGAGGAGATACTCCGGCGTGAGCATTGTGTTCATTTTGTTGTTGGACCTTGGTCCAATCTTACAAAGACAATAAAATACACTAAATTTTGACTTTGGTTGGTCTAAAAAAAATACCAACAAAGAACTTAAAACTATTGTTTAAAAGGTACCTTAAATTCTATACATAAGACACTCTAAACTTAACTTAGTTTAATAATATCATCATTACTCCAGCAGGTCGGAAGTATGTGCCCAAAATAACGAAAAATGTTTGTTTAGAAAACTTTAACTTTATACCTAGGATGAGCCAAACACATGCGTCCTAGCTGGGAATGAAAACTAATTATTACTGCTTGGCTCGTGGAACGAAGGACGTTCGTCAAGTTGCGTGCCCAGAAGGCCGCTGTGGGTACAGTCAGTTGTCCTGTGAAGGTCGCCTATGGCGGTGAACTGAACTCGACACGACTACGTGCGCCGTGCGAGATAAGGTGCGGAGGGGGGAGGGTGTTGTTTGCACCGGGTGAGCACATATTAGAGATAACGGCCAACAGCTGGGTGAAGAGGCCATGCGCCCGCCTTGGGCCGCGTGGGGAAAAATACTTGTTGGTCGGTCAAAGGAAAAACATAATTTTAACTTAAATTAATTTAAGAATAAAGAAGGGGGTACCAGTTTTAAGACTTACAATAATGTGTCATACAATATGAATCTAAATAAGCTCTAAAAACCTTTAATTATATATTGAATTATTTTTTAATTTAAATTTGAAATTAAAATTTTTATTTAATTATTTATGCTTGTAAAATATGCATATAAACCAAACCAAGTTAACAACTACCAACTTATAACAGCAAACCATGCTCTGCTACCATTTTTGTAACTTGAGGCTGCGCTCAATATGACATTTCGTCTAAAGAACAAATATAGATTGACCGTGGAAGTGCCAGGCAGAAACAGTACTAAACACATTACCCATAGTGGCACAGCGCACACACAACAAAATTTATGATTAACCTCCTTAAAATTTGGTAGGGTTGTGTGGATCGTGATCAAGGATAAGAAAATAATAAGATCTGGTTTGGTTTATATAGGCATTTACTTAATCTTACTTAATGATTTTGTTGCTGTTATTTTTGACTTTACAAACATTATCCCACTGAAGATGACCCATGGCATTACAGCCGAAACAAAATACCAAGAAAATTGTTGACCTTAATTGCTATACTTAATACATTAAATCTTGTTAAAAAATAAACCAAATGGGAGGCCCCGGGCGAGATATTATAATAAGTAACAATGGTTATACTTGACTGAATCTAAGGTCATTTGGTCTCTTAACTTCACAGGCCATTGAATATTGAGCGCGCAGACTCTTCATAAGAAAAATAATAAAAAAAATTACATTTACTCGTTAAATGAATAAAAGTGTCCTGAAACTGGTTGTTTAGAATTATAAATTATTTTCTGGTTTTTCCACTCAGGGAAAAAAGAAGTTGAAAGCTGGAACTCTTGAGAAATTCTCCGATTGCAGGAGGCGATGAATTTCGGTGAACTAACTCATGAACTGCACATTCGGGAGTTGAATTTGGAGCGGAATTTCTCGTCCTAATTCTTGATCCCCGCCTGCAACCAGTATTCCCATCAAATTAGGTTGGTTAACAGGCGGCTGATGTTCGGCGAAGTTAAGCCCAGGAGAACAGCAAAAGAAAAAGTGTGTGTGGGGCGACGAAACAACTTACCTAAGCTGCGGGGTGGAGTAGATCAGGTCGGTCCCTGGAGATGGCCAGGTGATGCGCGACGCGGAAGTTCGCGGTCGCCATGAAGAATAATAAGTTTAGACAAAAAAAATATTCAAAAACTAAACTATTTCGGTCAGCTAAAAAATTAAAAATTTAATGCTAAGGCACATGGCCTTGTCGATAACCAACTTCATGCATTAGAGAAAGCCGTTCACGACTTTTCAGAAGCACGTTGTCTCGGGCTGCGAAGAGAGATCCGCCCTTACCGTGTGCTGCACGCCGAATCGTCAAAAGTGGCGCCGGCTCGCCTAATTAAAACTGTCTTTGGTCGGCAGTCCAGGGGAGGGGCTTCGGAAAACCCGAAGGGAACCCGAATGGTTCCGATTGAAGTAGCCGCACTCTAGCGCGTCCTGGCGAGTGCGCACAGAACTACAAGCCCTAAATGACCTCTCAACTTGGATACAAGTCGATCCTTTAGGCTGGCTTTGATAGGAGGGGACTATGCTGTCCTCTGGCGGAGAGGCGAGGGATCATGCCCCGTATTTATCGAAACTCCCGCGAGATGTCGTGTGTGGTCCATCTGGGCCGCGAGGGGCTGTGGCCTTCATCCCAGGCATTGGCAAGGCTGTGGTTTATGACCTGCGTGGACCAGAAGAAAGAAGGGGGGGGGGGGGGCGCTACGACCGGTGACTGACCCGGCCTGGGAACAGGATGGTCTGACACGACGCTACATGTTGTTGGGCTGATGAACGGAACACAATTTCGTGAGAGGGACAGCTAGCTTCAGCACAGCTCCGAGAAGAGGCGTTTGCATCTTTGGGAGCAGAGAACAGCTTTTCTAGTCACGCTACCATCTAGGGTGGACAGCTCGACGCGTGACGCCTAGCAGGGTCCAGACGAGAAGATTGCTGGCTCAGCTAGTCGCCAGTAAACCTCAGCCTTAATCGCTGGGAACGGCGTTGGGAGCACTGCACTTCTAAACGAACTAGCCTGTCGGTACACTCGACTGAACAAATCTCGATGAGGGAAAAAAAACCAGTGGGACATCATATGGAAGATAAAGTAAAAAAGGTTTTAAATTTCGTAAAATTAAGTAATCGTACATTTGTGCCTAAAATTATCACTGTGTTGGGACAGTGCTGAAAGTAAAAAAATGAAAGTATTTAAAACTGCTAGAAGTTTATTTTCGCTGGAAATCTCGGCGGTCGTTTGCAACACGTCTTCGACACGGTGGCCGCTGTTCCGAAGACGCGAGCAGGAGCGTGCCATCTAGTCCTCCTCCTGGGACGCCGCGGGCTCGGTCTCCGGATCGGGCGCCGCAGGCTAGGTCTCCTCCGGGTCGGGTGCCGCGGGCTCGGTCTCCGGGACGGGTGCTGCGGACTCGGTCTCCGGGTCGGGCTCTATGGGCACGGTCTTCGGGTCGGGCGCCGCGGGCTCGGTCTCCGGGTCGGGCGCCGTGGGCTCGGTCTCCGGGTCGGGCGAAGCGGTCTCGGTTTCCGGGTCGGGCACCGTGGGCTCGGTATCCTCCGGGTCCGGCGCCGCAGGCTCGGTCTCCGGTTTGGGCGCTGCGGGCTCGGTCTCCGGGTCGAGAACCGTGACGAGGTGCGTGGTGGCGTACCAGGCGCGGAACGCCCTGGCGGCCGCCAGCAGCAGCAGCGCGGCGAGCCCCGAGTGGCCGGCGACGGTGGCGACGCAGCCCGCCAGGTGGCCGCCCCCTCTCCGTCGCCGGCCGTGGCACAGCACCGCCTCGGCGACCGCCCCCCAGCACTCGGCCGTCGCGGGCACCATCAGCGCCAGCAGGGCCACGTACAGCTCCAGCTGCCGCCGCAGGAACCAAGCTCTCGGCGTCGGGAAGCCTTCTTTTCACAGACGAGAGAGCCAAACGCCCGATCGTGCATCTTCAGTTTTTTTTTATTTTGGACAACTCATGATAACTAATAATCAATTAGGTTAGGTTAGCTACATTATAAATATGTACTTTAAAACATTGTGGACGGTTTATTTGGTTAGGATAGCTACATTAAAGATACTGTGAAATCATGTAAACAGTTTCCTATCCCTGGATAGCTACATATTTAAAAGTTATTTGCTAAGCAACCATACAATTATTTTACAGTATTTTTAATGTAGCTATACTTACCTAATATAACCAACCATCCACAATGTTTTAAAGTATTTATAATGTAGCTAACCTATCCTAATCGACCGCAAAATTTAATGCCACACCGGTTTATACAATGAGATAGAACGGGAAAAAAAGCGAGCATGAACTTCGGGGAACCTCGGGTGTGGCTCTCTCGTCTGTGAAATGAAGGCTTCCTCTCGGCGTGCGGCCTTCAGTCGAGGAGGTGGGGGGGGGGCAGCACGGTGCTGCCATCTGTGGCGGATGACACGAACCAAGTCTTTCCCGCTTTTACATTAGCCGCTGCTCCGGCAGCGGATTCTAACGGCCGGAGCGGGAACTACGTGTGATTCGCGTCCATAAATGTAGTTGAAAAAATATATATAAACAATTTTCGTATTTTTAATCACTCTCAGTTACTATTTTAAAGAATTCTAAGGAAAATCTCGCGTCCGAGTTTCGTATCACAAGTTGATTTTACAACACGAGAACACGTGTAATTTGCGCGTTACCGAGGTTACGTGTAGACTCGCTCACATTTTAGTGGCTAGCGTGACTGGTTGTTAGGCCAAGGGTGGGCTGCGAGTTCGTTTCCCGGCCGGTGAGGGAATTTTTCAAACCTTTTTCCCTGGGTTCTGGACCGGGTGCTTGTGACGTCCACCCCGCGGCACTACCCTGAAATCACCGTGACGACGCCTGTGCTCACACACCCGGTAACGGGCGAAACGACTCATCATCGTCATCATTCACCAATAAATAATTCGTAATTCTACAAGAAAATTATTGGAAGTTTGTACAAGACATTGGTTTTGTGTATATGTGAAAATTAGCGCATAATTATAAATTTTGATTAATATTTTACACAAAGATATTTTTTAAAACCATTGACAAGATAATCGAAAAATCAACAATTGGACCTTATTTTGTTTTATTGTGCTTATTAATTTGCGTACCTTATACTGGAAAGCTATTCAGGGAACGGTTTACAAAATGTGTTAACAAGTATTTAATTTTCTTTTTTAAATGAAATTTAAAAAAAAGATGGGAATTCTGATTTCCCATGTTACTTTCACTGAAAATTATTTTATTTTCAAACAAAAGTTCATTTTAATCGATCCCTACGTGTTCGCATTCTGATGGGGGAAAGCTGCCCCCGAGCCTAGTTCCGAAGTAAGGGGAAAAAAATTTCATTTCGAGAAAATTTGTAACTATATTCAAAAATTATTTTTAATATATGTTTTAAATTATTTTTATTCATTTGTGGTTTATTACTGTAGGGCACAATGGACCATTTCCTCCTTCCCCCCTTAATGAAAGAGGTTGAGATACGAAATATGCCCCTCTCCACCAACTTTTATGTTTTGAACTGAAACACGCCCTTGGGTTCCTATATTAAAGGTGATAAAAATGATTGGATCCATCTCCCTTAAATGTTTCAAACGAAGTCACTGAATAACAGCGTACAAGCAACTAGCAACAACACACAAGCGCCTGTGACGGCCAGTTACACCATTTGAGTTTAAGCGTAATCTCACTTCATAAACTGGTCCGACCGTGTATTGACCACACCTTCTGTTTGCGCCTTTTGTGTCCTGATCACTGAACGACGATTAACTGGGAACTTGTTTGGCGGTTCATGACGATGATCTCCGAGCAACACAGAGCCAGGTGACATGTTCGGAATTTTTTTGCGGAATTTATGCACATCATTTTTTTCAAAAGACGTAAATATTAGAGAATGATTTTTGTAAAAATTTCATGTACTGCATAATACATTTATTAAAAACTCTGAGTTTTATATTGTCGCAACTACACGAGATACCCATATTTTAGGAGTTTAAAATGCTCGTGTTTTATACTTCAATGTTTTATTAAGTCTTTATTTTATCAAAACTATTTCCCCTATAAAAATGGTTTAATAAAACCTATTCATATTTTTTATTGCTTCGTTTTATAAAAAGGTAAGTACTAATAGGTTTTGTCAATCATTATTAAAAATAAACACTATGAGGTAGCGGCCAAACTAGCTTGTGGTAACCGCTGGTTATATGTTTGATAACTGTCATTCTAAATGACTTAAACTATAGAATCATACATCCCGTTAGCCTTAAAAATAATCAAGAATAGTTGTTACTTTAACTTAAGGAGAAGATACATAAAAAGTAACGCTCTATTGGTTTCATGCCATAACAATTTTGTATCGTTTAGTACTGAAAGTTTGAGTTCGTTATGGCAAGACACACAGTGCATCTTAGCATTATTTTTTTCAGGTGTAGTCAGTCCCAAAAATAATATCAATAATAAACACCAATGACTTCACAGTAAAGGCTATTAGTAGCAGCCAGTCACTATCGGGGACGAGGACGAAAATGACTGGTTTCCACCCAGGGCAAGAACTCGTCTTTGCGCCCCCCCCCCTCCCCAACAATATCCGGCCCTTTTTTTTCAAACCAACCAAACCGAAATCTTTTCTGACAACACCTCACATCACTACCACATAATAATTCCACTATTCCAAATATTTTTTTATTCACCTTAGATGGTAAATAAATGTATTCATTCAGTCATTTCATTTTTAACACATCGCAAGTTGGATAGTACGTGAAAAATTCCAGTTTTAAAATATTTGACGATATACATAAATACAAATAATTGAGTTCATCTGCCCTACATCATTTTGTTTTAATATTCTAACACTACGATATTCAATTAACGGTATATAGGAAAAATCACTCTGCTGGTTTAGCGATCCCCAAATTCAGTGCCCGGGGCACAAACCCCGTATGCACCCCCCCCCTTTTTTTTTCTAGTTTCGTCCCTGATCACTATTGCCTTCATACATTAAAAAAAATTACATTATTATTCAATAAAGCCAAAAATTGAAAATTAAACTATAGAAAACGTTCGTTCGCAGTATCAGAATCGATTGTAGATACTTCATACTGTACCAGCCCACCAAATAGAAATGCACCTAACATTTATCGACAACTGCTGCTGCCTGTTGCCGGAGACTGAAAACGAAAACAAGTCAAATCACGCGAGCGAGAATCGTGTAGCGTGTAGCCCCAGTGTGTGGAGAAAATGATCATGGGGTCACACTTGAACGCAAATGAAGAGCAGAATGTTATCTTTGAAAGATTTGTGCAATGGGAGTGCATGATTTGATGTAAGCTTTTGGACATACGCCATTGCTAAGCACATATATGTCTGTCTCTTTGAGTCGCACCTGTGTTTTCGTACCATGTGCGTCTCTGCCTGAGGACGGGAGCAGATAGCAGTTCCCGAAACGTCGCTTGTTTCTGTTTTAGAAAACTGTTGTGTTTGTTTAGTCTTTTCGTTTTGTCGTGTTTTTGTCTCGTTTTGACTGTTGTACTGATTTTTTTTTTTTTTTTTGGTTTCAATATTTTTGTGCTGTCGTCATTTGTGGGGGTTTTTCGTCCTCTTCTGTTTTTGGAAAACTATATTATGTTTGTTTCGTCTTTTCGTTTTGCTGTGTTTTTGTCTCGTTTCAACTGTTGTGATGAATTTTTTGGGTTCGGTATTTTTGTGCTGTCATCATTTGTGGTTGTTTTTTTTTTCGTTCTGTTAGTCCATTTTTCTTTGTTTTTCTTTTGTTTGCTGACCATATTCCTGTTATGGAGTATGACGTGTTTATATCCTTCCAACAGAAATTTTTTGCTTAGTTTGTGTTTTTTTTTTGTAGTTTTCTTCTACATACAAACATGTGCTTAGCAATGGCGTATGTCCAAAAGCTTACATCAAGAGCAGAGCGGTGAGACTGGCCATCCTCCGGGAGTGTAACCTGAAAGCTCGGGGCGTGCCTGGTGACCCAGACGAACACCGCCTTCAGCACGCTGTAGCGGGGCTCCCGCTTCAGCCGGTAGCGGTGGCCGCACATCTCACAGCTGTCGATGGCCGTGTCCATCAGCTTCTCCTCCAGGCAGACCTTGTGCACGTACTCCCGGCAGCGGCACACTCGCCACAAGGCCATGGGCCGGTCCCTCGAGTGGCAGATCCTGCACTCTTCGGCTGGAACCCACCGCAAACACCAGGGCCGGATTCAGAGGTCTCAGAGGAGCGGAGGCCCCCTGGCCCAGTGGCGGATCCAGGATTTTTGGTTTGGGAGGGGCTCGACCCAGCTGAGGCTAGGCTTTATCAAGGCAAACACTAAAACAATAGTGGACCCAGATGCTTTTGGAGGGGGCTTGAGCCCCTTAGCCCCCCCTCTGGATCCGCTACTGCGGCCTGGCTCCAAATTATTTTCCAAATAAAATGAACATTTTTTTTTTCCAGTCGAGTTTTCCAATAAACAATTTATTGCGAAATCAAGTAGATTCTCTCAGTATTTAAAAAAAAACATACATCAATATAATCGGAGACAAGAATTCTATGAAATTATTCTTGGGGGGACCCCTCCGTTTGTGGGGGCCCTCCGTTTGTGGAGGCCCCGGGGTTTTCGCCCCGGTTGCCCTCCCCTAAATCCGGCTCTGAGTCAAAGACCAGAGACTGCGAGGCTTGACTGGCTTGTCACGCTCGTGACTCAGTGTCTGGGTCGCACGCTAGTAGCTACTACTCACATCAGCAGAAAATACTACACAGAAAAAAATTTATGTACCTTTACTAAAGATTCATTCGGAAACAAAATTTCCAAGAAATAGTTTGTGATACTACAAGAAATATATTGGTACTTTGTACAACACATGGCTATGATTTAATGCAGTTTTATTTTTGGACATGCACCACTGCAGATTTGCACTGTTGTCATTGAAAAATTTCGAAAGTAAAAAAAAAAAATCAATAAAATGAAGATAAAAACACAGAAAATAAGACTGAATCAGCTGATGTCGGACAAACGGAACCAACAATGAAACTAAACAAGTATTATGGACGACACAACGAAGATAGATAGCACTGACAAAAACAGGTTTTTTTAATTTTTTTTCCATGACAAACAGTGTAAATCTGCAATAACGCATGCCCAAAAAAAAAAATCATTAAATCAAAATTCCTCATTGCATAAATAATTTAAAGAACATGGCTATGGCTATTTTTACACATATAAAATACTTTTTTCGAGATAATACTGAGTATCTCTTACGAAAATAGGCGCATAAATTTATATTTTAATTGATGTTTCATTCAAGCACAATCTAATATTAAATCATTAAACACTATGTTGTTTTACTATGATTATTGATGTACACCGTTAATATTAGAAAGCTATTTAGGGAACGGTATAAAAATAATTCAATATTTATAATTATTCGCTGGTGGTCATTCCTTAATAGTTAAATCTGAAAATAATGTCTTATTTTTATGTGAGGCAGTTAGTTTTATAAGGTTTCTTCCGTTTCCCCCCTACCATTCCTTACGTCTTAGCTCCATTCAAATCCTTTTACCCCACATTTTCTTTAATGATCTTAATGTCAACTTTATAATAATCTGTATTTCATTCATTTTACTACTACAAGGATGAAATGTATGTCAACACAGATACTTCAAGGTAATATGCTGAAAAAAAAAATGTAATTTCCAAATTTGCTAGGGGTTATTTTTATTTAATTCAGCTAGTTATTTTAATTTTTTTCCAAAAAACAAATGTGTGTGTTATCACAATATGGTTTTTTAATAAATATAACTAAAACGATAAATCTAATACCTAATGCTATTTTTTCATCAATTGATATAACATGAGCAATGTTTTTGTTAAAAAATTTCATCTTTGCTGCTATAATTAGTTGAGTTGACGTAGTAGAATATATAGCATTTAGTTTTATAATACTTTCACATAGACATTAAACCAAATCAGAAAATTATATTTTTATATTTTTTACACTTTTCAGAATTATTATTGAAAGTCGATTATCAATAGTGATTCAAGTGTGACAGTCAATTATTTATTAGTCCTTTCATAATAAAATCTCCGTAACAGCCGAAGTACCTTGATTACATTTACAAAAACTATCTTTAATTTACATCTAGCTACACATGTGTGTGTATGTGTAAGTTTTCAAGCAAATTTTTCGCCAAGTTTTATTAATCAGTTAAAGTGCTGTCATAATTTTAATGCACTAGAGTGTCTTACGTTTATGAGCCAGACAATGGCAATCCTACGTGCAAAGACATGTTGTGTGCTTGGAGTCATTCCATCGATTAGCAGTCCTGGGTGAAAATACGTGACATTTTCACGTGCAGCACATACTTACAAAATAAACATAACACACAAATCCATAATGGGCCTAAAATTTTTGAACATGGGTTAAGGTTTCTCGCTTTAAAAAAAAGTCCCAGTTTCGACATACAGCCGTAACAAATTACTTATTGCTCATAAAATCGTTAAGAAATTAGTAAAATAGTAGGAGAGTGGGGAAACGCAATTTAAGTAATTTATTGCAATACGGATGGGGTCATGTACCTAATTAGAAAGTTGGAGGTAAAAATATGACGATCGGATTTAAGACAGATATATTTATGCTTTATAAAACAAACAGGCTGTTCCTCATTTAAACATACTTTCATTTTCATAACATTTTGTGTGCGAAGATCTTGTAAGCTAACTGCCTAATATCTAACTAGTCATTCAGAGGTAACCTTCATTGTGTATGCAGAAAATATACAGTTTCTAGTGCATGCCTATTAAAAATATACTAGGTTAAATTTTTAATTATAGATGAGTTATGAACATCTGAAGGAACATTTACAAGTTGGCGAAACTGCGTCACCTGTCTGAAATATTATATAAAGATTAGTTTATAATCCAGTACCTAAAAATCAACAAGTATTAATCCTGGCCTTAAAATATTACTCCGTAATACGAGTGTAATAGAAGTACGGAAATTTTTGCGCATTAATTTAGTCGCAAGATGTAACGAAAACCTTTATATTCTTACACTGCGTTCATGATTGGACCACAGTTATTTGGACACGCCCCTATACGACCATAAGTCAGTGGTTTTCCAGCAAGGAGAGAATCACGCAAATCTGGTAGTGCCAGTGAACAAGAAAAAAAATGATTTCGTTAAGAAATGCACCAATGGGAAATAAAAAATCGGATGAGCACACCTATGAGTTTGAATTCTACCCTGAGGCCTAACAATTTCGCGAAATTACTGGGTCTCTAGTAAAAGTTTTAAATTGACTATCGTAAACTAAATCTTGTACATTTTATCATATTTCAAGGATAGGACTAATTCTAAAAGTTAATTCAAAATTACTCAGGCAAAAAATTGTATTAAATTGCCAAAGATAACAAAAAAAAATAAAACTTAATGTCCCCTCAATAGTCTACAGTATTAGGAATTATTCCTTAAAAGCATAATCATAGAAATACACTTAAAAAGGAAAGTTCTAGATTAATTATGTTAATTACTTAATTTCAAGGATAGGACTAATTCTAAAAGTTAATTCAAAATTACTCAGGCAAAAAATTGTATTCAATTGCCAAAGATAACAAAAAAAAATAAAACTTAATGTCCCCTCAATAGTCTACAGTATTAGGAATTATTCCTTAAAAGCATAATCATAGAAATACACTTAAAAAGGAAAGTTCTAGATTAATTATGTTAATTACTTACAGGTGCCTAATTCTGCCATAGTTACACATTTTCACATCACGTACACATTAACTTCACAAACGGATTAAGAAGTGTCTTTAGTACATAGAAAATAGAGGGAAAGTATTTAAAAGATAAATATTGACGTTTGTCATCGTGGTTGTCAAAGAGAATAAAAATATACTATGGTAGTGGACACTTAAGTTGTAGGTACGTAGTATGTCTAGAAAGTTCATAGATGTCGCTGTGTTCATTATGCTAAAATTCAATACAAATTTAAAACATATTTCTCATTAGAGTTTTATTGTATGTGTTTATGTAATTGTATTATTAAAATAAGTTTCTTGCCAAAGTGAATTTTATTTCAAAAAAATTAAAATTGTATATGTACCATACATTCTATAGCCTGTTGTTGAAACGTAAAGCCAGTATTTCTCTTCATTTCCTTCATTCTAAAGATAAAAAGATGTTTAAAAAATATTAGTTGTGCGTCTACATATTTTTTTCTCCCAAGCATTTTCACTGGAAACGTAACTGGAATACTAGCTACCAGTGTTGTTTGGTCACGGGGGAGGGGAGTGGAGCTAACATGCAGACTTTCTTTGGGTGGTAGGGGAGTAGGATTGGCCCAAAAACTTACTGCGGAAGGAGGAGTTGGTGTGTGGGAGATAGTGGGAGAAGGGGGTCTATCACTGGCTTGTCCAGGTGGAACGGTATTTCGACAAAAAAGTCAGGCACCTCGCTGTTCACGACGATGGTGAGAGTGGTGCCTCACCCCGTGGAAAAGAGTGCACCGTAGCGCCGCCTAACTGCCGAAGACAGGCCAGCAACATGAGTGAGTGACACCTGTTGTTTACAATGAAACGTGTCCATACCTGCACCTGTTTAAGGTAGAGCCAGCAGACAACTGCCACGACGTGTTGTTGTGAGCCGTTAACCGTCCGTTACAAGTTCCACAACACCAAGTTTTAAGTGGGAAAACTGGGGGACGTTTCCTTAAGTCAGTAGGTTGTATCGAGATCATCCTGTTTCACCAACTTATTCAATCCAATAGTAATCCAGGCTTATCCGTGCATACACCGCAACGTCTTTAAACACCTCGACATCCAATATATATTATTCCTTGATTCATTACTCCATCCATGCAGTCTCTCAATGATCACAGAGAACACCTTGTTAGATTCACAGGAATACCACGGAGAGCCGAACAGGTCAAGCCACATGACTATTATATTAAACTAGATTAAAGAAGGGATATCCCATACCATCCATGTTCGCGTCACATGTTCTGTGAGGAGCAAGTCCCTATGGGACACCTCTGTTTTGCAATACCAGGCAGTTAGCAAAAAATTGTCACCAACCAGAGGGCTTCTAACTTAATAATATCAACAGTCTAGACACCGACACTGACTGCACGAGAGGCTCGTAAAGCACTTCTTCCCCCTCCATACCCCTTTGTTTCCACTTTAGAACCACACTAACCACACGAACCTCTGGAGGCCAAACTACCAGTCAACCTCGGGCAGTCAAGTGGCCAAGTAAACTAGGATCACTCAACATCTCAAAACACCTACATTGCCATGACCACATTATTAATCATCATACTGTAAGCGGGTTGGGGTCTCCTGAAAACTGGAGATGCCTTCAGGCTCACCCTGAATTACATAGTTCATGATACGCCAACATAGCTCTGACAACTTAACCTCCACTTAACCGCCTCCAGTCATCCGGAATTTTACCATCAATTCAGATGCTTTTGTTGGAGGAGCTGGTCAGAGGCAGGCAGTGAATCGGCTTGAGATGTTAAATGCGACTTTTGATAATTTCTGCACTTATAGTTCCTCATCCAATAATGGAGGTTCTATGTGTTTCCAAAGTCATGAAGCTAATGAGGCTCATCATCCACAGTTTCACAGTGTCTACAAAATCAGGTAATCTACAAAGCAAAATTTATACATCTTAGCCTGAAAGTTAAACTAAGAAATTATTAACAGTTGTATAGTCCATTTTCAATCCAACCTGGACACTATAAACTACTGTATACATGTTTCTCCACTTGTCAGATAGATCCTAGCACAACTGTTATTCCCGAAAAGTCTTTATTCTTCAGATCAATGGGCCTGTCAAAACCAATTTTGTGCTTGTTCAAACCACCATGAGATCAAAAAAAAAGTCCCTGCAGCAAAGAGCTATGGGACATTATTATAAATAATGCTGTTGCTTTGGTCGCCAAGAGCAGTGTGCCAATCAGCCCTGAAAATTGCCACCGAATTTACCCAAAACTTTCATTTGAACCTCAGTAAATGTACTGTACATAATAAAATGGGCTAGTACATTTTATTTCTATGTAGGGTTTTACATCACACGATTTGCCACAGAAAATTGAGAACCGCCAAGGTTCAAGTGTACCCCCAAATCACTTGGAATGCCAACTCCGTGCTCATGTATTTGAGTCATGTCAGGTTTTTTGGATCAATCTCAAGAACTGCACAACATAAGCATGAGATGTTTATGCTCACCAATGATTACGATCCTTATAGGCAGAAAGACATGCTAGTATACACAATCCATGGTTTTTCAGCAAGGTCATAATGACTTGGTACTTATTCATTGACCACTCGAAGACTCATCAGATGCTATTAGTGAACCAATTATTGTACATGTCGAGGAACAGAATAGTCATTCTGAAGTATGATCTCTTGAAGATTTCTGAAGTAATGAGTTCATTACAAGGAGATTTTCGGCTCTTTTTACCATTATGACCATCTCCCTTACCAACACGTAGAGGGAGCCTACCTAGTAATGTATGCTCAGAAAAAATTTCAATTCTAAGAACCAAATTTCAGTATTAAAAAGTCACATACATTTTTAAGAAATGTAAAGCTTTATGGTGGGTTTTCATAACAACTGTCCCTGCTTTACATGGAAATATTAAAAATACGATGTAAAATTTTTGTCTACAGATCATAATCTTGCTAGTACTGAAGTTTAGCAGTCCCTAATTTTTAAATCTCTAATGGAAACAATTTTCTTTTCTCCATTTTTAGATTTTTTACTATGTGTATCACTTGGTATGCCTAGTAATAAATCCAGCAGTCAGACACTTTAAATCACATCAGAGCTCATAACACAACTATGTATTAAGCTGTAAAAAGGTTTTGATTTCTCTGCATTCCACCGGGATAGATTTTCCTTCCATTCACACAAAGTGCCTTCAAGACTCAAGCGCTGTGAACCGCACCTTTTCACAATAGTTCAACTGAAATATACTCCCTAGCTGCACACTGTCACTCATCACCGGCCGATATCTGCATCTTCCAGTGAGCGTAAGTTAATTCATACCGCAATGTTTCCAATTCATCAGTTCAGCAAGTCAAGCATACAACTGCGTTATATTAGATATTACATATGTAGTCTCCTGATCATCCTAGAATAGTGATTGCATGGACCCCACTGTAGTATTCTGACCACCATAGGCTAGTGAATATATTAACAAACTGTATTAATCTAATCACCATATACTTCTGATTACGTAGACATACTCTAGTTCTTTAATTACCAGTTAACCGACTCCCTCATCCATCAAATGACAACCATTATGGTAGCAGACCTCTGTTCCACATTGCCACGCCTGCATGATGTCCTGCTGCTCAATGATTATTCGGAGAAACACTGTAAACATACCTGTTGCATATGAAGATCGCGAGGACCCACCAAGCAGTCGACGTCCAGCCTGCCGAATAGATGAGTCACCAACCCGCCGCACATGGTAGCTCCTGCTGTGGCGCATCTCTCAACTTTGACTACTATAAACTGCTGCTGCAAATTCCGGTATACTGGCTACGAATCTATTCAAATTGCATCACTATAATTTATGTAAAGATGTAGTTTATTGCAATACATTTTACCTTATTCGTGAATAATTTTCACGGACACTATGAGATGTAAACTTGAACTATCCTAAGACTCTCGACTGCATGGTTACGCATATCGTGTGCAGAACTCTAGAAGAACCTACATAATTAAAAATGCTAAATATATATTAGTGGTGCCTGTTTACTAAAGGAATCTAATAATATATTCAGGTTGTAATGGTAGTTCTGATTCTCGAAATCTCATTTAGTCTGTATCTTTTTAATATTAAATATGACCGAAAACAGGTTGTTTTAGATTTTTTTCATAATGAAAAAAAAAACTGTTACAGATTACTTTGAAAGGGCTACAGGTATTTACAAACACTTCACCTCTGTCTTCATTTCAGCATTTTAAAATGTTATGGTCGCCACTTATATCTCATAGTTTCTCACTGCACTACAAAATGACTGTACATAAGTTCAAGCTAAGCGCTTAGAGACGATATCGCATGAGAATAATCACATTTCCATCAGTCAGCAACAAGTCACTAACAAAATGTTACATTGAATTTCATCATTTCACAAATTTAAATTTATGAACATAAACCTACCATTTTTTTTTTAACCAATAACTGCTCGTGATTGTTTGATGTAACTTATGTTTCTTGGGTTTTCAACAATAACTGTATTTGCGAAGGTACAATCTATATTCTTTCAGAGGTTATCGTCGGAGCAAAAACAAATCGAAAGTTTTTTTTTCCAATGAACTTTATTTGTGCACATACAATTTTGTACCATCTGTTATTCTTAAAGAAGGTAACCAGAGGACTTCCTGCGACTTCATTTCTTTTTCTTGTCCGCGAGGGCTTCATCGACCATGGACTCAGTAGTAGGCTTGTCAAGCAAGGACTGATTCGGAGGGGCGTTCGCTTGAGCTGCTGACTTGTCCCGTGTGGAGGGGGGACGTGCCGCAGACTTGTCCGGAGTGGAGGGGGGACGTGCCACAGACTTATCCGGAGTGGAAGGGGGGCGTGCTGCTGACTTGTCCGGAGTGGAAGGGGGGCGTGCTGCTGACTTGTCCGGAGTGGAAGGGGGGCGTGCTGCTGACTTGTCCGGAGTGGAGGGGGGACCTGCCGCTGACTTGTCCGGAGTGGAAGGGGGACCTGCCGCTGACTTGTCCGGAGTGGAGGGGGGACCTGCCGCTGACTTGTCCGGAGTGGAGGGGGGACCTGCTGCAGACTTGTCCTCGGGGGATTGGGGATGGGTCTTGTCTCCAGGAGAGTGGGAGTCAGCAGCAGCGGGGTCCTCCGGTTTAGAGTGGAGCGGGTGGGGGTTGATGTCGATCATGTGGTCGGGTGCCTCGACGACGATGACGACGGGTGTGGTGCCGTACCAACGTTTGAAGTCGTGCCACACATAGTGCAGCAGCACTGCCACCGAGCCGGCACAGCCGCCCACCATCATGAGCGTGACGAGCAGCAGCCAGGCGGGCACGTGCGGCTCGCTCATCTGGTGCAGCCAGAGCTCTCGCGGGCCCACCACGCTGTCGATGTCCAGGCCGCCGAAGATGCTGGTGGCCAGGCCGACCATGTACACGGCCGCTATGGGAGTCACGAGGACCGCGTACATCGCGATCATCGCCAACTGTGGCAACACAAACATTAACTCAACATTGGTTTCAAATTCCACCTTTGGAATTTGATGGTTAGTGGTAATAAGCATTATCATTATACAAAATTGATGTATCACCATGTCCATTATCTAAGAATAATATTCCGCCATTGCCATTATTTAGCAGTAATGCAAGAACATTGTCATTATATAGTAATGAATCATCATCATTGCTCTTATATAGTAGTAGTACATTACAATTAACACTACATAACCATAAGGAATTAATATTACCTTTCAACCGATCAAAAACATATCACTTTTGGTATTAAAATTGATTAATATTCCGAATCGTTTCTTGGTATAACCAGTATAGCAGTAAATGTTTTACACTTTTACACATTTTTTCCTGGTGGAAGGAGACCACTGGTATGACCAGTGTAAGGTTTAAGGATGGACTCAATTAGTACCTACTGCATGTCGGCACGGAGGGCGACGGGTGATAGAGAGCAAGAAACAGAACCTGTTGATGATAATGACATAATATCTGCCAAGAACTGCCTCTTTTGAATCTGTGAATCATATTTAACAATTATCAACTTTTTAGCAGAAATAATAGTTACTAACATTACACCGATTCAAATAGGGAACCAAGGTGTTTCGGGCTCAAATTTCGATTAATTTTCACAAGTGATAAATTTGGTGAATATTGCAGTGAGCTGATGAATTTTCTCAGCGCGCTCTGATTCGCTTATCTCCCCTTACACACACACATACAAATTCATTCCGTTATTGCTTCGTTATTATCGAATAGGGTCTTAGTAGAAAAATCCAAGTCACGGCCACTGTTTAGTGGTTCTCTGAATCTGCTAATTCTGCTAAAACCAGTCTTGGAATTGGACACCAGATTTTTTATTTTAGTTTAACTGGTTTAAATCGCTTATTCGGACTTCTGAACTGTTTAGGTGCCATGTTTTCCACCTATGAAAAAAAATCCAGGTGTGATCCGGTATGTAGTACAACCCTGTGGTAGCGTTGGTTGTAGGCAAGCGATCCCACTGCTCTGAATCGAAACTGTTTTGTGCCTACCACATAATATGTTTGTTGAATAAACACTCAAACAAATATATTTTTTTTGTTGTAGAAAATAAATTTTGTACACAAATTAATTTATTTATGGAGGTTGTAATTGTCAGGAGATGTCATTCTGTGACATAGCTGAAGTCACCTTTTTACCTCGCCATCACCATATCGTCAAGCCAAAAACATCGCGGAAATAGTGCCGAATGTCTGATGATGGTTAGTAGGAATCTCCATCGTAAAACCCTGTCACTTGCATACGAAATGTAATTCAAATCTGGAGTTGCTTGTCTTCTGGGTTGTAGCCACGTCGAAGGCGATGATATGACCGACGTTTCGATTGATGTTGAAGTCGTCATCGCCAGGGAGCAGTTGCCAACTGAGGTTACTTCAATATCTACTGCATTTTAATACTCGCGCCTGAGAGGGGAGTTTTCCCGATTGGCTGCAGCTTTGCGCCAGTCTGAGTCATCCTTTCTTCGGGTTGGCCTGACCAGAAGACATCGCCACTGGTTGTCCAAACAACCCAGTCAGCCAGAAGAGAAGAGGCCTGAGTGGCCAATCACAAATGCCCAGCTCCGATTGGCCAAACCAACAGGCCAACCAGAAGAAAGGATGGCTCTGATTGGGCCACAGTTGGGTTGTGAAATAGGGGTGGCTGAGGAGGTAGCATTGAGGAAAGAGGCGATTGAGGGAGCGTTTGATAAGGAGAAAGGGAATATATAGATAAGGAAAAGTGTTGGAGAGGAGAGTGAAAGAAGGCATAGTGAGGAAGGGTCGGTGAATAGACCGGCGAGAGAGGGTAGTGTTATAGGCAGTGATTGAGGGAGCATCAGTGGTGGGGAGAGAAAGGAGCATTGGGGAAACGGGTGATTGAGGTAGCATCAGCGAAGAGGGAGGGAAAGAAGCCTGGGGAAAGGGGTGCTTGAGGGAGAGTGTGGGAAAGAGTGAACGAGAGTATATTAGTGAATGAGAGAGGAGAGGCGTGTAAGACGTACCATTGCCTTGTTGGCGCGAAATGCCATCCACATAGAGAGACCTTGCGGTATGGTGAAGCGCGGCTTGCGCTTCAGCAAGTACATGATGCCACACTCTTCGCAATGGTCGTGGTCCGTGTCCATGAGGCTTTGCTCGAGGCACGCCTTATGCATCACGTGCTGGCAGAGGCAGAAACGGAACAGCCGCATGCTCTCGTCGCCTTTCTTGCAGATGCGGCACTCCTTGCCTGCGCAGGCACAAAAACCACATGTGCTCAGTGCCTCGTTGAAGACGACGGCACCAGAGACGGACACATCTCAGGGGCGAAGCCAGGGGGGGGGGGGGTTAGGAGTTCAACACCCCCCCCCCCTCTCTTAGCACCAAATCTTTAGTTAAATTTCTTATTCATCACTCAAACAAATTTCATACTAAAAATTAATTAAACTTTTACCATTACAATATTTAAATTTAAGTACCGAAAACTGTTAAAATGGCACTATTTTACACCTTAAAATCCGATTTTTCCCGGGGGAGGACCCACGGACCCACCGCTTTAATACGGGGGGAAGGGGGGGAGGAATGCTTCTTAACACCCCCATACACAAATCCTGGCTACGCCACTGCACATCATTACAGGTCAGGAAAACTGTGGGAAGGATTTGCCCATGGAGTGATTACAGTCCATCTCTATGGAAGAAAGTTGTGCAAAATTACTCTTGCTATCGAAATCAAAATGTGATATAGGTACTTATAAACTTTTGAGTAAACAATGGTTTTGGGGTCTAGGGGGCAATTAATACGAAAAAAAAAAAGACTACGTAGGAATTCCTTGCAAGTCTAACGAAGGCAACGACTCCAATAGGCAGTATTTGTTCAAAATCTACCTTTAAAAAAGACAGGATTGATGGACCGGAATTCGAACCCTTGTCGCCAGTACAACCTTTTTTTTTTGTTTGTTTTACCTTCATGCCATTTTTGCTAAAGCCAAAAAGTTACTGTTTGAGCTCTGACCTTATTCGACTTTCAGTCCATTGTAATAAGTTACTCATTTCAATTCACTTCGCATCTGTTCAAGAAGGGTCAAACCGCAAGGCTATTCTTGGTCACCCTCCTCCCCCTACACACACACAAAAAAATGCTGCTCGGGTAAGAATACGAACCCGGTATTACTGCGAAAAACATTTAGTAGTGATATAGTTGTTTTCGTGTGAATGAACAAGTTTAAAAATAAGATGTGTAATTTTACATGATAATCTCAGTTCCATTTACAAAAAAAATACATTGTGGATCAAACTTATTTCGCACCTGACCGAGCAAGATACAACCAAGCAGTTGCGTTGAACAACGTGAGTGACTTCCTTGAAATTAAACCACGTGATGCTAGGACATATTTCTTCTAAGCATTTGGAAGAGGAGAGTTTTCATTATTTCGCAAGACTATCTTGGAGCTAAATACTAAACATATAATCATCAAGTGGCGTGAAAGCCCGTTAAAGCTCCGCGTTTCGCCCGGCATGTTGGAGTTCATTCGTAAATTGCTAGTTTTTATGAAGAAATATTATTGAATGAAACTATATACCTAAGCAAGATTACCTGTGTTACCCAGCTGTGAATATCCAATATAAATATAAATATAAATATATATATATATATATATATATATATATATATATATATATATATATATATATATATATATTTCTAGAGAGTGACTAGTTCCCAAATAGTAGGAAAAATGTTTTGCACTAGTATTAATTGTTTATAATGCCAAAATGCTTAAATACCATCAAATCCTTTATATTAGAAGGATTTTATATTCAAGGAAAAAGATTCGAAGATAAATATTAGAAGAAATAATGTAAATAAAAAAGTCAACACTGACAACCTCTGAGTTGGTTTTCTTCACGCCTATAGGTATTGATATTGTAATTTTAACATGAAATTATACGAATAAAATTACAATATGTATTGATTCTGGATACTTAGTTTGTGAAACAACCATTTAAAGGGTAAAATGTTTCAACACCATAGTAAACTTTTTGCATTTATTGAACATTATTTTATTTTGACACTTTACTCATGGATTCGGATTCGAAGGGGATATTCGAAGTACTCCCTGAGATTCGTGTGTGAGATTCAAATTCTAGAAAATTGGGATCTGATCCATCACTATTATATTTCTTACGGAAATCTTTGCTACAGAACACAAACTTAAATTCTGACCCACTAAATAAAAAACGAAGCGATGGAAATGCAATAACCTAACATTGGTTAGTGACGACAAGCTTCGAAGTGCTCGGTTTTCCACCACCAAGCCTTGCCAACCAGACTCCCTCCCTACTACTCCTCTTCCTTCCTTTCGCAAAGGTCCAGCAAGAGGTAGTGAACAAAAAGGTGTGGAAGGCCCGTATCTAGTTTTTTTAACCTCGTTCGTTTTCCCCCCACGTTCAGCATTTAGAGTAGGCACCATTCTAAAAACAGGAGATCTGTACAATTCGCGGTACGTTCTAGTTACAGGTTGTAATCCACAAATGTGTGCGTAATCAGTTGGCTTTATCCTGTGGTACATAATGCTTACTGTTTTAGTTCAGTACGTCGAAAGATCCTGATAGCATGATCCTGTTTGCTTGATCCTGTGCTTGCTGTTTTAATTCAATACGTCGGAAGAGCCTGTACTAAAAAAAAGTTGTAATATAATAATGAATTGTGATCGTAAGTCGAATAAAAAGGATTTTTTTTTCAAACTACAATCACAATTCTTTTTTATTTCGCAATTTATTTCATGTGCATGATCTTCTGACATTCTTAACTTAAATAGCAAGCATCATGTACCACACGATCAAGCCAACGGGATCATGCCATCAGGATCTTCCGACGTACTGAAATAAAACAGCAAGCATCATGTACTAGATGATCAAGCCTTCAGGATCCAGGGATAAAACAGCCATATCAAACACAGAAAATGAACGACGTTAACAATTTCTATTCAAAAATTTTACCTCCCATTAGTCTTGACCGTTACAACGTTACTCAGAATAGTACGTACTTTAAATGAAATGTAACAAAACCAACATTTCATATTACAATTATTTAGTCCAATAAAACTACAAACATGAAATATAAGCTTTAAAAATTCCTCACAATAGCAATACAGTCGTTATTTAAACGAATTTAACTATTAAAACTTCATTGACTAAAGTTCTCCAAAAACAAATTTAAAAAAAAATCATACGGATAAACTATGAATGTCGGTGATAGCGTGAATACGCGAGTATTGTAATCTAAGCTGTGAAATGTTATTTTTTTTTTTTTCACAAACCAGCAGGAAATAAGAAACTTTCATTTCAGGGTTAATTCAGGAACGTCTCATATTATATGGGAAAAAACACAAAATTCCTATTTGTCGCGGGTAATCAGTGGATGGCGGCAACAGCGTAAAAACACAGGTACCTACTATAATGCAAGCTATAAAAATTTTTTAATTTTTTTCACAATCTAGTAGGGAATTACGAAACCTTCCCTTTCGGAGTAAACTTAGGGACGTGTGGAATGTGTGAAAACCATGTTTTCCGGATCCCCCCCCCCCCCCACCGTTCTAAAAAGCCGTGATGTCCGAGTATTACCGGAGTACCTGCAAGGCGCCGCCTCCTAACACCGAAAGCATAGGCGCTGTAGGACGTGACACTCTACAAGACGGTGGTGTGCCCAAAGCTGCAAGCAGTCGGCACACCTGGGCCGCCCTAGAGAGTAGCTCCGCTGGCGACGTGGCGAAGAGGGGGAAACGAGTGCATTACCGTACAGGGCGACCTGCTCCGGCGTCCACTCCTGGAATATCGACGTCGACGCGGAGGCGGCGACTTCGGCGGCGGCGGCGTCGTCGCCGGCGGCGTCGGGCCCCTCGTCGTCGCTCGTCTCCGGGAACTCCTCGTCGGTGGGTTCGCCGTCGCCCTCGTCCTCCGCGGGCTCCTGCTGGTCGCCTTCTGCCGGGGGAAGGTCCGTACCCGGTCCGTCGGCCTTCTTGCCGTCGTCCCCTCCTCCTTCGGCCACCTCCCTCTCCTCCGCGTCGCTCTCGTCCTTGAGGTCTCCGTCCAAGGAGAGGTCGGTGTCTTCGTCGGAGGTCGCCATCGGCGCGTCCTCTGGTTTGCTGCGTCGGTCGGGGGAGGATCTTCACTTGCGAATTTTGGCCATGCGCATCCCCTCCGGTTTCCTCGGAGACCTGGCGGGCATCCGTCACCCGATTGTTAAACTCATTTACGTCTATTATTTACTCCCCGCCTATTGTTTCCGGCAAGGAGGTAACAAGCAAGGAATTTGACGTGTACAATCTTTGCAGTGTTAATTCCGTCTGCATATAAAAAAAAACAATATCTGATTTAATTCAGATTTTTGGGCCTGCGCCATTGTAGTTTTGCACTGTTTGTCACGAAGAAAAAAAAAATTCATAGATGTTCAGAAACGTGAAATGAAAATGAGATACATTAACCCACAGAAAACAAGGCGCTGAATCGGCTGACGTCAAAGATACAAACCCAACGACGAACCTAAACAGGTATTATATGGACAACAACAACACAACGACTACAGCACGAGTGAACACCTTAGAACTTAATCACACAGCACAAGAATTCCGTGGAAGAAATTTGGTCGTGAAAAATGAAATTAGTGAACAGCTCAGACGAACAAAGTGGCCTTACAGCAACGAGAAAGTTTCAACAATAACAGTAAAATGCAGACGGACAACAAAACCTGAACAACGCAGCAAACATAGGCTACGAATACAACGATGAAACTAAACAGATATTATGGACAGCACAAAGAAGACAACACCAACGATCACAGTAGGTTTTCTATGACAAAACAGTTGGCATGAAAAACCGCGCAAAACTTCATTGGCATATGTCCAAGAAATTGTATAAAATCAAAATTTCCCATTGCATGAATAATTTAAACAACAAAACAACATTGGGTTGTAATAAAGTTCAACGCAAATTTCTTGCAGATTGCAGATGTGTTGGTATTAAGTTTGTTTAGCAATATTCACATGAAATCTTTACGATTCTTCCAAGAGAGTTATTTTCAAGCTGTTAAACAAAGTTATTGCATATTAGCCTTTATACAGCTACATTTTTTTTTTGTAATATCCAATTGTTAACTATTTGACTTCAACTTCAGAACAAACACCCAAAACACGACTAATGCCTCCATGGTTTCCAGAATACTCTTCTGTTCAGATCTACTGGACATTATTTCCACAAAATTTTAGTTTTGCGCACTCTTTAAATTCATCATTATTTGTGGTTAATTTAGAAGACGCTGATACCCCACACTATATGTTTATTGTATATTTCATATGTTAACACTGTTTTAATTTCTTTCTTGTTGTTAAGTAGGCCTACTGCATGCAAAAAGTTTTACAGAATATGCATTACCTTTATTTTATAAATTGAGGCCAATTATTATAATAACTATCGTATAAAATCAAAACTACGGACTGTAATATTTCGTGTTAATCCTAAGGAAAGGCTTCTACGTTGAGGTTTCATCAGTCACGACCACCTATGTCCTCAAGCTGGTTAAAGTATACAAAAAGGAAATTTATCCAGGCGCACAGTCAGATCGTCTTAGTATAACATTTACGTTTCACCACAAATTTTAGCTTGATTTTTTATTTAGGTTAACAAGAAAATATATTTTAACCTTTGATTTGTTTGTATTAAGTATGTTTATAAGTATATAAATAAAAATATAGATAATAAATCGGGTGAATATTAATTTAAAAAAACAAACTAATTTTAGGTAAAAGTTAGGAAAAATAATTCATCATCAATTGTCGACTAGTTGTTACTCCAGGTTCTAATTATTTTCCAGGTGTACCGTGTTTGGTCCAAATATGTTCAGTAGTAAATACGTGATTGAGTAACGAACATCGGAACATATAAACTTTCACATTTATGAGTTAGTAGGCTAAGGTGGGAATTTTTTTACATGTTCTTCAGTAAACATTGTGGTGTAAAATGGTGAGTTTTCTTATACAATTAACAAACTAATTAACTGATACATAGAGACATGTATTTTTCGGGAAAAATTTTCGAGACTAGCTGAGAGATAAAACATTGTAGCATTGTGTGTGTTTCGTGTTTGGTCGAGTTTCTTTCAGGTACACGTCTATGTCAGCTCACCAATGATTCAGCGCGGAATAAAACGCGTCCTGAATGGCCCGGTAAAAAAAAAGGCAATCGTTTCTCTTGCAGACGGCCGTCAATTGCAAGGAAGAAACAGTTGGTGCGGGTAAACAGTATATTATACAGTATGCAGTATATTATATACTCTATTGCATATTATCTTTGAAAGATTTGTGCAATGGGAGTGCATGACTTGATGTAAGTTTTTGGACATACGCCATTGCTTAGCACATGTATGTCTGTAGAAGAAAACTACAAAAAAAAACACAAATGACAAAAAACACAAATTAAGCAAAAAATTGATGTTGTCAGAAACAAAGAAAAATGGACTAACAGAACGAAAATAACCCACAAATGATGACAGCACGACAATACCGAACCCAAAAAAAATCAGCACAACAGTTGAAACGAGACAAAAACACAGCAAAACGAAAAGACGAAACAAACAAAATAGTTTTCCAAAAAATAAAAACACAAAAGAGAAACGAAAAAACCCCCACAAATAATGACAGCACAAAACTATTGAACCCAAAAAAATTCAGCACAACAGTCAGAATGAGACAAAAACACGACCAAACGAAAAGACGAAACAAAACACAACAGTTTTCTAAAACAGAAACAAGCGCTACAACTGCTATCTGCTCCCGTCCTCAGGCAGAGACGCACATGGTACGGAAACACAGGTGCGACATATATTTCCTGCGCTTACCTAAATAGTTGAGTTCTAACGTCGTTGTAGGCTCGGGAAAACTTTTCCGTAAACGAATGGCCCTTATCAACTGCCGTTGTGTATCATTTCGTTACATGTTGATGCATATTGGTTGAGCTAGCGTGTCGCGAGGTTAGAGGAATCAGAGATGCTGGTCACAGCGCAGCTTTACAGGTACTTTACCTCTGTATGAGCTTAAGAAAACGTCAACAGATAAACTCGGTGAAATTTCTAAACTAGGGAATTTTAGATTTGATAATGGTCATGAGAAATGTTTACCTAGTGAGAGATGAAAAAACAAAAAGAATGTGAGCGAGTCTTTCAGTGTACTCGCCAGAGATGAGTGACATCTAACCTCGGTAACGAGCGAATTCGTGTGATCTCGTGTTGCAAATATTTTTATAAAAAACGAAACTCGAACATCAAGTTTTACGTTGATTTTTTAAAAAATAATGCTGAGAATGATAATAATATAAAAAATTGTGTTATCAACTACATTTCTTAACCTGAATAGCACGTAGTTTCCGCAGCCGCCGCCAGAATTCGCTGCCGGAGCAGCTACGTCGACTATTCAATCATTCGATTTGCATAGCGAAAGGTGAAACTGTTTAATGAAACGGCACCAATAAAAACGAACAAGACTTGAAAAAAATATACTTAACACCAGCTGTGAACATGATTTTTGATAAGGAAGTTTTATTGTTAAAATTCACTAAACAATTAATGCTATAAAGTTTCCCTTCGGCTTTGTGAACTATGGTTCGCACCATCTGCCACAAATGGCAGCACTGTGGTTACACATTTCCGTTCCATTCACGAAATTACTCACACGAAATGCGGTACATTGAGAGCCAAGATGTTACACATTAAGAAAAAATTAAATTATTAAATACACAAATGGGTGAAAAAAAAGTAGCACTTAAAAAAACAAAACAAATTCGTCAAGGCTCTGCCTCAGTCGCCGTATTGATTACTTTAATTCCATGTCATTACTATAAGTTGAGATTTTTTCCTGTAAATTAATTCTGTCAGCTCTGTTGCATTTTATGTATCGTTTTAAGTTCTCTCCTCGCCATATATTTATTTTATACTAGCTGCAGTACCCGGCGTTGCCCGGGCTGAACACAGAGTGAAGGGGACCTTTTTCTAAATCAGATGTAGTTAGTAATTGTCTTCTTAATTTGAATGTCAAGTGTGCAAATTATATCACTGGCAGAACCCGGTAGACGTTTCTGTGCCAGTGTTTAGTTATTTACCTCTATATATCTAAAAATTGGTGGTCTGTATGTAATATAGACTCTATAAAGAACTACAGATAAAAGCTGAAAAATAAAAGATTACTTATATAGAAAAGATTCCATTATCTAGCTAATGCTCGGCATGCGGTGCAATGCCTGATTCAGTTTTGTTTTGTTATATGTTTGTAGTTACACATATACAAATCATCTATCCATCTATATATATATATATACATATATACCTTTTTCTCTATCTACATTTATATATATCTATGTATCTCTCTATCTATATTTATCTCTCTATAACTACATATATACATCTATACCTCCCACCATCTCTATTTCTTCTGTATACCAATCACTATATAGCTATATACATCTATATATCTCTTTATCTAACTCCATTACATTCCCTATACCTAGCTCTATCTCAACCTATCTCTCTGTCTCTCTCAATCTCACTCTCTATCAATCACTCTAGCGCTGTCTCTCTTTTATATTTAATTAAATTGTGTCATGCGTGCACACTTATACAACGAAAACAGACGAAGTTCCGCTATATAATATGAAATTAACACTTTTATTGAAACGACTCTCGGGCTACCTATTGTTTATATCACACATGAACTGAAATGTCTGTGTTTGTATTTTATTCAGTTCAATTCTGTGAATTATCGCTGTTCATATTTAATTCAGTTCAATTCTGTAATGTGTGCGCACTCATACACCGAAAACACACGAACTACTGCTAAACTATATGAAATACACACAATTTTTGAAACCATTCGTGCTCCAACTATTGTTGTACCCTCTCAGAAACCTTCGCGGGCATGCGCATAACAAACCACGAAAATTTCATCGCAATCGGATGATTGGTAAGAACGCATACTACACAAACAAAATAAAATTCAAGACATGACAAACGCATCAAACGATGGCACGTTTAAACTACAAGGCAGCTCTATCTATTGACGAAGTTAAGAACTGAGCTGCTATTAGCGCCGTTAGTTCGCTAGCCACCGTGAGCTACACTAAGCGGACTGGTCTCACCAAGGAGAAAGATATGAGTTTGCCAGACCTTACTATGTATACGATCGTGTGGCAGAATTATGATTTTTTCTATTATAAAATGATATTATCACACTTTCAATCCAATATGGAGGGAATTTCACATGAATATGTAACCTATGTGTTAATCCAGGTTATAAACTATCTGTGTGCCAAATTTCATTCAAATCCGTTCAGCCGTTTTTGCGTGATTGAGTAACATCCATCCATCCATCCAAACTTTCACATTTATAACATTAGTGGGATTTTATAATAGCGATTAAATTTTCCGCTGGTGTTCATATTTATGATCACTTGTAGCTTGAAAAAATAGTTTATTAAATATCTGTTTGAAAAATAATTGTGAACCAATAACAAATGAATGAGATCTGTAGGGAAATTAACTAATATAAATATTACTTGTAAATAAAATAAAATAATGAATTATGCGCACAAGACCACTCTTAAAGCTTCGGCCTACACAGAGCGCTGTGCTCGCTATGTTCGCTATGTTCGCTACGTGTGTAAAACATAGCCAGCTGCATCTCAGGTGTCACCGGCCACACCGAGCTGTGTTCGCTATGTTGGCGAACCTGGCGACTTCGCCGGGTGTTCTGTTCTAGGCTGTTTTTTCTAAACATCGCTGACTTCGCGCATGCGCACATAATAAAACCGACATTTATCGCGCGGAATTGGGCTGTACTTCTGCGTTTGCTTTTTTTTTTTTTTATGAACTTTTGTATCTCTCAGTATTGTTCTTTAAATAGTCATGTCGATGGAAAAGTTCATTGGAGAAGTACGAAAATATACATGCTTATGGAATACATTAATGGAGAAAAAAAAATAGAAGGCAGGATATGCAGGGGCCAATGTATGGGATTTGATTCCAAGGGAATGATATCAAACAGAGTTGTATTCATTCTGAAATATTCCATACATTTGCCTTCGTTCTCACACACATCAGCTGCTTCGTCAAATTATGATATTCTTCAGATTATTGTATCATATATATTATACTATACTGCTGCTAAACTTCTTCGGTGTGTTCTTACTGCTGGTGCCAGTACCATTAATAGTACTCGTTTATTTATATATAGACCCTTTTGTTGTGTGTGTGTTGTCGGGACGATATACACTGGCTGTCATCTATTTTTCAAAATATATATATAGACATATATATATGTGTCAATGGTACTGTTATGCTCTTGTACTCTGACCCTTAGAAACATGCAAAAAAAAATGTTATTTATCATAAAACACACACTCTTGGACACAGGTAGCTAGGTAACATATATCAACACATAGGGATAGAATTCAGGTTTTTATTAATAATAAAAATTGCTATTCATCAGGGACAACTAACATATGTGTAGAGATAAAAATCAATATTAATATAATTAGATAAAAAAAATCACAGAAAAACAATCCTAACGATACTGAACATGACTCGTGGATATGCGCTTATGTAAATTAAAACATCAGGAAAATACGTAGCACACATGAATCGTTCACAAAAGTTCGTTAGTGTATGTTCAGAAAATAAATCAAATGATGTTTTTACGGACGCATTCTTACATACCAGAAAATGTTTGAAATCATAGCACAATTAATAATTAGTATGATTACTGTTTATGTTTATATTTGGGTTCGTATTTGCCTTGGCTTAACTCAGTTTATATGGTAGAGACACGAAACTTGTACTCCCATTTCACCTCTGGGTATCACAAAATAAAATAATAATTTAAATCTTGGAAATAACAATTCATGACGTAGTTCAGGATAATTGACACCTTTTACGTGAAAACTAATCAGTTTGTAGTCAAATCGGAGTTATTTACGACGAAATTACATACAGCTGGGTATGTCTATGGGCGATACAAAATGCAAGATCTTTACTTACAGATTTTCACTCCTAATAACATATCCGTCAGAATATGCCCTTATAATCTTACACATTATTTATTTATACGTCGTTTAAGCTCATCCTGAGTGTCGGATGGCATAATCTAGCTAGCTATATTTCAAATTTAAAATAGGCCTCGCGCCTTTGCGTCGGCATCAGACGCCTTCATACAACCAACCTCTTAATTAATACGTTCTAGACGCCTCACATCTAAAACACGGCCTCTCATTGGCCGAAACCAAAATCGGTTAGCGTAATTTACAATATAAATACCGTAAATAACACTCATTAATACAATTGAAAACACAAAAATGCGGTAAATTTAAAACGAAAATTTCCAACAATGAAAATTTTTTTAAGTAATACCCCGAATAAAATCATCGTTAATTCGTTAAGTTCATTAGTCCTTAGAGGGGTATACTCAATTGACTGTCCATATAAGTCCATTTCAGGTCATAGAGCATAGCTCTCGTAGATATACATAATTAATAAAAAATATATTTAAATAACTTTTGCGGGCGAACAATATACAAATTAAATAATAAAATTTCATAATAATAATAATAACAATCAAAATAATAAGACTTTATAAATAATAGTATCATTAAAATAAGTCATAACTTTCTGTGCATTATGAAAATAGTAACAGCACAGAATTGCCGCCCTTGTCAATCATATTGAACTGCAATCGTTGACCTGTTCAAAACAGTACAATGTGATTGGCAGTTTACCGTCTCTCTCGCACTGTGTACAACGAATAGCCTTGTCGCCAAGCGGCGCGCGCACCACACATAAAAAAAAAAAAACTTGGAGCGACTGAGTTTCTTCTTCTCCTCCTTTTTATTTTTTTTTTCTATCGTCATTTCGCCCGTTACACCAGACAATTCGCGCAATTTTAATCACTTTGCAACGGGTCGTCGCCGCTAGCAGACCTGCGCTCGAATGGTCCACGGGTTTTCCCGCGCAAAATCTTCTCTGCTGGACCTGCTGCAGCTCTCCGACGGCGTCTACTCCCTTGAGCCGCTCCTGTTGAGAGGGACGTGGGAGGACATACTTACTGTAAGTAGCAATCTCATATGGCTGTAACGGGTGTATGTACATGTGAGTCAACAATGTGACGTTCTCCAGGACACGTCACGGCAGTGGATCAACGTCCACCCGCGGTGCAAACGACATCCCCGGCGGCGGCTGAGGAGGCATCGGGACAGCGCCCGACCTCAAAGCGGCCAACACCAACACCTGCTCCACACCAGACGTCGGCGGGTTTGGCGTGTGGCGGCTCGCAGCACCGGACACCACGGCTCCTAGCTCCGCGGCGAACATCTGCAGCGGCGGACTGCGGCTGCAGCTGCCGCCCTAACTCACGAACACGTGAGAGGCGGCGTCGGGACGTCTGCGGTGCTGCTCGTGTCGGCGGAACCGCCCCTTCTCACAAGGACGCACTCGTCGGGTCCCATCACTGATAGGTACACAGCCGTTGCGAACCGTATTGTGTACGTTTTAACTAACAAGTGTCCCGGTCTTTAAACAGTCTTAAAACTCTTCACTCATGTGTGAATCGTGCACTTGTAACGCACGAATGTCGGCAGGCTAAGACATCTTCTGTGCTTAACGTAGCCTATCCACAAGCCAGTTCAGTATAAACTAACTCTATTTAAACAAATAGTAACTAATGGGATCAAATAACTTCAGATATTAAATAATAAGTATAGTAACTTAGGCTAACCATTCAATAACTTTCAAAGTGAAATTTTTACATCTTAACAATAGGTATTATTAGCTAGATAACATTCAAGCATAACTTTAACTAAACTGATTTTCATGTTAATGAAAGGGTTTGTGTACATCATTGTTAGGCATCCTTATGCCTTCAGGTTGTACCTGTTTTATTCTATGTACAATTTCATTATGCATCTCGTACATTTCCATAAGCATCATCTCACAATCTTTCATAAATTCATAATATCTACAATTGATAAAATTAATAATTCTCACTAACATCTCATATCATATACATAAAATCATATTTACAATATCACTTCAAGGAACATTTCATATATTACATCATTAAAAGCATTTGTTTATGTTAGCAAACAAATCAACAATAGTTTTGATTTCGTTTAAGTACACGCATCATGTGTAACTTGTGCTTGGAAAGGGAACGCACAGTGTTTCCTTTTTTTTTTTTTCTCTCTTTTATCGCAGCTTTTCGCTCGGCGAAGGCGGCCTTTCTTTTTCTTTTATTTTACTCGAGTGTCTGGTGAACTTTTATTTCTACCATTTCTCGCAAGGTAGTATTTTTTTTCTGTAATCAGCTGGGTTCTCATATAACGCAAACAGCTGTTTGGAAAGTGTATAGCAGTCTCCCTCTCATCTCAACCATTAGTTTCGTTTTCAGGCGTCCGATGCGGGCTTCGCAGGATCCTGACTGTGTATTCATATCATTCAGAAATTTCTCTGATAGGAATTGTTTCTTGTTAAAATCACTTGAGATTCATGATCTCGATGAAAAGGATAATTCTATCCTGACAAAGCCAAGTGAAACAAAAAAAAATGCTTTCATGATAGCTTGCAAATTTTTTTATTTTTTATTTTTTTTTTTCTTTTCTGGCTGGCTCAATTTTGCAGTAACTTAGTACTTGTTTATAATACAGCCTGCTGACATTTATTGCAACAGTGTACTAAGTCCGCGACATAGTTGTTAGACATTGAGTTTTTCAGGTCTTCGTTTGACATCATATTCGCCTACTCGACGATTACAAACATAAACAAACAAAATCTCAAGTGCCACGTTGAATGAAATTACAAGTCTTTTGTATAGTTTTTTTTTTTTTCACAATAAATAACACAAAGTCGCTCGTATATATCTTGTTATCATTTCATAAATATCATTATTTAAAATAACCAATCAAATTAATTTAAAGAAATAGCTTTCTAATACTGAGTGGATTTGTATGCGAAAGGAATGCATACTTTTCTACTCTGCATTCAGGGCAGAATGCAACCCTATGAGATCGTTTGCAAAGCCCTACTTCAATCATAGAATTCGTGTAAAACAAAAGTATTACATTTGCAAAAAAAAGAATATTTTTTTTTTTATCTTCTTCTGCAGCAGTGTTTAATAACAGAAAATGATAAATCTCGGCGATTCTTAATAAATTCAGTGGTGTGTTGTGCTTCGGAAAAAATGGAGTAACCACATCAGTAATTCAAGGTAACCTTATTATTATTATTATTGTTATGCTAGTAGTTGCAAAGTGTTCATGTGTTTCTTAGATGCTTTGTAGAACAGTGCTCACCCATGTTTACACAGCTAGGCCATACTTCTCTCACACAAGTTAGTCGACAACACATAAGCTTGACATTTCTTTTTGCTAGTTAGTATGATAGTACTTACAGATAGGCGCATCTCATTACATAGATTCAGATATTACTGTTAGTGAACTTATACTCACACGAAGAATAATGCAGACCAACTGACAAACAATATTATACACATAATACACTATTAAATTCGAAGATTCATTACATCTGTGTGGGTGGCATTTCACTTCACCTCACTACAGGCAATAATAAGCGGGAATTGCACTTCCGCATCGACGCGACGATAATGTACCAAGCGGGTATCACACTTCCGCTACACATTAGGTACCTGTCAGTGGTTGCAATACGCCTCACATGGCGTATCAAATTACACAGTAACCATTTAATACCTTTCACATTTATACTGGTCTGGTCCTGGCTCTGACCTAGACATTCCGATTGCGCTCAGCTGTTATGCTACCTATACTCGTACTATACAGGTGTCTCACTAGCTTGTGTCGAACTTGTTCACTGGGACACAGGTTTCTTGTAGGCTCTCAACTGCGAAATATTATACCGGCCTACTGGTCGGCCTGTAGATGGGTCTTTCAGAGCATAACAGTTCTCTTGAACTATGTCAGTTATGACATATGGTCCGTCGAAAAGCAAAAATAATTTCCTGGTGACATTCTCCCATGCCTTGCTGACAGGAGATGTTTTCTTGAGCACAAGGTCGCCGATATTAAATTTAGATAATTTGGATGCTGGTTTCCTTCTTCTTCGTACATCAGCTTCTGCTGTGAGCTTCATTCTTACGAATGCTTCCACTTCTTCTCCGGTGGGTAGTCTTGTCCTTTCGGGCTCCTTGTCGCAATGGGGTATAAATTCAGGGTTGATCGTACAGAGATCCTTAATAGTTTAACGTGCCAGTGTTGGCACGTCCACCTGGAGCTGGTGATCTGGCTCCTTCTTGACGATTCCACTGTCGGTTCCCTGCTGCTTCAGACACAGCAGCTTTGAATTCTGCTGCCACCTGATTTGCTGGTCCCTGGTTGTAGTACGTCGTCTGCTGAGATGTAGACGGTGCAGCAAATGGTGGTGGGAATGTTGTCATCTGTGTGTTCCGGTTGTATGAGAGGTGGCTGTTCTGGGCATGGCCGCCACTTGTCTCGTGAGTCCTGGGGGCATAGTGATATGGCGGGCGGTAGTCCTCAGGTTTGCCGTTGTAGCGGGGCTCGTCGGTACGGCGGTACTTCTTGCAGTACTCCAGCTCGTCTTCTGACGATGCTCTCCGGCGGCGGTCTGCTGACTCCCTGGGTGGCCGTGACTCTGGCGAGAATGATCTTCGCTTGTTGTGTCGGTAGTCCCCCTGCCTCCGGCGGTGGTTTGCTTCGTCATCACTGTGGTAATTCCTGGAGTTGGACCACCACGTCTTTCTCTTGTAATAGGGGGTCTTCCTGTAGCCTGTCTGGTATTGATCGTTCCGGCTAGGTCCTCCTCCTCTTGGCTGCCAGTTCATTGTGTTTACCGCTGCCTGTCTGAGCTCCTTGGGTTTTCCCTCGCGATTCTGCCAGTAGTTGTGGACTGGCTGTTGTCGGTGGGGCTGTGATACCCTCTCACTCTCCTCCTTGGTATTGGGTGCTCTGTCCATTTTCTCAAGTTTATCATAATTGAGAAGGCGCTCGCGGAACTCTGTCACATCACGGTACGGCAGGCCTGACAACTGCTTCTGATACTTGAGTGGAAGCTGCGTGAGGATGGCCGCGATGAATTCATCATCCGTCATGGGCTGATCCAAGTAGCGTGTCTTCTCAAACATTGCTGATAGATGCGCTTCCAAGGACGCGCACTTCCTTGGGTCATACTTCTCCGTGTGAAGCTGTGCACGGAGGTGACTCTGTATTCGGATGTTCCAATACTGGTTGTGGAACAGGGACTGGAACTGGGCGTAACTATGCGTTGATGCACTCAGCATCTCCCACCAGTAAAATGCCGGTCCTTTCAGGGCGCTGTTGAGACACTTCAGTATCTCTGTATCTCTCAAATGAAAGGTTGAGGTGTATTCCTCAAATCTTTTCAGAAAACGGATGGGGTTCTCTGTAGCTCTGCCAGCAAACGTGGGCATAGCTTCTGCCCAATGCTTAGCTGGATGGTGCATGAGCGTGGCCGCATCAATGTTGGATGGGCTCAATACAGGGGTTTCTCTGGGCAGATCCATTTGAACGGTAGGATGATTGTGGATGGGTAGCAGTGGAATTGTGTACATCTCACTGGGGTACGGTTGCCTGTCTACTGGGGCAGTCGGTACAGTTGACACAGGGGCTGTGTGTGACGGTACATGAGCTTGGCGGTCAGCTGACTCACTCCTGGGACTGGGGTGTACACTAAGGTGCTCGATTCTATCTCGTAGTGTGGCAGTAGCCACCTCCATGTCCTCCAGTCTATGTTCGAGATGCTGGAGATGTCCTCGCACCTCCTCCCTAGCACTAGCTTGTCCCTGGTGTTCATTTGAGATCATGTTTCGTATGGATGTTACATGAGTCTCCAGACTGTCCACACGACTACTGTTCTGTGATACCTGCTCAGATATCTGCTGGACCTGTTCGTGTTGCTGGGCCAGCCTAACCTCAATGCTGTGTTCCAGGCTCTTTAATCCTGAGTTGGTCTGATCCCTCAGCGCTCCCAACTCAGTCGTAAGCCTCCCCATTTGAGTATTGTTCTGTTCTAATTTTGCATTTAGGGATGCATTATGCTGCTCCATTTGAGTATTGTTCTGTTCTAATTTCGCATTTAGTTGAGTATTACTCTGCCGTAATAATTGCATGAGTGCTTCCAGTGTCACAGGTGATGTAGAAGTATTATCTGGCAATGGTGTGATGTTAGGGACAGTGGCCTCCCTTTCCTCCTGCTCCCCTGTTGCTGGTGACATGGGCCGCCCTAACCTCTCAGTCACGGTGGTAGAGTGATCACTAGGCCCCTCCACACAAGTGTTCCCTGGTGAACCCCCTGCTGATGATGTCGCCGTGTCACTTCCTGAATTCCCTGTGTTATCGCAGTCTTCACACATACTGTCATGCCTACTCCTGAGCGAGTATGTGGGGTGGTTGTGTGCCATGTTATTATACTAGATTAGATACACAATGCAGGATCAAATGACAACTTGAATTAAGGTGCGACAACTCAGTGTCAACACACTCGGGCCCCACGTTTATGTGCGCCACTTTCTATACTATACTGCTGCTAAACTTCTTCGGTGTGTTCTTACTGCTGGTGCCAGTACCATTAATAGTACTCGTTTATTTATATATAGACCCTTTTGTTGTGTGTGTGTTGTCGGGACGATATACACTGGCTGTCATCTATTTTTCAAAATATATATATAGACATATATATATGTGTCAATGGTACTGTTATGCTCTTGTACTCTGACCCTTAGAAACATGCAAAAAAAAATGTTATTTATCATAAAACACACACTCTTGGACACAGGTAGCTAGGTAACATATATCAACACATAGGGATAGAATTCAGGTTTTTATTAATAATAAAAATTGCTATTCATCAGGGACAACTAACATATGTGTAGAGATAAAAATCAATATTAATATAATTAGATAAAAAAAATCACAGAAAAACAATCCTAACGATACTGAACATGACTCGTGGATATGCGCTTATGTAAATTAAAACATCAGGAAAATACGTAGCACACATGAATCGTTCACAAAAGTTCGTTAGTGTATGTTCAGAAAATAAATCAAATGATGTTTTTACGGACGCATTCTTACATACCAGAAAATGTTTGAAATCATAGCACAATTAATAATTAGTATGATTACTGTTTATGTTTATATTTGGGTTCGTATTTGCCTTGGCTTAACTCAGTTTATATGGTAGAGACACGAAACTTGTACTCCCATTTCACCTCTGGGTATCACAAAATAAAATAATAATTTAAATCTTGGAAATAACAATTCATGACGTAGTTCAGGATAATTGACACCTTTTACGTGAAAACTAATCAGTTTGTAGTCAAATCGGAGTTATTTACGACGAAATTACATACAGCTGGGTATGTCTATGGGCGATACAAAATGCAAGATCTTTACTTACAGATTTTCACTCCTAATAACATATCCGTCAGAATATGCCCTTATAATCTTACACATTATTTATTTATACGTCGTTTAAGCTCATCCTGAGTGTCGGATGGCATAATCTAGCTAGCTATATTTCAAATTTAAAATAGGCCTCGCGCCTTTGCGTCGGCATCAGACGCCTTCATACAACCAACCTCTTAATTAATACGTTCTAGACGCCTCACATCTAAAACACGGCCTCTCATTGGCCGAAACCAAAATCGGTTAGCGTAATTTACAATATAAATACCGTAAATAACACTCATTAATACAATTGAAAACACAAAAATGCGGTAAATTTAAAACGAAAATTTCCAACAATGAAAATTTTTTTAAGTAATACCCCGAATAAAATCATCGTTAATTCGTTAAGTTCATTAGTCCTTAGAGGGGTATACTCAATTGACTGTCCATATAAGTCCATTTCAGGTCATAGAGCATAGCTCTCGTAGATATACATAATTAATAAAAAATATATTTAAATAACTTTTGCGGGCGAACAATATACAAATTAAATAATAAAATTTCATAATAATAATAATAACAATCAAAATAATAAGACTTTATAAATAATAGTATCATTAAAATAAGTCATAACTTTCTGTGCATTATGAAAATAGTAACAGCACAATATATATTTTTTTTTACGTTTACATACTGCGAGAGCCAGCAGAAAATCGTAATGCGTCTCTCAAACATCGCGAACTGGACTGATTTGTCTGGCCGCCTGGCACAGCGAACATGGCACGCAAAGCGAAAACGGTGAAAATATCGAAAATAGACCAGATTTCTGAGTGGCCTCACCTCAAGTATTCAATGCCTCAAGTCATTGTACAGCTTCCCTTGACACGGCTTGGCAGAGTTCAAGTGACCGGAAGGTAAACTGTCGTAGGAACCAATGGACAATAGACGCCGACTAATTCTTACGCAAGAGGTCGTCCAGGTTCCAGAAAAAAAAGGAGATATTACTAGGTCTCTTTATCATTTGTTCATTGGCGGCTGTACACACGTTGCTCTCGAATGACCAAAGTCCAATTCGATACGACCGTTTGTTTCTGTCGGGTTGTTATTGGTCCGGACTACCTTAAAGGTGTGTCTAATAATAAACTGTGGGTCAGTTGGAACACTTCGTGAAAAACACAAACAAGCGTTCGGAGATTCACTGTGTCGTTAAATGAGCTTGCGAATTTTCCTATGTCTCTATTCATTACTGCTAGTCCAAAAAATTAAAGGAAATAAATCTCGAAAATGAATTATTTATGCTTTGTAGTGTAAATAATTACAATGGATATCACAAAATGTTAATTGTAAAAAATAATAACGAAATCAAAAACGAAAATGCCTTGACAGGACCGTTGAGTGAAATCAAGAGCCCGGGAGCAACTTATTTTGTCGGTTCCCCTACCCATTAATTAATTTACAAATTTTCAATTTATATATATGTATACCGTAAATATTGCCTCTTGGCCAAAACTGTAATCGTGGCCTGAGCGTATAGAAATGGGAGTAAACTTTACAATAAAATCTATACCAATAAACTTATAATCTTTGTTGTAATGTCGGAGTAAACTCACGTATTTTAAAAAATCTGGAAACTCAAACTGACCCCCTTGGTATTTGGGAATGTTCGATTTTAACCCCTCCGTTTTCCCGCTCCGTACCACCCACCCCCTCTTGGCAAAATAATAATAATTTTTTTTACATTTTTTTTAGCTCACACGTTTCTGAGACATGTACGACCAATAGTAACTGAGTTGCAATAAAAGTATACCAGCGTCGTTACCTTGTGCGAAGTCCCTCGCAACGAGAAGCTAGTAGATGGTTTACTCCATGAATGTGATTAAGCCATCTCAAATAATATTTAAAATTATTTAAGAGAAAAAAAATAATAATTAGAAGTGATAGTAACGTTTAGTACTGATACATAAGGTCTGTGAGCGATCTACCGAAACACTCCAGCACTGATGCACTGCTAATTTTTCGTCTTCATAAATTTGAATCCATTTTGACCGTTACGTACTCGCGCATGAGATCCGTTCGTGATGTGTCACGAACAAACGATTTCATAGCGACGTTACCCTTGATATTGTAATATTGTGCCTGGGCGTCTCCCATGCGGGTGCGTTCCTAAGCGCATCAGCGGGCGGATGTGACGTGAGGTTTTATACTTCTTTTCCTCCCTCCCTCCCTCACCGTCCTCCTCCCATTCCCCCTCCTTGAACACACAAAGCCCACACCCCGCGCGATGCCGCAACGTGAGCAGACGTGACCCAGAGTCCCACTGACCCTCATGGCGGAGAAGCGCTTGTTTGGACACCCCTGCCGCCTGGGGGCCCCTAAGCGAGCATCACAGGAGTGGTTGGAGGGACACCGCCAGAGACCGTCTATCCTCGTAGCGTTCCTAGGACGATTCTTGCAATGGAGAAGAGTGATTTAACCTATCATCTCAGGCACACGTCATTGCTGGTTTACTCTGGTTCTCAAAATAAAATAAAAAAACAATACCTCTGGAATAAAAATAAAAAAAATAGATGAATACATAAACACACGGGTAACAAGCCACTGCCAGCTGATTTCAAATGTTTCATGCGTAGAAAAAAACCAGATAATTTCGTGGAACGTCGCATTTGTTTCGTCATAGGAAGACTGCCATGCTCGTCTGTTCTATCATAGTTTTTTCGTCGCAGATCATCTGTTGTGTTTCATCACTGGGTTCGTCTGAGCGTTCCTGCGTTGTCCGGAGTTGCGCAGCTCTCTCGTCATCAGCCCGCTGCGTTCGTCTATGCTGTCACTTTTTCTGACAAAATTCCTGCCGCTTAATTCCTTTGTGTTGTCTGAGCATGTAACATTTGACATCCGCTTTGGATGTTGGTTTGTTTATTCTCCGTGTGTTTATGTATTATTCACATTTTTATAGTGACAACAAGCACAAACAAGAAACGGGGTATTATTTTAATAAACTTTTAAAAAATACTGTAAATTTAACGGACATTTCAGCAAAGAATATAATTTAAAAAAAACAGGGCGTTTTTCGTAATTTAAAATAACTGGATCTTCTTAGAAACAACGCAGTATTTCAACTTCCGAGTTGTATGTTTCGTTCTAAACAAAGGCGAGCACTTACGTGGCCAAAATAAGATTGGTCTTACTGTAGACTTAACCAGTTTTTTTAATGTTTTGTTAATATGCTAAGAATATTATTTTGGACTCCTCTTCAAAGTAAGTGAACTCAGTGACCGTAAATTCACGAAGATAGCTGTAAATTTACGATGATAACTTGTATAGTTTTGAACAATTTTAACAGTTTACCCAAATGAAGTTTCTTGGCTTCTGGGTTGTAGTCGCGTCGAAGGCAAAGATATCACCGACGTTTCGGTCGAGGTTGCAGTCGCCATCAACAGGGAGCAGTTACCTACTGAGGGTACCTCAGCCTTTTCTGAGTTTCGTGGTTGGCAGGCGCATGTATACTTTCAGCACGCCAATCAGAGCCATCCAGTGCCGAATCTAACGCGTCCTGAATGACCCGACAAAATGGGGGAATAGCTTCCTTTGCAGACGACCGCCAATCACAAGGGAACCGTCGCTAGTGCAGGCATGCCTTATTGCAGTCTAATGAGGAATCAGGGTTTTTTTTTTGTGAAAAAAAAAAACATGGCCCTATGGATAGGTCAGACCAGCTGGCTCAGTAATTAGCGTCTCTGACTGGTAAGCTAAAAGCCAGTTTGCGACTGATTTTGATATTTTTCACTTGTGAACAATCTCCTAGCTGGGTTTAGGGATTGTTGTTGTGTTGTCCATTTAGACACTAAAGGGACTGTAAAACTTCGTGTGATCAATGAGTCTATGTTAGACTCCACGATCCTCTATGTGCTCGAGCAAATTATACTTGCTCATTGGCTACTGAATCGTGACATCTGTCAGCTGGGTTGTTTTTTATTCGATATTACTTTTGCGAAAAGTTATTTATTGCCAAAGTGTCCTTCAGATAATATGTGGCTCAGTAACTGAAGCAGCGAAAAGGAAAACGTATTAGGATTCTAGTGTATCCTGAAATCAATCCACGAATATTTTCTCTCTCTAATAAACTCTCAGGAATCAGGAATAAACTAGGAGTATTTACAAAACCTTTAAACACTTTTAAACAACGCGGCACAAACCACTCTTCTTCCATCGAAGTGCGTACTTACCTGTTAACGAAAAACAAAAAGGAACTCTTAAATCTGAAGCCAGCATAGCTTCCACGAAGATCCAGTCATGTATAGAAACCGGAAATATTCGTAGATTCATTTCACGATAGACTAAATTTAAAAACTGTATACCTCTAAGCTGCTTTATCTCATCTGGACGACTCTGGGCCAATGAGGAACCCAAAAACCAAAGAATTATCGAATCACAGTCAAACCAGTTAAAGCGACTCACAAGTCAGCAGTCAATGATTTAGATTTATTTTCCCGAGTGTACAGATGACATTGCAGCCTATCCTGAATGCCATAGAAAACCCTAATTTTCCCAGTCCCTAATTATGCGTAGACACCGGAAAAATTCGCTGGTTCAATGGCCTTCAAGGTGGACTGCACAAGCTTGTGTTCACTTGGGCTGATGTCAATTTTTAATTGGATGCTGAATTCGTGAGAGCCTTGAGTGTGTTGTCAGTTCGTCCGTCACTTGTTTAGTGGCAGGTTTGCTAGTGGCGCAGAACTCTCATCATAAACTGTAAGAAAAACAAAGATGAAGGAATAAGGCACAAGCGTGTGAATTTTAGTCTGTCTTGAAAATATTCCGCAAATTTTTCCGGTATTTAGTTACGTGAACTTACGAAGAACACTTAGTTTAATTGAGATGCATTATTTGTTGAAAAGTTCTTAAACTTTTAGTGATTTTCTAACAGTGTATCTCAAAATATTTTGTCAATATGAGTCTGAATTCAACCAACTAACCTCAGCTTCAGGTTCACCACGACAAATTAAGTTGAAAACCTCTAAACGAATTATGGTCTAAAGTGCTCCGAATAATTGGGGAGTAATACATTTAATTTCCATGTGTCGTGTTACTACCCCCACTTATTCAAATGTAATAATGTTTCTACAGTCGCAAAATTTACGTTAGCTGTATAACTTCAGTAAGTTAACGTTTGGCGTATGTATGTAACTTTGGCTGGCGATAACTGCCGAACCATTGATTGGATTTTAATCAAATTTGGTAGTTGGATAGGTATGACCTATGGAATTGATCGAGGGGTTTTTCATATGTTTAGTTATTACACGTTAAATCTTTCAAAATCATGCGCTTTTTTCTGGCTTGGGATCCCAACACGATGCTGCCTACACAAGTTCCGAGGTATCAGTTCGGGGCGAACCACTAGTTACAAGGGACCGAGAAAATTCATTGTTTCGCTGAGCTCTACGATGGATTCCGAAGTCTTTCGCAAGCTCCCGCGATTACCACTTGTCATTGGCTGGCTGTACAATTGTGGACTTGCGTGATTTTTTTTAATGTTTCTAGTGTTTTGGTGTTTCTTTATTCAATGGCTTCCCGCATTTGGCTCAGGATCCTCCTCACCTCATATAAAATTAGCGTCAATCTAAGAAGTGGTCTATAATTTACAAGTATTTAAATTTTAGGCTTGTCGCGAAATGAAACGGCGAGATTTTCCTCCCGGACCTTAAATTGTTACCAGGTGTGATCAATAATTTCAGCTGAAAAAAATTTTTTTTTATAGCAGCAACTGCTGAAGTTACATCTATTTGAAGGGATTAACTCCATAGTCTGATCCGTGGAGATAGTCAGTGTCAAGTTTAAACAAGTTGTGACTTGTCAGTTGGCTTCCAGACCCATGTCTGTCGCGCATCACGGATTAGAGAGACCCGGAAATTTCGCGGTTTCGACTGGCCTCAGGGTAGAATTAAAAGTAGTCACAGGTGTACTCAACCCATGTTTTCTTTACCATTGGTTGACTTCTTAGCGAGAACATTTCTATCCTGGTTAATTGGCACTACCTGATTCGCTTACTTCACTCCTAGCTGCGAATCGTTGGCTCACTGTCGTATAGGGCCACCAAATAAATGCGAGAGTGTAAAGGTTTGCGTTTCAAATTGCCACCAGATGAATGCGCGAAATCTCCGTATCTCTAATCATGGATTTCGAACGACGCTTTAACATTAAGTTTTGTTCAGTGAAACGGAGACCAGAAAAAAATGGAGTGAGGAATTCCTCTTCCATCACAACAAGGCGTCGTACCACACCTCAGTTCTGATCAGCGAGCTTTTGGCCTGAGCGAATCCACAGCCAAAAATGCTAGCCTAGGAGAGAATTTTGAAGGAGATCAGTTAAAATTTAATGTAACCTTATAACTAGGGACTGGTAAAATTCGCGGTTTTAACGACCTTTAGGATAGACTCAGCAGTCCTTTACACATTCGGGCAAATGTCACTCGTTCATTGGTTGATGAACTGTGTAAAGTCACAACTGGATAGCCTGTGATTCGATTTTTTTTAAGTTGAGAGTGTCTCATTGACCCAGAGAACTCCATATAAACTATTAGTAGAGACCCGAAAAATTCGTGGGTTCAATGAACTTCAGGATAGACTCCAATATACACTACACACTCGGGCAAATGCCAACTATACATTGGCTGCTGACTTGTGAGTCGTCTTGACTGGGTAACCTGTGATTCGACAATTCTATGAGTGAGGGTGTCTAATTTGCCCTCAGTCCTCCAGATTAACAGTGAACCAATGGCAGAAGCCGCACTAAGGTATAATTATTTGAATTTTAGCATAACACGACATGAACCCGCGAATTTTACAGGTCTCTAACTATTAGCCCACAACAGCTAATTTTTAAGTATTTGATTTTTAGCGTATCCCGTGACGAATTGGCGAATTACTTTTTCGGTCCCTACTTATCACTTTGTTCGTAATAAAATTATTCACAGTATGTTTTTTATCACACATCGCTAGGGACACGCATATTTCGCGAAAAAAATTCCAAGACCAGTTGAAAGTTAAAACACTGTAGCATCATCTGTGTTTGGGTAGTTTCTTTCCGATTTATTTTCGGTCGTTTCATAACCAATCACAGTAATTCAGTGCGCAAGCAAACGCGTCCTGAGTGGCTCGGTCAAATATGGCAACGACTTCTCACGCAGACGGTCGCCAATCACAAGTAAGAAACCGCTGGCGCGGGTACACCTTTTTTTTTCAGTCTATTAGGCGTTCAGATTTTTTTTTCGTAAAAAAATGTCTGCCCCTACACATCGCACATCCCGGTGGGTATTGAACCACGGGATGTGTCCAGTTCATGGCAATGGGAATCCCAGTCACGCTTGTTCGTCGAGCCACGAGACGAGGAAGAATGCGTGGACTCGAGCCAGGGGCGGCGTACATCCGCTCGGGGCTCGGCGTGAGTCGCATTCGAGTTCCGCGATGGTGTCCCTCCCCCCCCCCCCCCCCCCCCAATCCACTCCTCTTGCACTCACGCACACATACAACACCCTACTTACACCTACCAGGTCATCCTACCTCCCTCCCTCCCACCCAAACTCGTTCATTCGGCGATCCCAGATGCGTCGGCGCCGGCTGTGGAATAATCTGGGGAGACCGCTTTCTCGTCAGGCCCGCCAACCGCGCGGCGAGATCCCATCGCCACCAATTAGCTCCGCTCGTTTCCCGGAGCCGCCACACTTCTGGGGCTTGCCACGTGGAACTATGCATTAAAAAAATTAAAAAACAAAAATCCGGCTCGGGAGGAAACTGCCCACTTAAAAAAAAAAAATGGCTACCGGCGACACTGCGGTATTTTCATGGGGACTCGCTCATGACACACTTCGAACCTACTTTCATCCTCTGAAAAGAAAGTCAGCATGACGTCACATTTCTTACTACGTGTGTTTGGGTATGTGTGATTTTTTTTAAGAGGGTTCCCTGTTCGTTGTTTTTTGGAGACCGGAAAAATTCGTGGATCAATTTCGTGATATGCTAAAATTCAAATAATTATACCTTTGTGCTGCTTCTGCTATTCACTCACTGTTAATCTGGATGTATGTGGGCCAATTAGAAACCCTCAATCATAGAAGTATCGAATCAAAGACTATCTCGTCGAGACGAATCAATTTACAACCACCAATGGAAAAAAAGTGGAATTCGCCCGAGTGTGCAGAGAATAGCGAGTCCGTCCTGAAGGTCACTAAAACCGCGTATTTTCCTATTTATAGTTATCATTAGGGGCAGACATTTTTCGCGAAAAAAATCCGAACGTCTATTAGATTGCAACACGGTATACCCGTACCAGCGGTTTGTATCTTGTGACGGGCGGCCGTCTGCAAGAGAAGTCGTTGCATTATTTGAACGAGCAACTCAGGGTGCGTTTGCTTCTGCACAGAATTATTGTGATTGGTGTTGTAACAACCGATGTGCACCTGAAAGAAACTCACCCAATTACGAAACACAGACGATGCTACAGTGATTTAACTTTCAGCTAGTCTCGGAATATTTTCGCGAAATATGCATGACCCTAGTTATCATTGTCGAGGTGTCACCCACAAGACTAGGGACCGGAAAATTTCGCGTTTTAGTGAATTCTAGGGTGAACTCCACAGTCATATACATACTCGGGAAAATGCTACCTATTAATTGACTGCAGACTTGTGAGACGTCTGAACTTGGTTGTGAATGATAAGACATTTTTTTTGGCTCACAGTACTCTAGATAAACTGTGAACCAATAGCAAAAAAAAACAGCAAAGAGGAGAAATTATTTAAATTCTAGCCTGTCACGAAATGAATCCGCGTATTTTTCTGGTCTCTACAAATGACGGCCCGGGCACAGTCTCGATGATCAAGTTGTACAGTATGCGCCAAAACTAGAACCTAGATTATTCCGTGGATTTATTTGTCTCTAGTCTAGACTAAACATGCAAAGGGTTTTTAGAGTGCTCATTGGTCGATGGCACGGCGACATCCTTTGGTGGGTTACACACGATTGGGTGGCCACTTCTTGTCCTTGTTTACAACCGGCTAAGAAATCTTTAAGAGCTTTCACTGCATGCTAGACTGTACTTGCCTATACATAACTTTTTAGAGTGCATATTTCTCGATAGAAAAGACACATTCTTTTGTAGAGTTGCACGTTATTGGTAGAGACCTGCAAAATTCGCGGTTTCGATAGCCTTCAGGATAGACTGCACATACCCCTGTACACTCGGGCAAATAACGCAAGTTCATTGGCTGCCGACTTATACGTCGTCTCAGCTGGTTTGTCTGTGATTTGATCCTTCCTTGGTTGAGGGTTTATAACTGGTTGAGATTCGTCCAGATGAACAGTAAGCGAATAGCAAAATTATCTAAGAGGTATATGTGTTTGAATTCTAGCCTATCCCCGAATGAATCCGTGAATTTTGCAGGTCTCTAGTTATTGGGTACCTAACTACTTCTTCTCCTTGTTCATAACTGGCTCATGTGTCAAGAGCACTGTATTTATAATCATCAACGCGAAGGAGATGTTTACGTTCAAGTCCAATGAATCCGCGAAATAATTGTGGCCCTATCAATAACACTGCAGTTCAATTGTCGGTCTGAAGCAGTAATATAGGTGTTTCAAGTCTACTTTTATACCTAATGAAACTCCAAAATCCTCGTGCCTCTATTTATAACCAGGGACTGGAATAATTCGCGGATTAACATACCTCAGGGGTAGCTTACACTGTAAATTTGCTTACTCCATCAAATTCCACCTATTCATTAGCTGCGGACTTGTGAGATATAAACTAGGGAATCTATGACTGGTTTCTTTTGTTGGTGGTTTCTCATTGACCCAGAGTCATCTGAATAAACTGTGAGTCCATAGCAGAGCAGCAAACATTAGTAGGTACCTGTTTAAGTTTGATCTTAACCACCAGAAATGAAACCACGAAATTTCCAAGTGTTTATTAATAAATTATACACTTGCAACTGCTTTTTTTCACGTATGGAAATATACCTCAAATTGCGTACACTGTACGTAATTTTTCTGAAACTAACCATGTTCTGAAATTAACTAATGTCAGATATACATCAGAAATGGTAAATACTTATTACATGGATCCATGGTAAATCTTGTACTTTCGTTTAGAAAAAACAATGTTTGTATGTTTAATCTTCCATGTAAATGTCAATATATCGTAATTACATGATAAGAAACATTTTTTTTTCTGCTGCGTATAGAAAAATATTCCACCACTTTTAAATGAGCGAAATCCAGCTATATCCGAATCTAAATTACTTAAAACGTTATTCTACGAGTTTTGTAGAAAAGTATGTTGCTACATTACACGGATCCGTGGTAATACGAGAAACTGAGCCAAGATCGTTAAGGTTCGTGTCAACATAACCTCCATACTCACAAAGCGGTAACCTGGTTTTGTCCTCTGCCAACACAGTTTCTCTTCTAACACGTTTTTTCGCTTAGTAATGCTGTCTCACTTTAAGCGAAACGTCGAATGGAAAACCCAACATAAAATTATTAATGAGACCAAGTGGTATACAATATTTGTCCAGTGTCATTAGTAGAGACCTGTAAAATTTTCTGATTCATTTCACGATAGGATAGAGTCCAAATACTTTTGACACTATTTTGCTTCAGTGATTGGGCCACAGTTTATCTGAAGGACTCTGGGCCAATGAAAAATCTTTAACAGAAGAATTAGCGAATCACTATCATTCCAATCAACAGGTGTTACGAGTCGGTAACCAATCAGCAGATGTAATTTGCACGAGTGTGTAGAGGATCATGGAGTCTATCCTTTAGGGATTTGAAATCGCAAATTTTACAGGTCTCTAGTCATTAGTAGAGACCCGTGAATTTCGCGGATTCAATGACCTCCAGGATAGACTCCAATATCCTCTACACACTCGGGCAAATGCCAACTGTTCATTTGCTGTTGACTTGTGAGTCGTCTCAACTGGGTGGCCTGTGATTCGACATTTCTATGAGTGAGGGTCTCTAATTGGCCCTCAGTCCTCCAGATTAACAGAGAACCAATGACATAAGCAGCACTAATGTATAATTATTTGAATTTTAGCATTACACGAAATGAATCCACGAAATTCACGGGTCTCTAGTCATTAGGTTATATATTAAATTGCATTTCCCAATTCCATATATTTTTTGAGTACTATTTATACGAAAACCAGGCGCAAATAGTGACCAATAGTTTTAGATTAAAAATAAGAACATTTTCGTAAACATCAGTAATCTAAACGCTTTTCGTTTTTATCTCGCGATAGCGTAATTGATCAACCTTAGGGAGGTACTTATTCAATCTTGGCCTCCGTAAAGTGTTAAGTTTTATAGAAATATTTTTATTTACAAAGAAAACTTAGCTTTATCATACAGGGTTTCACAAATTTGGCTGTATATGACGTCAATTATTACATAAGAAGCCAAACGAATCAAGGTGCCTCAATGGTAAGACCAGGAATTCGCATTTATGCCAGGTCAGCTAATTATGTTATGATTTTAATGGTTTCCGAAACACCTTCAAGTAAATTCAAGGATGATTTATAGCTATAGGCCAATACTGATGATTCCTTAGACAATTCCTTGCCATATATAATGGCAATGTAAAGACCACTTATAAAAAAATATGAATCATTCAATACGTGTCTAAATGCAGCAAATATTTACTCAAACTCACTTTAATAGTAAATTGATGTAATAAAAAAAACCAACTAAAAATGAAAAATAAATAATAGCTTAAAAACTAAAAAATCACGCTTTTATAGAAAATCCGACTAAAAAATTAATAATAGTTTAAAAACTAAAAAAACACGCTTTTATAAGAAAACCAACTAAAAACTGAAAAATAAATAATAGTTTGAAAAAACTAAAAAACACTCTCTTATAGTAAATCCAACTAAAAATAGAAAATAAATTTTAATAAATTTGAATTAAGAATAGTGTAAATAAGAAAAAATGTATTTTATTGTAAAAAAAAAATCATGGGGTGCATGGTGTCAATAGGTATAAATATTTTATTGACAGATATGAGTAGAATGATTATCATTTTGATAATATCTTAAAAAACATTAGTTACGAGGAATAATGCCAATAATTAGGGCCATGTTTTTTTTCGCGAAAATATTTCGAGACTAACTCTTTGTTAAAAACACTATACAATAGACTATATTTCGTAACTAGTTAAATTTATTTTAGACACGTGTCTACTGTTATTAGACGAATCACAGCCATCCCTTGCGGAAGCAAATGTACCCTGATGGCCAGACCAAATATGGAATTGGCAGCCAATTAACAGTTGAACACAATTTATAAACAGTGTACACAAGCCTGTGTAGTACACCATGAAGGTTCAATGAACCTGACAATTTTTAATAAAGTGTAGGCCTACATACATATATGTGTATATATAAAAAATTTAAAAGTAGATTGTTGAAGTTCTGATGAGTAGTAATAATTGATTTTTTTTTGTTGAAAATTATACACGTAAATCTAACTAAGCTGAATTTATGATATTGGTTAAAAAAATAATAAACACATAAAGCTTCCAACTTTTTGTTGCTAAGTTTCAAAATTTTACCTTTAATGGGGTTAATTTGGTGCATGTTTGATGAAATGAAAAAATAATAACATCAACCAAGACTACTTTAGGGGAAGGCAAAATACTGAGCATTGAATAAACATTAAAAGTTAGGACAGTTAAAATGTTTAAAAGTTATTTATAATTTAAATTCCTGATGACTATAAAAAAAGTTACTTTTTTATGAAATATTATATTTTTTCGGAATCTTGGTTTTTTTGAGATGATACAAATCAAAACTAATATTATAAATGCGAAAGTAACTCTGTCTGTCTGTCTGTCTGTCTGTCTGTTTGTTTGTTACCTTTTCCCGGCTGAACGGCTGAACGGATCGTAATGAAATTTGGCAAGGAGATAGATTATATCCTGGGGATGGACATAGGCTATCTTTTGTCTAAAAAAAATCTTTAAACGGGTTAAAAAACTATATCTTAATTTTATGTAATGTGTGTCATAGATATACAAACTGTTAGTGTCATTCCTCTATGCCTGCCGTGCAATAGCTCTCAATCCATTACGTTACGTTTTTCTATTGTAAGGAACTAAGTAGAGTAAGAAAAAAATAAAGATCTTGACAGTTTGTAGTGTCGCCATATTTGTTTCAATTTTCAATACCGTTTTTGTATATTACAATTTAAATTGCAGAAAAAAATAATGTTTCATAAACACATAAATAGTGAGTGTGTGTCATTTCTCTATGTCCACGAGGTCTCGCCGCGTCAATTTTCTCCTTCGGGCGAACCCGTCCGCTTAATTAAATAAACAGTTTTATCGTTGAATGATTTCATGATTTATTTCATGAAAATCTGCTCTCATAAAAATTAAGTTTTATAGACATTCAATAGGTGTCTCTCTCTCTCTCTCTCTCTCTCTCTCTCTCTCTCTCTCTCTGAAGATCAATCTATGAATCGTTACAAATTTATTTCCTTTATTTTTTTAGTTTGATTTGATACAATATGATTTCACTAAAAATCAATTTCTACCCCTTCCTATTTTCATTTCCACATTACGAAGTTTCACTTCTTCCGCGCGGAGGGACTCCACGCAATATTTTTGCATGCAATTAAAAACTATTTTTTAATGATGCCAAAGAAGTATAACTTCTCATGCGCGGAATTAAGTACACGCACCCATTTTTTTATTTAATTTCTTCTATATATTTTTTTTCTCCCTCCCTAGGGGACTCATAATTCTTTTAAATTTCACGTGTATGTTTTCAATGTCATTCGAGTTGTACAATGTTTTTTGTCAAATTGGTCATTATTTATACTTTGTTTCATTTTGTAAACATACGTATTTTAGGTATTATGACAAATAAAAAAAAATTAGTTACACTAACATTCTTAGGTTTTTATTGTGTGGATAGTTTGAAGTTTAATATTATGTAGGTATATAAATTCTTAAACTTATAAATTTCTTCGAAATTTATTCATAGGTTGGTAGGGCCTACTAATTTTTTATATTTGTATAGTTTGAAGTTTAATATTATGTATGTACGTAAATTCTTAAACATAGAGTTATTTATTAATTTATTTAGAAAATTATTCACAGGTAGGTAATAAGTTTTTCTATTTGTCAATATTGTTATTATGGTAGATAGGAGTACAGTAAATGCCTACATTCTTATATTCCTTTATATCTCTTTCGATTTGGAGTGTTTCCGAGCCATTCGGGGTCCTCAACATCACCCCCCCCCCCCCCCACCACCCAGGTGGTTAAAGCCCCAAAATTTCGAAAGTTTAAATTTTTTTAAAAATCTTTCTCTTTCGATTTTAAGTGTTTTCGAGTCATTCAGGGTCCTCGAACCCCCCGCCCCCCTCTAGGAAAAAGCCCCAAAATTTCGATAATTTTAGGAATATCAAATATCTATTCTTTCGAGATGGAGTGCTTCGAAACATTGTCTTGAACCTCCACCCCCCCCCCCCCCCCAACCTTTCCACAAAAGTGAAAGCCACAAAATTTCGAAAAATTGGAGGAAATTGTATTAAAATTAAGTCATTACGAACTTAAGTGTCCGGGGCATGGTGGAACTTTTACCCAAAGTCGACTTCCCACCCAATTTTGAGGGAGGGGGGAATGCAAAACTCCAATATTTCGAAAAATTTCTTAAATTTAAATATACTTTTTTACTATTTGGAGTGTTTCCGAGCCATTCGGGGTCCTCAAACTACCCTCCCCCCACAAGGAGTCAAAGACCCAATAATAAAAAAATTTCCCAAAATTTCAAAATGGAGTGTTTACGAGCCATTCGGGGTCCTCAGCATCACAACCCCCCCCCCCTCCTTCACAGGGGTCAAAGCCCCAAAATTTAGAAAATTTCAAAAATCATTCTCTTTCGATTTTTAGTGTTTCCCTGCCATTCAGGGTCCTCAATATAACCCCTCCCCCTCTGGGGACAAAGCCCCAAAATCTCGAAAATTTCAGGAATTTAAATATCATTTCTTTCGAGATGGAGTGTTCCGAACCATTCGAGGTCCTGAACCTCCACACCCCCCCCCCCCCTCCTTTTTCTCAAATGAGAAAGCCACAAAATTTCGAAAAATTGGAGGAAATTGTATTAAAAATAAGTCATTACGAACTAAAGTATCCGGGGTATGGCGGAACGTTTACCCAAAGACGTCTTCTCCAACAAATTTGTGGTAAGGGGATTGGGGGAATGCAAAACCCCAAAATTTCGAAAAATTTCTTAAATTTAAGAATACGTTTTTTACTATTTGGAGTGTTTACAAGCCATTCGGGGTCCTCAAACTACCCTCCCCCCCACAAGGTGTCAAAGACCCAATAATTAAAAAATTTCCCAAAATTTCCAAAAACCTATTCTCTTTCGATTTGGAGTGTTTACGAGCCATTCGGGGTCCTCAAAAACACACCCACCCCCCTTAGGGGTCAAAACCCCAAAATTTAAAAAAATTTAAATATCATTCTCTTTCTATTTTTATTGTTTCCCAGCCATTCAGGGTCCTCAAAATCACCACTCCCCCTCTGGGGACAAAGCCCCAAAATTTAAAAAATTTCAGGAATTTCAAATATCATTTCTTTCGAGATGGAGTGTTCCAAACCATTCGAGGTCCTGAACATCCACTTTCCGCAAAAGTGAAAGCCCTAAAATTTCGAAATATAAGAATATATATAATTGGATGTTGGCATGTATGACGTCGATAAACTCTTACGCCGTTTGCCGATCGCCATTAAATTTGGCACATCGAAGTGTTTTTATCATGAAGAAGGTTTTTATGCCATCCATTTTTTTTGTAACTCGCCACTAGATGGCGCTGTAGCGCATCAACTTCTAAACCTTTCAACCGATCGCCATGGGTAAACAGAAAATCATAGGTCACAGATACACAAACAGTAATTATGTGTCATTTCTTAATGTCCAACACACTGGACATATCGCTATCCGTTTTGCTGTAACTCGCGGACATTGTATCACCCGGTGTTCAGCCCCGGCAAAGCCGGGTACTGTAGCTAGTATTAATATAAATTGAAATATATAAAGAATTTTATCAGGGATTTTAATATATTACTATTCAGGTGGTAAAAACGGAATACGTTTGGTTTGTTAGGTTTGCTGCGGAGTCTAGCCTATATGTCAATGAACTCGCGAATTGTTCCATTCTCGTCTTGCGGCTGCTTTCACGTCAGGGTCTGCGGCACAGAAGTTTCCCACGGACTACAAAGGCGTGAGAGAGGTGGCACGGCTTGAAAAATTGCGGGTGGTACACTGTAAAATATTTTCAAATTGGCTTAACAAAGTTTTAGTAATTTTAAATTTTTGTTTCTTGGTTGTTAAAAAGAGATTTAATTTTGTAATTTTATACAAATATTTCTACTAGACTAAATTGTGGTACTGGCTTCGGTTAAAGAACGCGATAGTACATATTTTAGTTCAATAAATAACTTTTCAATAAATAATTTTTCCGATATCTTCACGTAAGTGTTCGTTCATTTTCCGTGTCTCTACCAGCCGTCAATAATACGGCAATATTTCGCAGTTTAATTTAGCGATATTATCAAATTCAAATATTTATACTTTTAGGCTACTTTTCAAACAAGCTCGTAATTCGAGACATGTATTTTATTTTTATTTTTATTTTTTTGCAAAATAATGTATGTGCTCGTTAGACTGCAGAAACATATAGGCTACCCACGCCAACAGATTACTTATTTTGTAATTGGCGGCCGTCTGCAATATAAACACTTTCCACCTTTGAACAAGCCAATGAAATCAAGTTTTATTTTGCACAAAACTGATTTGATTCGTGTCCCAAAAGAAACTCAACCAATCATGAATCACATACGATGTTACAATGTTCTACCACAAAAAAATTTTCGCGAAAAATAAATGTCCATGCTCAATAGTTAGAGACCGAAAAAATTCGCGGATTCAATGACTAGGATAGCCTCCATTATCCTCTGCATTTCTCAAGTAAACACGCGTGTTCATTGGGTTACTAAATTGTGAAGCGTCTCCACTGGGTAGCTTGTGATTCGACGCTTCTTTGGTCGATAGTCTCTCATTGGCCCAGAGAGCTCCAGTTAAACTGCGAGCCAATAGCAGAACCAGCATAATTGTACACATGTTTGAATTTCAGCCTATCACGAAATGAATCCGCGAATTTTTCCGGTCTCTATCAATAGTTTATGCCTAGGGATTGGAAAAAATTTCGCGAGTTCAGTGACCTCCAGGATAGACTCCACGATCCTCTGCACACTCGGGCATACGTCGTCCGTTCATTGGCTGCTGAATTGTGAGGCGTCACAACTGGGTGTCTCGTGATTCAATACTTCTTTGATTGAGGGTCTCTAATTGTCCCACAGTTCTCAAGATTAACAGTCAACCAATAGCAGAAACAGCACAAATTTTTATGTTTATTTAAATTTTAGCGTTTCAAGTGATGAATCGGCGGGTGTTTCCACGGACTCTATTCGTAGCAATCTCTTCCCTTTTGGCGGGGAAAAAACATGCAATACAGAAAAGTCCAGAAACGATGGCTGTGAAAGCCATCTCTTTTTTTTTCTTCTTCAAAAAATCCTTAAAAATAAAACCATTAAATCTTATCTCTTCTCATCTATCGAGGCAAGTATTTTCCGCGAAAAGATTTCGGGACCAGCTTAGAGTTAAAATAAAACACTGTAGCATCGTCTGTGTTTCGTGACTGGGCAAGTTTCTTTCGGGTGGCATTTCTACTGCTCGAAAAAACACCAATCACACGAAATTCAGTGGAGACGCGAGCTCGCCCTGGGTAGGCTCGGTCGAACAAGGCAATGAATGGCTTCTCTTGCAGCCGATCGCAAGGAAGACACCTTCGGACGCAGGCGTGCAGGATTCAGTTCACGGAAAACTCACGTCCCCTACGTCCGTGCGGCACCGCGGATGCAAGCTCTGTGAGTGTGTGCGCGCCTCCGCTTGGGCACGCGCCTGCCGTGACTCACTGGAAACCCGGTCACAGCAGTGCGGGGCCCCACATCGTCGCCGAAAGCGAGTTCGCTGGTCTTTCGGGAGCCCCGTTCCTCCCTCCCCTTTTCCACAACCCCTCTTGCCGACGCCACCACGCCGTGACGACAACGCCGGCCCGTGTTGATTGGCCGCCGGGCGTCGAAGCTCTTGGACTTTCCAGCCCGCCCACGTCTGCGCATGAGGCCGTGGCTACGATCATTCCTAGGGAATGTATACAGCCACGGAATTTTCGCGCATTCATTTAGTCGCAAGCTAGAATACAAACCTCCACACTGTCGCACTGTTTTCACGATTGGACCGCAGTTGTCTGGACACGCCCCTCTACGGCCGTGAGCCAACGATGTCCAGCTAGGAGATAAGTAAGCGAATGAGGTAGTGCCAAACAACAAGGATAAAATGTTCTCGCTAAGAAATCAACCAATGGGAAAGTAAACATGGGTCGAGCACACCTATAACTTTGAATTCTATCCTGAGGCCAGAGGAATCCGCGAAATTTCCGGGACTCTAGGAATGTTCAGTACGTCCATAAAAGGAATGTCCCAGTTATACATTTTAATAGCATCAACTGTAAGCGTTATAGATATAGAGACCGGAAAATTTCGCGGATTCATTTCGTGACAGGCTAAAATTAGAATACATATTTCTTTGAGCTGCTTTTTCTTTTGGCTCACTGCTCATCTGGACGACTTTGAGCCAATGACAAACCCTCAACCAATGTTGTATCAAATCACAGACAAAACAGTAGAGGTGACTCACAAGTCAGCAGCCAATGAACTGGGGCTATTTGTCCATGTATACAGAGGACTGTGTAGTCCATCCTGAAGGTCATTGAAACCGCGAATGTTTCCTGTCCCTAGTTATAGAGTGTTATTTCAAGGGTCACAATTGAAGAGGTAACTCGAAACAGCTTTAAACAAGCACAATAGCGAATATTGCTTTGCGGTTTTCTCGCTTGCAGCGCCACGTGAACGTGAAATGGCGATTCCTGAGCGTAAAGCGTTTTTTTGTTATGCAAATTTGCTACACTCTAAAAAATTTGTACTTTTACACGCATAGTTCTTGGAAACCCTGTTGCCAACGCTATCACTTTTGAAATTGCAAGGCAGGGCTTTGTACTAGATGTAATTTTAAAAAGCCATGTCTTGTAATTTTACAAGTGTTATAATTGGCAACAGGATTTCCAATAAATTTCCTTGTAAAATATACAAAAACATTTTACAGTGTATACGCGAAATGGCGACTCCTTAGCGTAAAGCGTTTTGTGTTCTGCGATGCTGTACTCTAAAAATTTTTTGTACTTTTACAAGGATAATGCTTGGAAACCCTGTTGCCAACGATATCACTTGTAATAAAATTTCAAGGCAGGACTTTGTACCATACGCAATTTTACAAAGCTATGCCTTGTAGTTTTACAGGTAATATCGTTGATAACTGGGTTTCCAAGGATTTTCCTTGTAAACAGTACAAAATGTTTTTTTACAGTCTAAGAGTGAATCTGTAATATCAGTTCAACTTGCGTTTCGTTAAAGTTCAATTTCGATCCCCCAATATGGCAAAAACATCCGCTGATGGCATAGGCAATTCGAAACGGCCGGATGTGTTTGTAAATGGGAAAGCACGGGACTGACATAAAGACATGAGAATTGGTCATTTGAGGCTTTATAAAAGATCGTGTCCACGTTACGCCGCTTACCTAATGATATCCCAGAGTTGAGACGCGGGGTTGAAGAGGCTATTGCTTCCATTACTTGGGACGTGTTAACCAAAATGTGGGAAGAATCTGACTTTGAGTTGGTCGTGTTCCGCATAACTAAAGGTGCACATATTGAGTATTTTTTAAGAAAAACTTAATTAGTTTACCTTCAATTTGATGTATGGTTTGTTGTGAATAGTCTAAATTAAACTGTTGTAATACACAATTGAAACTTGGATATTATTTTATGGACAACCTGCATTTTTTTCGTGAAAAGATTTAGAGACCAGCTGAGTGGTGAAAGACTGTATCATCGTTTGTGTTTCGTGATGGTTGAGTTTCAGGTATATCTAAACTGCAGGCACACGAATCACAGCATTGTTTTTTCTAAAGCTAACTCGTCCCTATTGACCTGGTCAAAGGTGGCGATGTCTTCTCGTGCAGACGGCCGCCAATTGCAGCGAAGAAACCTTTGGCGCTGGTAATCTAAAGAGAGCTCAGATTTTTTTCACGAAAAATACATGCCCTTAATTATTTGGTGACAAAGTAGACTTGAAGCATATATAAGTCTAATTAACGTTCTTGACGACCACGAGTCAGTTAAAAATAGGACCGGAAAAATTGAATGGATGCATTTCTCGAAAGGATAAAATTCAAATTGTCCACCTTTAAGCTGCTTCTGCTAATGGCACATAGTTTATTGGTAGGTACATGTAGTTTTCGCGAAACGATCAATTAAAGTAATAAAGTAATGCAATAAAGTATGCCCGCGCCAATAGTTCCTTGGTTGCAATTGGCGGCCGCCTGCAAGAGAAGACATCGCCACCATTGACCTGTCCAGTCAGGACGAGGTTACCTCAGCACATAATTTCTGTGTTTCTTGTGCTGACAGTTGACATGAACCTTAGAGAAATTCAGTCAATCACGAAACACGGACGAAGCTACAATGTTTTAACACACAGCTACTCTCGAACCTTTTGTGTCGAAAAATACATGGCCCTATATATAGTGTGAATAATCTTGGCCAATCTGAAACCATCAACTAAAGAAGTATCAATTCACAGGCTACCAAGTAGAAATGTCTCACTAGTCGGCAGCAAATAAACAGGTGACGTTTACCCGAGTATGCAGATAACTGGGGAGTATATCGTAGAGCCAATTGAAAACGTTAACTATTTCCTGTCCCTGGATAAAAAGTGATTACCCATTTATGTATAACCCGCCAAATTATATGACCTTTTTATCAACCAATGCGAGCTCTCAAAAACGCTTGATTATATGCAGGCATGTTGAATCTAGCCTGGAGGGAAATAAATTCGCGAAATAATGATTGGTAGGCTCCTGCGAAATTCGGGTTATTACTTGGAGAGAAACTGAAATGAGTACTACCAAGTACTCACTTAAACTGCAATCTCATTTGATCATAGGTAGTTTTGGCACGCTCTGAATTACGAGAAACCAATACCATCATTACCAAATTCAAGCGGCCAAATCACATGCAATTTTGCCTGGAAGTTTAATAATTTGGCAGCGACAAATGGACAATAGACACCGATTTATTTACGAGCAACTGTGTAGAGTTTATCCTGATAACAGAACATAAAGTGAATTGGTCAGTTCTCTAAATTTCGCGGTTTCATTTGATGTCAAGCTAAAATACCTCTGATTTCGTACAAATACAGGCTTTTTATAACGGCTTATTTCATTCAGAGAATCTAATTAGGTATAATTTTATTTAATAAGGTCTACGTGATTCGCATACTTAGTCGTAGAGACCGGGAAATTTCATGGATTCATTTCCCTATAAGCTAAATTTAAAAAAAAAAAAAAACTTTTTTTCCCTTCAAGCTGCTTTAGCTATTGATTGACTGTTCATATGGACGATTCTGGGCAAATGAGGAACCATCAATCAAAGAAGTACCGAAACACAGGTAAACCCGTCCAGAGTACTCAGAAGTCAGCAGCCAGTGAATTGGCGTTATTTTCATGAGTATAAAAAGGACTGTGTAGTATATCCTGAAAGTCATCGAAACCACAAATTTTTACAGTCCCTATTAGTTGTTAGGGACTGGAAAAAAATCTCTGTTTCATTGACCTCTAAGATGGACTCCACAAATCTCTGCGCACTCGGGAAAATTACACCTGCTTTTGCAAGACCTGGTGTCTGGGTTGCTTGTGATTCGATACGTCTTACGTTTTGAGGGCAGAGTCATCGGCGCAGAGTCCTTCTAGCCAAATGCGGTTCAGCAACAGAAGCAGGAAATAAGTAAACGTGTTTGGCCTTTAATCCGCAAATTTTTCCGGTGTCTTTTTATTGACTCAAGGTCGTATGGTTCCAAAATAACTGTGGCCTTATCTTCAGCTCAATAGAAATGTAGAAATGTATGACCTATATCTTGAGATCAGGCGAATCTGCGTACATTGCAAGACCTCAGCCATTATTATAACTCTGATTATTTTCTTTATATTTAATAATGAATTCATTTTCAAAATGCTCATTGACACATACTACAGTCAAATACTCATTAATTACTGATTTTAGGGCCCTCCAGTGTGTGCCAAGAGACGTGTAGTACGATGATTACAATAATTCAGATGTATGTGGTTTCAAGTCTATACTCATACCGAAATAATCTATGTAGTACTCGTGACTACCAATGGGCAAGGATCTGTCTAATTTGAGTTATTTTTTGGGTTATTAGCTAGATTCAAACCAATATTCACACTTTCGTTGGTCTCTACAACCGTCTGTCAGGATAGCATATAATAAGGTCATTTAATATTTTGTATATTCGTTATTGATAGAAACCTATTGAATCGCGTTACTATCTTTGGACTATCTTTATTGCAAATGTATGTACACTTAAATGGTATGGCAAACTTGTTTTTGGATCAAGAGTTATTTTACAGCGCATGAAGGACTAGAAACCAATGAATAACAAACACCTTTAAAAAGCCGCTACTAAAGCTTATGTCATCTGTATAGACCAAAGAATTTCGCGTATTTATTTCACGGTAGGCTAAAATAAGATCAAACCTTTGGCCTAATTTTGTTATTTGCTCACAGTTTACCTAAAGTACTTTGCATCAATGAGAGACCATCAACCAAAAAAGCATCGGATAACAGGCCACCCAGACGTGACCTCTTACATGTCAGCAGCCAATGAACAGGTAGCATTTGCCCGAGTAAGCAGAGGATAGTGCTGAGGATTACTGAACCTATGAATTTTTTCAGTCCCTACACAGAAAAAAAATATTTTCTGTACTTTTAAAAAAAATTCATTTGGAAACCAGTAACCAAGAAATAGTTTGTAATATTACAAGAAAGCTATCGTAACTTTGTACAGCACAGTATCACTGCAAACACAATTTTGAAGTGACATAGTTAGTGTTTTTCATCTAAATGCACAAATTTACAAATAATTGTAATAGTACATGAACATTTGTGTTCCATTTGCAAAACAAAATTACAGTGTAGCGATACGGAGGTAAGGTGATATGTGGCAGCAACCAATGAACACATGAAATCTACTGGGTCATGGAAATTTCAAGGCTCCAGCAACTGGTGACAGTAATGTAATTGCTAACCAAGTCTCTCTCTCTCTCTTCGCCAACAGAAGTGGCACAGTCGTAGGGACTCGTTACGTTTTGGACAGTCACGCTGTCAGTTTACGACACTGAGATTTCCTGAAGAGTCGTTAGACCTGGCACCATTCTGCATTGTAGATAATTAGAGACCGGAAAAATTCGCGGGTTCAATGACCTCCAGGATTGACTCCAATATCCTCTACACACTCGGGACAATGCCAACTGTTCATGGGCTGCTGACTTGTAAGTCGTCTCGACTGGGTGGCCTGTGATTCGACAGTTCTATGAGTGAGGGTCTCTAATTGGCCCTCAGTCCTCCAGATAAACAGTGAACCAATGACAGAAGCAGCACCAAGGTATAATTATTTGAAATTTAGCATAACACGAAATGAACCCGCGAATTTTTCAGGTCTATAGATAATATATTTTAAATATACGAATATACAGCATGCTCATAATAGAATGACCCAGTTATAAATTGTAATAGTATCAACAGTAAGTGTTTTAGAGTTTTGATTCAAGGTCACAATTATTAAAGAGTAACTCAAACATGCGTGAGGATTCCTTTGTTGTTTTTATTTTTTTCGCTTGAAGCACCATATTCAAAAAATGTCTCCTGAGCGTAAAGCATTTTGGGTTACGCAAATTTCCTAAGACTGAATCTGTAATTTCAGGATGTAGACCCTTCCCATTAGAATCTCTTTGCACGAGAGTGGTTGAATGTCAAAGTCCCCGACAATTTGATTGGTCGTAATGGTCGTTTTTGCTGGCCTCCGTGTTCACCTGACATAACTTCATACCTTTTTTTCCCTTTGGGACTTTATAAAAGATCGTGTCTACGTTCCGCTGCTACCTAATGATTTCCCAGAGTTGAGACACAGAATTGAAGAGGCCATTGCTTCCATTACTCCGTACATGTTCACCAAAGTGTGGGAAGAAATGAACTTTAGGTTGGATGTGTGCCTGTATAACTAAAGGTGCACATTTTTTACATTTGTAAGAAAAACTAGTATTGTTTACCTTCGATTTGAAGTATGATTTGCTGTAAATAGTCTACATTAAACTCTGACAATATACCATTAAATATGGGCCATTATTTTATGGGCAAGAAACTATTGAACGTATTCGCTTTCAGTTTTCGGACTGCGCGAGTTGCGAATTTTCCAGAAATATAGCAGTTTTTAAGAATTTAATCTAATACATTTCAAAAAGGTTGTAGTGAATATCTTCAAACTGGCGTTATCTTAAAACCACGTTACTAAACATCCGTCAATGGCTAGGGACTAAAAACGTTTGCGTTTTAGATTATTTTCGGGATAGACTCTGTATTTAGAGACAAATAACGCCAGGTCATTTGCTGCTGACTCGTGAGTCGTCTCATCTGGTTTGTCTGTGATTCGATACTTATTTGGTTGAGGGTTTCTCATTGGTCCATTGTCGCCCAGATGAACAGTCAGCTTATAGCAAAAATTAAAAAATAATCTTAAAATAATGGTTATTTGAATTTTAGCCTATCGCGAAATGAATTCACGAATTTTACCAGACTCTATCAATGGCGTGTGCATTGAACCTATCTTTACACTTAACCAACGATAAAATCATAAGGAGAGACAGGAAAAATTCGCGGTTTCAATTACGTCTAGGATAGACTCCGCGTTTTTCTGTGTATTCAGGCGAATTACACCTGCTCATTGGTTACTGACTCGTGACACCTTTTACCTGGGATACTTTTGAATTGATATTTATTTTCTTAGGTTGTTTTCATTGGATGAGAGTCCTTCAGATAAACTGTGTCCCAATCACTTAAGCAGCAAAAAGGTAAACGTATTTGGATTCTATAATTAAAGCAAAGGTATATTTGTTTAATTCTAACCTATCGCGAAATAAATCCCCGAATTATTCCTGTGTCTACTTGTGGGTTTTAGCCGCGTCAAAAGTGAAAAGGTCGCTATAGTTTCTGTTGCTACTGTCAAAGTTACATGTTCCCAGCAATCCCCCAATCTTCGGAACAATCATTCTGCCATCCGGAGCAGAAACTGAATTTTCTGTAACTCGCTTTGTGCACTATATTGCATTATGCACAACACTATTTTGTCGAATTATTTGGATCAATGGGCAAGCTGCATGTTTTTTGGGATAGATTAACACACGTTTAGAGTCTTGGCATTCCTACAGAATTTAAATATTTTGCCTTAGATGTGAGCTTTTTCCTGATTGGCTGCAACTGTGAGTTGGTTGACTGGGTGGTTAAGCCAATTGGAGACGTGATTCTGTGATTGTTTGTAGCCGCTGGTAAATCACTATAATATAAGTCAAGTTCTGGATAGTTAAAGAATGCTACTTTATTCTTTTTTCAAAGAAAAAGCATCACCATAGCTATAAATGATTTAAAATATTACAAGGATAACCTAGATAGTGTTTTTTTCACTCAAGATACGATTATTGGAGCCACATAGACAAAAATATAATCTAACCAAAAAGGCTAGACTACTTGCCTATACATGATCAAGCAGTTTTGGTTAGATGATTGGTCAATAACAAGATCACATCCTTTTAGCGGGTTGCACGTGGTTGGGTAACCACTTCTTTTCCTTGTTTATAAATGGCTCAGAGTCGTCAAGGGCGTGTCAAAGAGCACTTTTGTCCAATCATCGACGTGAATCATATGTATACGAGATTCAGGTCTGCATTGCTACCCGATGAATCCGCGGATAAATCGTGGCTCCAGTTTCACGGGTGCACTAGCCAAGTCTCGAAAAGACCGCAAGCCCGCTTCCTGCCTTTGCGAGCTGAGAGGCGAATGGGCACTTTATGTGCATGCAGTTGTCGCCCTAATGCACTTCATGATTTCCACGTAGAAGAAAGTAGGAATAATATCAGGTGGGTTGGAGCCCATTAAGACTGCCGATGGTAAATGTTGTTTCTCGTGCGGAGGAGACAGCTTTCCTGAATATTAAGAGACCAAGGGGGAAAACTGCGGGAGTGCAGTTGTCAGGCGTGTTTGCGGCGGGTTTGCTTCGCCTCTCGCCCGATGAGGCGATCTGGTTTCGACTCCTGGCGGATCCCGGGATTCGGACTTTTTTGCAAAGTGGGGCGTTTGCCATTCGCCTCAGGGTATTAACCGTCCCCCATCGCTTTTACGACCAACCTCAATCGGCTTTACCACTCTTCCTCCTCTCTTTAGAACCATGATTGTTTCATGTATTCACTTGTTAGCAAAGTATACACGAATCACGAGTGCATTTGCTCCATGCGTGCGAGCCTGAACCAGTCATAAACCAGGAAGAACAGTGTGGACGCAATCAGATGTAACCTGCCAAAAGGATATGATCTCGATATCGACCAATGAGCACTCAAAAAAGGCTTCGTTATACAATATGCCCATAAAAGACTGCCCCAGATACGAAATTTATTAGTATCAACTGTAAGCGTTGTAGAGTGTTGGTTCAAGGTCAGAATTTAAGAGTAATTCATTTTTAGATAAGCGAATGCGCGAATACTGCCTTGTTGTTTTCTCGCTTGCAGCCCGAAAGAATGGCTCTTTCTCCAATTAGTAGAGGGTCAACCTGTTAAACTTTATTTGGTAACAGGATGGAGCTCCTCCCCATTTGAATCTCTTTGTACGAAAGTGGCTAAACATTGAAGTCCCTGATCGTTTGATTGGCCGTAATAATCGAGATGACAGAGCTTTTTCTCGCTGGTATCCACATTGACCTGTCATAATGCCATGCGTTCTTTTTTCTTCAAAGGCTTTATAAAATATTGTGTTGACGTTCCGCCGCTTCATAATGATTTGTCAGAGTTGAGACACAGAATTTAAGAGGCTATTACTTCCATTATTCCGGACCTTTAAACCCAAATGTTGGAAGAATTGGACTTTGGGTTGGATGTGTGGCTTATAACTAAAGGTGCATATATTGAACATTTGTGAGAAAACAAGATTAGTTTACCTTTAATTTTATTTATGATTTGTTATATATAGTCTAAATTAAAAGGTTCTAATATACCATTATAACTGGGGCATTCTTTTGTAGACATCCTATATATGTAGAGACTGGAAAAATTGAAGATTCAATGACCTCTAGGATAGATTCCACGATACTCTATGTACTCGGGCAAACAGGCTCCTGACTCGTGACACCTATTAACTGGGATGCTTTTGATTCGATATTTATTTTACTTAGATTTTTCATTGTCACAGAGTCATTCAGATAAACTGCGGCCCAATCACTTCAGAAGCAAAAAGTTGAACGTTTCAGGACTTTAGTCTATCACGCAATGAATCCACTATATTTTTTACGGTCTCTAAACATAGGCAAGCCTGGAGTGAAATGAATCAATTAAATAATCGTGGCTCTATCTAAAACGATGTTTCATGTAACTACCTAATCAATGAAATAGTGGCAATTGATCCAAATTCAAAGGCATTTGACTGAAAATGTGTAAACCGCTCCACTTGAATGTGTGGATTTTTACATTTTAGTTCATTGACAGGAATTCCTTAGTTAACAGTGGCGTCCCATTGATTTCCCAGTGAATTTCGTTCTGTGGGCACGAGTAAGTTGTGAAACACACCTATATGTAGGGGCAGGCATTTTTCGCGAATAAAGCTGAACGCCTATTAGACTGCACCAAGGTATACGCGCACCAGCGGTTTCTTCCTTGTGATTGGCGACTGTCTGCGAGAGAAGAAGTTGCTTTGTTTGGCTGGGCCACTCAGGACGCATTTGCTTCCGCAATGAATTGTTGTGATAGGTGTTGTAACAATCGTCATGCACACGAAAGAAACTCACCCAGCCACGAAACACAGACGATGCTACAGTGTTTATAACTTTCAGCTGGTTTCGGAATCTTTTCGCGAAATATGCACGGCCCTACCAATATGCCTGTCAGTGGAAATAAGAAGGGTAAGGGGGTTGTTATGGCGACAACCGGAGCGCGAGGAAAGCGGGTCGCGCAGACGACTGAGGAGCCCGGGTTTCGCCAGAGACCCGCCCCGGCCAGTTCTCTTCTCATGCCGGTGTCCCCGGAGAGGCAGGTCGCGCGAGGAACCCAGCATCCACGTCCGCCAGGAGCCCAGCATCCACTGGCACGGATCCAGTGACGGATCCACGGAGGAGCAGCCTGCTTCGGCCCGCTGTTTCAGAGATGGCGCGGCATGGCATTTTCGTAGACCACAAAATGTGTGAATGAAAACGCTAAAAGAAAAAAAAATATTTGATAAAATTGTTTGTCTGTAAAGTCGGTATCATTATGAACAAGTTTTCATATAAATAAACTGCATTCAAATATCTATCATCAATTATATGAATCACCATATTTTTTTAGTCGATTGTAACATAACCTATTATTAGGTACTGCACTCGCCGAAAGATGCTACTTTTTTTTAATAATAAATGAATAAATACTTGAAATTATACTAGTAATCATATTTTTAAAATGCAAGAATAATTAACCTTTATTGCCGAAATTGTTGTTGTAATAAGCAATGAACACCACATTAACTTTTCATTTCACTTTATAAACAGTCAACGAAACAGTTCACGTGTATATTGAAGTTGTGTGCTGCCGCTGTCTTTCTTCTCCTCGGACGCATAGGCCAATCGAGTGGAAGAGAGATAGATGCGGCGCAAGAGTACAATGAGCGTAACGGGACACAGCGTAACGGAACAATGTGCGTAACGGGACACTTTTTCTTGCGTGCATCCGGCGTTCATAGATTTATTAAACGTTGTCACGTTAAAAAATATTATTATTTTACTCATTGTCAATAAACATGTTTTAAACTGAGGTCTTTACTACTAAGTTTATAGTGTGTTTGCGCGGCATGCAAACAAGATTACTTTTTTTGTGGGGCGGAAGAGGGATCTTCATTTCTACCCCGGGTGAAGAAGATCCCATATGTGTCAAAGCCAGTTTGATCCACCTGCGTGCATCTCTGTATTTTTTTCTGTTGTGCGAATGAATTTAAGGATAAGTTAGGTGTGTTAGGTAAATAAAGTTGTCACAATTATTCAGTCTTTATGCTGTGTTTTTTTTTTCCTTCAGAATTTTATGTTTTCGCAGGTCTGTGTGATCGCAACTGAAATTAAAATTATTTCTTCCTTTATATTTTAGTCCGATAGGGTTAGGCTTCCGGTCTTCTATAGGATCAAACTAATGTACATATTGATCAGGTTACATAATTTATATAAATAATAAAATAAAATTAAAATAATATTAAAAAATTTCACTAATTCATGTTACAACTAAAACGAAAATTATTTTATATTAGATCAGTGACCTTTAAAATACATACTCTAAAAACGTAAAAAATAACAGTTTCCACATATTTTATCCCAATCATGTAGTTAGTTGCGCTATCGAGTTGCGAACTTCGGAAATGTTCGGGAATATTCGGGCGTCTGACTCCGTATCGATGAATCTTAGGCTTCTCGATGTTCGCGTCCGTCGACCCTGGGGCTGCGTTCCGTTTCGTCCCCGGCCTGTTGCTCCACAACTCGCAGCATTAGCGGGCGTAGAGTGGCGCAATTTGGAAACCGCTGGACCCACATTCCGCTGGACACACATAACCTCTTCCGAACCCTTTCAAGGTTATTACTTACAGGCCACGTTGGTTTCTTTCATTTTCTTGTCATTACTTTAGCTAATGGATTTTCTTCATAGAAAAAAAAATTCTGTAATTTTACAAGAAATTCCTTTGGAAACATGTTGCCAATAAATAGTTTATAATACACAAGAAATGTATTGTAACTTTGTTCAATGAGTGACTATGGTTATTTTTGCATGAATGAAGTACGTTTTTCATGATAATATTAAGTATTTCTTACAAAAATTGACGCATTATTGTATACTTATACTGATGATGTATTTTTTTTAATCCATGAAAAAGATAATCCAATATTCAACCATTTGAATTTATTTGGTTTTACCATGTTTACTATGTACGCATACAATATTGGAAAGCTATTTAGGGAACGATTCAAAAATAAATTTAACTATTGGAGGTACTACTGGAACAACCCAAAGCATAAATGCCTGGGTAAGAATCGGAACCCAGTATTACTGCGAACACTAATTTGTAGTGATACATTTGTTTTAATGTAAATGTACAAATTTACATAAATCTGTAGTTTGACATGTTTATTTCTGTCCATTTACAAAAAAAAATTAGTGTTGTGAAATCATCACGATTGATAACTTGCAACTTGTGCTTCGTCTAAAATTTTTACCAAAGATATTAACTGATTATTATCTTAAAGCGGTAAAAATTAACGAAAGTTTTATATTAATGCTAACGTGTGCAACCTTAAACGGCGTTAATATCTCGTTTAGTAAATATTTGGGGAGAAATTTTGTGACTCAAAAACATATGCGAGAGAGCTATAGGAATATATTACCAGGAAATTCCCTCAGTTTATACCAAACAATGAAAAGAGAATTAAATAACCAACTCGATGAGTGAGACTGAGCTCTAACAGCAGTGCCTGTCGAGAATTCAGGAAGACACTGGTTAGCAATGTATTTTTATTAAAAGTTTCCCGAAAAAATGTCCAAGCTAATTCTGGACCCTTCAATGGTTTCTTTGATTTTTTTGTCACATGTATCCGTCTGAAATTAACCTCATTATCAATACTTAAGTGAAAAGCAATCAAAGAAATAATCTGATAAATTACTGGAATACAGAAACTAAAATGTTTTAGATGATTCCTTAGAATGTGCATATCAATAAATTCCCCACACTGTCCCTGGTGTAAATAGATATGTGTTAATTATATAGGATATTTCAGTATTGAAACGATAAAATTCGGCACTAAAATCAACTTGATAAAAAAGTTGATAACACATACATAGGTCTCATGCATAATTTTAATTTATTTATACATTCATTAAGCGCCGGCCAACAGATATAGTCCAAAATATCCTGGCACTATACTATTAAAAATAACAACATAAATATAGCAAAGAATTAAGGTGAAAAAGTCAAATGTGAAGTGTAGACGCGAATATCTAAGAAATCATACACGAAACATTGAACAGTGAATACAGTAACAAAAATAATACTATTAAAAATATACAGATACGGAAATATGCAGATGGAGCATAAGATCCGGTTCTGGGCGAGGAGAGGTGAAGCTTAAAGGGGAGGGAGATTGCAGTGTACTACAGGTACTAACATGACGTTTGTTTACAAACGTTTCAGCTGTACCAGCATTGGAGGTTAAATAGGAGAAAAATGTCAACTTAAATCATTATATGTATTATGGAGATTCATTTTTAGACTTCGATCTAATTTTCTTCCGAACATCTGTACTACTGTCGTTAATAAAGACAGGTTAGAAAAGCTGACACAAATATAAACAAACTTCCTCCATATTGGTAAGTGAAATTTTAAAAAATATAAATGGAGAGGAAAAACGGCTTCACGTCTGACGGCTGTGTTATTCCTCGTATTCTCAGTTCATACTCGGCATACCGTCTTCCATCTGTCGGAACTTAGGTGACAACCACGCCAGATTCTCACACGTAAACCTTAACAGCGTCCCGCATTACGTATCAGTGCAACTATGTATTCACAGGGGCGTAGCACGGGGGGGGGGGGGGGGGGGGGGGTGTTTAGGGGTTAAAAAAATCCCTTAGCTCCAAGTCATTAATTAATTTCTTATTAATCACTGAAATATTATATTAAAAATTAGTAAAAAATTTACCATTACAATATTTAAATTTAATTACCGAAAACTGATAAAATAGCACTATTTTACACCTTAAAATCCAAATTTTCCCGGGCGAGGACCCCCGGACCACCCGCTTTAATACGGGGGGAGGGGGGCATGCTTCTTAACACCCCCCATACACAAATCCTGGCTACGCCACTGTGTATTCAGAAACTGCGCTGCGAGCGGAAAGCGGGCCGCGGGGACTCAGCGGGAGAGATGAATGCACGGGTGGTGTCGGTGGGCGCCGCGGGCGGGAAGAAGGGGAGTAGGAGCGGGGCGGGGAGGAAAGACGCGGAGAGAAAGGCGTCAGGTTGCGCCGCGCCGCGCCGCTTTTCCCCCGGTAAGTAAGCCACCGGTGGGGAGCAGCGGCTGAGCGCGCCCAGCCACGGCCAAGGTCGGCCAGTCGATCGCCCGTGCCCCGCGCGCGACGTACGCCCGCGGTCCGTCCTCTCTCTCCCGCGCGCAGGTTGGCACGCCTTGTTTCCTCCGGATCCCCGCCAGGCGGAACACTGCCGGGTGAACGAACGATCGGTGAGTAGCAGTGTTGCCACACAGAAATAAATTTACCGTATGCAGAGATAAAGGTTTGTTTATATATGGCAAAAAAAAAATATTTACTTGCTGTAACAAAATACTTTGTTAGCTTAACCAAACATGGTAAGTAACAAAAATTATTTGTTACACCTAACCAAATATACAGTTGAGTTAAAAAAACAATTCTGTTGGGTCAACAGAATCTTTCCTACTACAAAATATTTGTTTGAATGATCAAATTGTATTTATTTCGCCATATACAAACAAATATTTTGTTGAGGCAAACAATTCTTTCTCTCAGTGTATGTTTACAAGTTGCCAATAAATAGTTTGTAAATGCTATACAAGAAATAACATTGTAACTTGTTGAAGCAACTTGGCTTCTGGGTCGTAGCCTTTGTCCTTGGCGAATAATTCACCGACGTTTCGGTCGACGTTGCAGTAACCATCATCAGGGGGCGGTTACCTACCGCGAAGATTATTGTAACTTTTTTACAACGCATGACCTAGAGACGGGAAATATTCCGCGGCTTCGGCGACCTCTCAGGATGGTCTCTTCACGATCCTCTCTGCACACTCGGGTGAAATTCCTCTGCTCAACTGGTGTCTGGGATTGCTTGTGACTCGATACGTCTCACTCTGAGGATTTTCCATCGGTTCGGAATCATTTTAGCCAACTGTGATCCAGTAACATAAGCAGGAAAAAATTAAAAGTGTTTTGGCTCCAAGCCTGTCACGAAATAAATCCGCGAATTTTTCGGATCTCTGATTATAGTTCGTATGTATGAGCCATCATCAGGCATGGTCCTGCACTGATCTAGTGATATTTGGGTGTTTTAAGGCCACGGGTTTATATACAACGCAATGGACGCTACGTCACAACAACGTAACACACGACCGACGCAAGAAATATGGTCGTTTATAAAACATGAGAAACAAATTTCTTCCTCGGGCTTCTTTTAATATAATTAATGTTAAGAGACCGAAAAAATTTGCGTTTTCAAAAACTTCCAGGAAAAACTCCACAGTCCTCTGCATACTCTGGCAAATGTCACAGTTTCATTGGCTTCCGACTGGTGAGACGCCTCAAGTTGGTTGCCTGTGATTCGGTAATTATTAAGTTGAGCGTTTATCATTTCCCAGGAGCATTCCCTGTATACTGTGTGCCGATAAAGGAAGTGTCTAAGTTTTAAGAGGTAAAAATATTCTAAATTTATCTCATCGCGAATTGAAAGAGAGAATATTTCCGGTCCCTATTAATGTTTGCAATGACAACATACGATATTCTATATATTTTGATTTAAGCGTGTTATTTTCTTTCTCTTTGTGGAAGTTTAACAAGCAAAAACATTATGTAAACAAAAAAAAACATCGTGGCCTTTTTCGTCTTTAAAAGTTTTCGGAACACTTAACTTGAAATGTGAAAGGCATAAACGCAAGCCGAAACGCAAGAAGTAGAAAGTGCTTGAGTTAAGTTTTTTCGACTTTGGTAGTTTATAAACTGGTGTTTGAAAATGTTTAAGTTGAACTTCGTATGTTTCTTGCTTTCTTGCGTTTCTTGCGTGGTTTATGAACCCGGCCTATTACGGCGATGGTGAGGTATAAAGTGACTTCAACTATACTTTGCAACATGCCCTGATTTTTTTAATTTCCTACGTCTGGGTACTGTAAACATTTTTGTTGTGACTGGGCATTTATTATTTGTGCTGTTCAAGTACCTACATTAGTTAAAGTCATTTGTAAACCGTTACCTGAATAGCTTTCTAGTATTAACTGTGAACTTTAATCAAGCATAAAAAATAAAATTAAATTCCTATTGTTAAATGTTCGGTTATATTTTCTTGGCTAAAAAATAATTACGCTTGTTTGAAAGAGCAATAACATTTTAAATTATGCGCCAATATTCTTAAGCGTATCAAGAAATATTCAGTATTATTTACAAAAACTTTATTTAATGTATGCAAACATAATCACATGACAATAGCAATGTGTTGTACAAATTTACAATAGTTTTCTTGTAATATTTACAACCTATTTCTTGCCCACTGGTTTCCGAAGTAGTATTTTGTAAAATTGATAGCCTACAGTTCACAGGCATGAAAGCCACAACCACAACCCGAACAGTTCCTAAGTAAACCTAAGTAAAATGTAGGTTATGTTAGGTCAGTGTAAGAAATAATAGTTCTTTTTTGAAGTTGTAACTCTTTAGGCACTTTAAGAAAAATCATGAGAGTGAGTTTTTACGATGCGTGCGCACAATGCAACGAAATTTTCACATGATGAAAAAAAGTATACATACAAAAATGGCTACATAAAATTAAAAATTATATGTGTGCTTTAAAATCTTATATTTTAGTGATTGGTGTTACGTATAACGATGTCAGGTTGCTTGTAAGCTTCCATTGTCGATGGTAGGGAGTGTATGTGGTAGGTTTAGTACCTAGTTTCCTAGCCGTGGGCATGCAGTTTGGGAGTGTTTGTGAGATTATGTTCTCGTGCGTATAATTTATTTACATTTTTTTAACAATTATTTAATAAATAAATGCAATTAATAAATTAGAACATAAATTCAGCTTGTTTATTGATTTTTATTACTAGTAAAAATTTATGTCAATTATTATACTTAATTAAATAATTAATTTTACACACATATTTATATTAAATATGAATACTGAGAATATATTTAGTTTATTAATTTACCAACCTTGCTTATAATATCACTCCAGTCCTTTAAATATTTTATTTCTATTAATTAATTGCATGTAAAAGAAAGTTTGTTTACATTATGTCAAGTAAGCATACCTTTTAACGTATACAGACACATTTTTTGCCGGGAGGGCAGGTTAGGTAAATTTTGGTTAAAGTAACTAAAATGAGAGGTTGGTTAGGTTAGCGTTAGGTTTTTTTTTCACTAGAAACCGGCAAGCATCGGAGAACTTCGAAGCAGTTTAGGTGTGGCTTGCATCCCTTGTAAAATACAAAAAAAAAAAAATAATAATAAATGTATACGAAATTTAAAGTATTATTTTTTAAAATCATGTTGATCGTTTTAAATACATTTCAACTACATTTCCCGACGCGAATCATACGTAGTTTACGTACCTGCCGCCATATTTCATTTTGGAGCAGCTACTTAGACTGTAGAGCAAAACTTTCAAAATATATAGTAAACGGCTCCGAATAAAAAAAATATATTAAACCCCCGGGCCTCGGATCTACAATTTTCTACGAGAAAGTTTATTAGAAATACCGCCCATATCTTAGTAAAAAAATTCACTAAACGGTTAAAACTATGATATTATCCTTTGGGTTTGTGAACTGTCGTTCGTGCCGTCCGCCACAGATGGCAGCACCGTTGTCAACACAATTCCCGGTCCATCCAAGGAAGTTGCTGCTAAACATGTAACATGTGCCGACAGCTGAGACGTTACGTGTGTTAAATGGGGAAGCCTTCTTTTCACAGACGAGAGAGCTAAACCTCCGATCGTGCATCTTCGGGGTTGTTTTTTTTTTTTTTGGTTCATTGAAAATAATATTAAAAAAGGTCCGTGAATATATATTTTGGACAACTCATAATAAATAATGGTCAATTAGGTTAGGTTAGCTACATTATAAATACTTTAAAACGTTGTGGACGGTTTATTTGGTTAGGATCGCTACATTAAAGATACTGTGAAATGATGTGAACAGTTTCCTAGCCCTGGATAGCTACGTATTAAAAAGTTATTTGCTAAGCAACCATAAAATTATTTTAACAGCATTTTTAATGTAGCTATACCTACCTAATTATAACCAACCATCGAAAATGTTTTAAACAATTTATAATGTAGCTAACCTACTGTATAATTCTTTAAATTACTTCTTGCTAATTTTAATAATGACATCTCATAAGTTAAACACGCGCATTTGGAGAATAAATGCCCGCGAATTTTTTTAATTTTTTTTTTCACCCAAATAAATACACATATTGTGGTACGGAAGAAAAAAAAAGCGGGCATGAACTTCGGGTGTGGCTCTCTCGTCTGTGAAATAAAGCCCTCTTGTCCAGTAGTTACCTGCTTGCTCAATGCATGTTATTTGATCCCCGCATGACCCGGCCCAGGGGTTTTCCCTGTGTCCGTGCCAGGTTTTTCACCTGGGTCACACTTAGCCAGCTTTCAAGCTAGGCGACCAACGGGGCGTCAAGTCACGGCGCCAAATCGCAGCCATATGGCTGCTGGCCGGTGAACCCCTGCAATTAGCACACGATGCACGCGCCCTCGTCCGCTACGGTTAAAAAAGACCCGCGTGGTAGAGTGTACAAGGCTTTCGGCCTGAGACCTTTGAATATATATACTGTATAGAAGTCGCGAGTGGATAGGATTTACTCTACGTTTTTCAGAAGCGTATGATGAGCAGCTTGGGAACTTCACCGCTGCAGTGCGCTGCCGTAACGCCCTGTATCGTCTTAGTTGTTATTTACACGTTAGAGCGCAGCTCTGTCGCCCGCGGTCATTCCCCACACCCCTCATCCATCATTCACTGCAGCTCAACGTCGTTCAACGGGAGAGGGAAGGGGTGTTTGAAGAGTTCGAGACTTGTCCGCTAGGGACCACCACAAGTCGATGCCCTAGAGATGGTGGCGATTGCGGTGGTGAATTAACCAACTACCTCAAAACCGTATTAGAAATTTTAACCTGGGCTGGCGACTTCTATACAGTATATATATTCAAAGCTGAGACACACTTAGGTCCTCCCCTAACCTGGACCCCACTCCCCCTGACACACTTAGAATAATTTAGGCTAGGGAGAAAAATAAGTTGTGAAATGAAGGCTTCCCGTTGAAGGTTTGCGCGCCATGCCGCTCCCCGTACTCGCGTGGCGGGCGGTCGTCGCGATGACCCTGGCGTCGCTGGCGTCGGCGGCGCTGAGCGGCGACGCCCGCGCCTCAGCGGAGCGCGCCGCGGGCCTCTGGCAGTTCGTCGAGTGCGCCGGCGAGGACGACGTGTCCGGCTGCCTGCTGCGGAGGACCAACCGCGCGCTGCGCGCCGTCGCCGAGATCGCAGGTCAGTCGTCCTCGCTGCGAGACCGCGGCGCTAGCAAAAAAAAAAAAAAAAAAAACATTCGCCTGTTCGTAGGGACACCTGTATTCCGCGATTTCATTTCGTGTCAAGGTATTTGCACAAATTACTGTAGCTTTTTTCTAAGAGTCGTGGCTAGAGACATGCAAAATTCGCGGATTCATTCGGTGATAGGCTAGAATTCAAACACATGTACCTCTTAGATAATTTTGTTATTGGCTTACTGTTCATCTGGACGAATCTCAACCAGTTATGAACCCTCAACCAAAGAAGGATCGAATCGCAGACAAACCAGCTGAGACGACTTACAAGTCGGCAGCCAATGAACTTGCGTTATTTTCCCGAGTGTACAGGGGTATGTGCAGTCTATCCTGAAGGCCATCGAAACCACGGATTTTGCAGGTCTCTAGTCATGGCAAATTGTGACGGTGCAGCAGTACGGTGACCACATTCTCATTGGCCCCGTCAAGAGCGGGACGACACCTCTCACCGACCTCACCCAATAACCACAGGAGAAAAGCTACAGTATTTTGTGAAATACCTTGACAAGAAATGTATTCGCGAATTCATTTCGCGACAGGGTTGAAATACAAATAGTTATACCTTAGTGCCTCTGCTATTGGCTCAAAACTCACCTGGATGACTCTGGGCCAACGAGAAACAACCCAACCAAAGCTTTATCGAATCACAGGCTGCTACGCTGGGACGTCTCACAAGACAGCAGACAATGAATGGGTGACATTTGACCGAGTGTAGTACGTAGAACTACGGAGTTCATCCTAGAAGTCATTGAACACGCGAATTTTTCCGGTCCCTACCTATTCGTAGGGACACCTGTATTCCGCGATTTCATTTCGTGTCAAGTTATTTGCACAAAATACTGTAGCTTTTCTCCTGTGGTTATTGGCTGAGGTCCGGTGAGAGGTGTCGTCCCGCTCTTGACGGGGCCAATGAGAATGTGGTCAACGTACTGCTGCACCCTCAAAATTTGCCATGACTCTTAGAAAAAGCTACAGTGTTTTGTGAAATACCTTGACACGAAATGAAATCGCGGAATACAGGTGTCCCTAACTATTCGTATCTGGATTAGGGTGAAATACAAAGCTTGTATACAATTTTTGCTGCTTACGTGATTCACAGTTTATCCAGATGACTACGGCCTATTTATGAACCCTCGACCAAAGCAAGTACGGCTCCACACGGGGATCGTGGGGCCCAAACTGGACGAACACGTACACTAACTCCTCCACCAAAATTTGTATTTGTAATTATATTTTAGGTAAAACACTTTGACAACCCTTAGAGTAATATCAGAATCACATGTTAACGTAAGTGAGTAGGTAAAGGAGTTAATGTGTGTATCGTATTTAACGAATATTGCTAAATGGCGTGGGGTTAAAAAAAAAATGTTTTGAATCGAAATATCTTTAAAGCCGGTTACGAATTGCAGCAGCAGCAGCGCATGATTTCGTATGCTTTCCAATATTTTTGTAAACGTTTATATACTTGATAATACTTTTGCATTCTTTTTCACATTTTTGGATACTTTAGAATACTTTAGCCTAATTTTGCATACTTTCGAAACTTTGAACTCTGAACTCTGAGGTTGTATACGGTGTTAGCACGAGAACTGTGACAATTTGAATCAACATTAACATATGGTTACCGGCTAATGCTCGGCATGCGTTGCAATGCCTCAATCTTTTTTTTTTTTTTTGTAATTTGTTTGATGTAGTACGCATATACAAAACATATCTCTCTATCTCTCTATGTATATATCTATAGGTACCTCTATCTTTCTATAATCTCTTGCCCTGTATATACTACCTTTATATTTATCTATAACTATCTATCTTTACTTATATTTATATATCTCTTAATATCTTTATGTGTCACTCTATTGCAATGAAAATATTTAAAACCTATGTTTTACCTATCTATCTATTTTTTTACTTGTCACATGTGTGACCAGGGGCGCAACAACTAAATTTCTAAAGGGGGGGCAATATACCTTTTTATAAAGAATCATCGATCCCCCCTATTGAAGCGGGGGGTCCGGGGGCTCTCCCCCGGGAAAATTTGTATTTCAAGGTGGAAAATGGTGCTATTTAAGCAGTTTTACTATCTAAAAATTGATTACACAGCACTTTCTTTGCCCTAGTTTGCCCCTACTTCAAGGTTTTAGAGGGGGGGCAAAATACCCTTGCCCCTCCCCCCTGTTGTTGCGCCCCTGTGTTTGACAAAGGTATTTAAAAGCACGCGCGTATTCGAATGCAACTTTGTGTCAAAATTTCAAAGCAATCGGCGAAGAAATTTCTGAGATTTAAGATTTTTAACGATCATTTACATATTTATTTATTATATACGTATATTGTAACTGTCATGATTACGCTTCTTTTTTTTTTCAAATACGAGAGTCCCTGAAATTTTCCTCTCCCTCTTATCTGTGAAGTTTCACTTGTAACGCGCGCGGCGGCCACGCGCCCATGTTTGTTTGTTTGTTTGTTTGTTAATTTATTTTATGGATTTCCAGAGAGCACCGGCACGTCGAAGACGGCGAGTGACGACAGCGACGCCGTAGAGGTGTCTCCGGGGCAGACCAGCGTGGCGAAGCTCGTCGGCCAGTTCATCGGCGAGGCGCTGTCCAGGCTGCTGGAGGAGGGGGAGGAGGAGGAGGAGGAGGAGGAGGTACAAGTCGAAGAGTCCGAAGACCAGGTCGCATCCGACGACAAGCCCGAGAACAAGAGCGGCCTCAAGGGCGAAAGTACGTACAGTCCAAGGTCGATGTCGTGGAGGTATCAGTCCGATGTAGTCACTCTGGCTAGCGATCGGATGGCATGACGAAAAACCGTAACTGCATAAAGGGCTGGAAATGAACACGCTAGGGAGAATCGTAAAATATGCCATTATTAGAGACCTGCAGAATTCGCGGGATTCATTTCGCGATAGGATAGAGTCCAAATACGTTTTGACATTATTTTGCTCCAGTTTATCTGAAGGACTCTGGGCCAAAGAAAAATCTTTAACAGAAGAATTAGCGAATCACGATCGTTCCAGTCAACAGGTGTTACTAGTCGGTAACCAATCAGCAGATGCAATTTGCACGAGTGCGTAGAGGATCACGGAGTCTATCCTTTAGGGATTTGAAATCGTGAATTTTACAGGTCTCTAGCAATTATAAAGTGATTGTTATAACACAAAGATTTTATCATTGTTGTTTATTGCTACTGCGATTGGACAAAAATCCGGTGGCCAGGCAGCATTCCCACTACTTCCCCCTCACTCTTCTTCCTAAACTGGGTTACATTCCTAGCAAACACACACATATCTTCCATTACATTGCTATCCCCTTTCGTTCTCACAACCACAGATCCACCCCCCCCCCCCCCCATTTCGGTCTTTCTTCTCTGCTTCGCAGTGTTTTCCATCCTGCTTCTAGGCTTCCCCACCGCCTGGATATACCCACCCTCCTAACCCCACTCAGAGCTTGGTACATTCTAACTAGCCTCTTCTTCTGCCTTCTGTCCTTTAAGCTCTCCCACCCAATTACCTTCGTCAGCTCTGTTGGGTTGTTCAGATACTCTTCCTTTTTAGCTTCCAACGATTCTTCTCCATTTTCCCTCCACCCTTCTAGTTGTTTTCCTCTGCACCCCTTCCAGTTGCATCTCGAGCACTGCCGTCACTCATACACCAGCAAAGTAAGTAGTTTATTGACACAGAAACTATACATAATATGGCGCCTAGTATGTAAGGCTACCCTTCATAAATCATCATAAGGAATCAGCTTTAAGCTTAGTTAAATAACAAAACATTTCTGCTATCCAGGAGGTCGTTTTCATTTTTGACCTCAATTATTAACATGTCAAATATCGCACACACCCACTCCTTATTTACATGATTGCAATATCCTGATGACCGAACATCACTCGGAAGACTTGAATTATTTTACTATGTGCATAAAACTTCGTACGGATGAATTTAAAATCAATTATTTATTATTAATCTAATTGAAATGATCATGTGTCTATGGCATACATATAACTTTGGTGAGATTGTTCACCACCACGTTTAGGTAATTTAATGCTAAAAATATGCTTTACAATTACTTTTTAATTTCAGTTGAGACCTAGATGAATAAATATTTTTCTCACTCCGCAAAACATTTTTCTGTAAATTCTTAATTATACCATAATTGCTCTTGTTTGGTAAAACGATTTTTCCTACAGTTAGTACCTATAAGTAAAGCAATTTCTTTTCCCTGAACACCAAATTACGAAAATTTGAACGAGATTGTTAAAGCGTTTTTCGAGAAAGCCATTGCATATAGAGGCCTATTAATAATCAATAATTACTCGTTGTATAATTAAGTAGGTACTGATAAACAGCTAATGAACTAACCTAAACATAACCTCAAATGGATTTATATAATTAAAAATAGAAGCCTTTAGACAACTGCACACTTGAACGCCTTTTTTAGCCCTTCAGTCTTAAAGACGGCTTAATGTGTAAGAAAGTAATATCTTCTGGTTACGTGTTTTCAGTCTTGATATTTACTACGGAACAATTAACATGGAATTAATTGAGCCATAGTCGTCTGTAGCTCTTTTGTGCTTATGGTTCTAAATTTGGAAGCACCGAGTTACCTTTGGAAGAATATGTATGATGATTAAGAGACAGGTGGTAATTATTCCAGTAAAATCAACAAGAAAATACATCCTTGTGTGGTCTATGAAATAAGTGTGTCGACTAAGCTGTTTCCCCCCTTGGTCATGGAGAATTTCTTTTAATCTTAAGTTCTTAAGATTTTTTCGGTGCTTTCTAACAATTTTTAAGTACGTCTCACGCATAACCAATAGTTAGAGACCTGCAAAATTCGCGGTTTCGATGGCCTTCAGTAGAGACTGCACATACCCCTGTACACTCGGGCAAATAACGCAAGTTCATTCGCTGCCGACTTGTAAGTCGTCTCAGTTGGTTTGTCTGTGATTCGATCCTTCTTTGGTTGAGGGTTTATGACTGGTTGAGATTCGTCCAGATGAACAGTAAGCCAATAGCAAAATTATCTAAGAGGTATATGTGTTTGAATTCTAGCCTATCACCGAATTAATCCGCGAATTTTGCAGGTCTCTACCAATAGTATATGTATTTTATTTTAATTTAGTAGGAAAAAAATAATAATTCATGTATTCTGAACAAAAAAAGGTGACATAATTTCTGTAAATATTTTACCAAAGACTTTTATCGATTTCTGCGCAGTTAACTGAAAAACAGTTATATGCCATAAATATACCTTCTAACCGGCTTTTAATCGTGAAACACACTATCGTGCTTAGTTTTTCAAATGCTAACTGGAGTATCCGTAAGATCAGTTTTTGCATCAGTTTTCAACTAATCTTGAAGTAGCAATTACGTTTGTTGAAAAATGTTTCATTGAAGTCTTACTGTCTTAACACACGAAGTATTTTAATTTTTAATATTTATAATTTTGTGAATATTAGGAACTGACACGCTTCGGTATCGTTTAACTTTAAATGACATATTTTACGAAAATATTTGAGGCGATTTGAAAACCTGATAAGAGTAAATATGATGTTGTGTCTATACAACTTAGCAAAAAGAAGTATATTTCTTAATCAACAGAATCTTAGCTGTAAGGCTCACTTGCTACATCTGGGAATTTCCCAGAACATTAATACAAATAAATATTTTATTTAATAAAAATAAATTATTGTGTCTGGATATTATTATAAATTACGCAATGAAGAGTAAAAGTATTGAGTTTGTTAAAAAATTAAGCTCGTACCCCACAAGCTCAAATTGTGTATTTCATACAAGTATTACTTCCAGTCCATTTCTTCGTGTGGAATAAAATAGTCACGTGGTAAATTGTGGGTTCATATTGGCATTAGTTTGAGCGAAACTTTCAGCTTCTTTTTTCACTGAGAATAATTAGCATAAAAAGTATTCTGTGATGAGTTTACAATGCAGCAGTTACTAAACCAATACCATAGTTTATAACAGTCACACGTAAGGTGCCTAAAAACCCATAATATATTTGTCCTTACATTAAGACGATGTGGGTGATGGATACAAACATACGTCTAGGGTTAAATGATCTCTAGAACAGACTCACTGTCATTTTTATTCTTGGGTAAACGTCCTTTTGTCCATTGGCTGATGAGGTGTATGCAATAGGTAGTCAGTTATAGGGTGCTTCATTGATTGAAGGTTTCTCGTTGTCTCTGAGTCATCCCGATAAACTATGATTAAGGACTGGAAAAGTTCACGTTTTCATTTAACTCTGTGATGGAACCCCATAATCCTCTACGTACTCGGGCTACTGACTTGTAAGACCTTATTTCTGGGTTGCTTGTGATTCGGTACGTCTCACGTTTACTCAGAGTCTTTCTAGCAAACTATGGTCCAATGACAGAAGCAGGATAAAGATGAACGTGTTTGGCTTCCATCTGCGAATTTTTCCGGTATTTAACTATGGTTAGGGGCATGCATATTTCGCGAAAAGATTCTGAGACTAGCTGAAAGTTAAAACAATGTAGCATCGTTTGTGTGTCATGGTTGGGTGGGTTTATTTCAGGTACATGTCGATTGCTAAACCACCAATCACAGCTATTCAGTGCGATAGCAAACGCGTCCTGAGTGGCTCGGTCAAATAAGGCAACGACTTCTCTCGCCGACGGCCGCCAATCACAATGAGGAAGTAGCTGCTGCGGGTATACCTTGTTGCAGTCTGATAGGCGTTCAGATTTATTCGCGAAAAATGCCTGCCCCTAACTATGGTCCAATAGCAGAAGCACTTAAATCTTGTGTATCTCGTCGGCTGTGGGCTGTTTACGTGCTGAACTACAACCCGGTTGTGTTTTTTTTGTTTCCCCGCCGCAGGCCGCAAGAAGAAGAAGAAGAAGCTGCTGATGAAGATCCACAACCTGATCCAGAAGCTGTTCATGCTGAAGATGCTGATAAAGTCCAAGTTTGCGATGATCCTGCTGAAGCTGTCGTTCATGGTGCAGCTGAAGGTGGCGCTGATCGCCCTGCTGAACCTGCTGGTGAACCTGTACCGCCTGTACCTGCAGAAGACGCACCCTCCGGAGCCGCAGAAGGTGGTGTACTACGAGCACGCGCAGCACCAGCACCACTACGACCAGGAGCACTTCCACCACGACGAGGACAAGGGCTGGCTGGGCAACCTGTGGAGCCGCAGCGTGGAGGAGCCGGCGGGCCACGACGAGGCCTACAGCGCGTACCGGCCTGTCCGCGCGGAGGGTCCCGGGGTCAGGCAGGCCTCGCGACAGCCCCACCTCACTCCGCGGCCGCTGCTGGGGTAGCCCCGTCCACAACACGCGCGAACTAGCTTGGCTCCTGCGTGTTAGCCGCGTCCTAGGCGAATCATTCACCGACACGCTTCGGTCGACGTTGCAGTCTTGATGTAGGCTTTCGGACATACGCCGTTGCTAAGCACGTGCATGTCTGTAGAAGAAAACTACAAACGACAAAAATATCAAATTAAGCAAAAAAAAATTGCTGTTGTCAACAGAATATAACGCAGTGGCGTATGTCCATTTACCTGCATCAGGTCATGCACTCCCATTGCACAAATCTTTCAAAGATGGCATTGCAGTCGCCATCATCAGGGAGCAGTTGTACCTACTGAGCAGTGACCTACTTACTACAGACTGCAATGTCGACCAAAACCTCGGTCCCCAGAAGCCAAGCCGCTACTTCAGACAACGGCCGTGAAAGCCTGCGAACATTATTAAATACACACGAACAACAAAGTAGCACACGGAAGACCAAAACCAGATGATGCCAAGAAACGTACTGTAACTTTGTACGACACATGGCTATGGTTATTTGTGCACGTATGAAATATGTTTTTTTTTTCTTTCGAGATAATGCCTGAGTATTTCGTGCGAAAACTCGCATTATTTTTTTTTGTTTTGTCCATCTAAAAGATAATCGAATATTTAAATCGTTGGACTTTATTTTGTCACGTAATGCTTATTAATGTGCGCTGTTAATACTGGAAAGCTATTCAGGGAACGGTTTGCAAATAAATATTTAACTATTGAAAGGTACTGGGACGACACAAACCATAAATTCCTGAGTAAGAATCCAAACTGTTATTAGGTAGTGCGAATTTTACATGAATATTTATGTTCGATTAACAAACAAAAATAATACAGAGCAGACATTCCAACGGAAGCCCTTCAAAGAAGTTTTATAGTTGTCGATCTGATGTATTCGTTATTCCTCCAATCCTTACGTCTCTCCTGACATCGATAGCCCCACATCTGAGCGCTGCACTTTCCGTTTTTCGTGACGACCTGAAGGCTCATCGTTTCGACTTCCGCTACCGGCTTTTAAAGAATTTTCACTTCAAAAATTTTGGGGTTGACGCTCTTTCCCGGTGCAATGGAAACAAGTCTGTGAATGTACTGTGATTTTTTAACTGTGCGTCGGCTGTTAAGTCCACGCATCATCGGAAGGGTTTCTAAGGGTGTGGCTTGTCAGACGTCTCACAGCCGCCCCTGAATTACCACCGGCCCTATCTGGTGATAAAGGGGAGGTGTGTCATACAACCTTTGTAGCTGCGACCAATCGGTGCATGCGCATCATCTGGGCTGGGTTAGGTAAAGAAAAATAAAGCTGTGGGGAGTTAGGAGAGGAGAGACTTACAACTACACATCTGTGGTCCACTCCTAGGCTGTGCAACCTTTACCGAAACTGTGAAAAAGCAATTAATTTTTCTTTTATTTAAAGGCTCGTATCCTTTATTTTATGATAGAAAAAATATGTAGGTGTTTATTACAGCACATTTTATGCCTATATTTCGTTTGCCATGACACAATTGTTTGTTCACAACTTGTCATTTTACTTTTTCCACTGCCAATCAGCCAAATTGCAATCTCAGGCAAATTTTTTCGCCTTGGTAGCGATCTAAGAATAGTTACGCCTGAAGCACTAAATTATTTTTTATTATTGCCCAATTTCAGGGTGAAACCATCTCTCTTTTGCTCGAGTTTTATAGGTGGCATCATCGTGTCGCAGGAGCACAGGATGCTGTTAGTTTGCACGGTTTATGTCCATCAGTTATCATGATCCGACCAGTTAATAGCTACAAGCACTAAATGACAAATATTTATCGAAATACACATTTGTTTACTGATCTAAATTAACGTAATGTCAGTGATGCAAGCTGGTGTGATCACATGTTAGATTATAGTGTTATTGTGATATGATAAAAATATTATATTTGCAGCGTTAGGAAAATTCTTGCCGGATCCGTCTATGCGTTACGCCAATGAATTGCCCACCAAAAAGAGACGCATGTTTCATATTGAGAAGGACAAATACGTGTTTATGTTTGATGAGTGGTGGTAGACGTAATCTACCCAGCTTAAATTATGTAAGAGTAACTAAAAAAAATTAATGCAAGTAATTGTGAAATGAAAGACAAAGTGGCTATATATGTATATCCAATTATAAATGTATTTATTTGTATTTATTAATTTATTTATTCATTGAACTGCCTGATGTTATTGACGTCAGTGTAAAGCAATAAAGAAGAGAATTTTCTGTTTTCATCACTTAACAAAATCGTATCATCTGAACCATCAGTGGAGACTGAAGGAATAATAAAACCAGAATTTTGGTCTGAGAACTGATTTAAGAATATGTTGATTATCTTGTTACTGTTTATCCTCGAAACTATAAAGTTATTTCTTTAAAAAAATGTTGCTCCATTTAGTATTTAACCTCATTTTCCGTTTATTACTATGTAGTTTCTCTCCCTTCCGCTCACACACACCTTATGATTTCACAAATGTTCCTAAATATACTTAACCTTGTTTACAGTGAACATTAAATATACATGTAGTTTTTTACTTATTATTAAACATATTTTCTGTCATAACATTTGCCCCACTAACTGTTTTATTCTTTTCATGCGTAGGAAGTACCTCACGTAATAACCGCAAAATTTTTTCTTAATGCATTCTTTTTGGACCTTCTATAATAATACTATTGTTCCTGACACAAAATCCGCAAAACGTGCATTTCTTTAAGTTTACATTATTATATTTTTAATAGTTCCAAAGATAATTTTATGGTGTTTTTTCGTAATAAAATTTTAATACTTTTACAGTATAGATATTTTAAATTATATTGTATTTCCTCGTATACTTTCATTGATAGTTTTCCAGGATGATGTCATAATATTTAATAAAGGAAACTGTGACTAATCAATTTTAAAAAGGAAAATAATTTATATAGTAAATTTTGTACATTTTTACTCGTACTAGCAAGGACAAATTTACCAGTTGTAGCTTCCTATCTTTGTTTTTGTTTGGATGTAAAATGCCCTTTAAACAAATTTTATTCATGTTAAAATTGATAAGCTTAGATTTAAGTTATTTTCATAAAGTTTTAAAAGTGAAGTTTTATTTCAATGTTACGCTATTCAGTTGATGTAGTATAATAATATATTTTTGTTCTGTCTGTGACATTTATAGTGACACGAAAATAATACAAGGAATCAGAGAGTGCGTTTATATGTTTAACATTAACAGTTAATAATGTAGTGATTTATCATAACTTAACGTACGAACATAGTTATAAGTTGCAATGTAAAACAGTAAATTCTGACATGTGGAAAAGTTATTTTTTCTTCAAATATGTTTTTGGACCATTGTAAAAGAATCAAGAGCCTATAGCACGTAATATGTTTTCACTTACAGATGCGCTAGTTTATCAATACTGATAGTGTTAAGAACTAAATATTGTTATGAAAAGGGGGAATCCCAATGTGATATATTTATTCGGATGTAAAATAACTATTGTTAGAATAGATGTTGTTAGCTACATTAAAGGTAATGCAGATGCACATAAAATCAAATACTTAATTTTTGTGAGTGAATACACTACCATAGTTTGAGGAGTTGTAATAACATTGAATGCATTAAAATGCAGCTTTATACCGTGTATTTAAATTGTAAAATATTACAAGTTACCAGTAAAAATGTTAACCTTCTGTCTCTCAGAGTATTCAGTTGTTCTAAATAGATTTTTAATTTACAGTTGTCAATGTAGAACGAAAATTATTCCTTAGGAGTAAATACAATATTTATTTTTCATTGATACTGTTGGCATTCGTAAATGAAAAACTGTTTTTTTTTTAATCAATGTAGCTTTCTTGTGAGCTATATCAAAAAAAATTAATTGAATATTTATGACTGATTTTTTTTGTGATGTGTGTTCAATTAATTGTAACGTTTTTACTATATTATAGTAAAGAAATAAATCATAATTTAATCTGTATGATTCATTTCCCATGCTATCTTTTTATTTACAAGTAAAAATTAGGTTTTCTACAAATTTAAGTAAACAATGTCTTTCAACTTACAAAATTTACTGAAAATTATTTATATACAAACTTGTTCATTCTTGATTTGAGGCAAAATACATAGATTATATTTGCTTTACCAACAATAAGGATACCCAAAATGAAATGCAATATATTAAAAAAATTGTTAAATCTACATATATGACAAAACGAGTTGAATTATTCTGTGTTACGTACATTTTTTTTCCTTTGATAATAACCGTTGAGGTACAGATTGATTGGAAATCATGGCAATTTCTTTTCCACTAACTCAAAATGTTGTATAAATACAGAGCGAATCGGGAGTTGATCAGCAAACTTCTGCTGCGTTATCTTCTTGAAAAAAATTGTTGAAAAAATATGATTTTAAGTGCTTCTCGAGGCTAGTTTGTATACGCCTTTGGTGTTGGAGCTAAACAAAAGGTCTGTTTCAAATAATTAGTTAAGTATTTAAAATTGAACACTAAACATGATGATTTCTAGCTAAACAGCGTTCTGCAACCACCACGCAGCTTGTCATAAAATTATTTCATTCAAATGATTGGCTGTGCACTGTTAAAAAAAAAATTTCACCTTAAATTTACGAAGAACCCTGGTTACAAATTATCCAGCAATCTTCAAAAATTTATACGAACACCTTCGTAAATATAGGTATAATTATTTCACTTACTTTCAACATGAATCCCAAAGAATAATCTTGGTATACTAACAAAACATACAAAAACGGTATAAGTCTTCACTAAAAATATTATTTTGTGCATGAGTGTTTTTTGCCTTTGTTTAGAGCCAAAACACACAAGTCGAAATACGGCGTAGTTTTTTTTTTTTATGAAGATTCAGTTAATTGAAATTACGAAATTCCCCTTCGTTTATTTCAGGTAAATTATTCGTTGAAAAGTCCGCGAATTTACTGTAATTTCTAACAGTGTACCAACACGTCACATAATATGTTGCAGGGATATAGAAGTAACAACCAATTATTCCAATGAAATAATTTCACGACAGTATATGGGTTCGCGGGGAATGTAATTTTTTTAAATTAATTATTATCACAGACGCTTGGTGTTCCATCTTAAATACTTTCTCATGTGCAATAAACCAGTTGCTCTGCTCCAACTTAAAAGGTTTAAGGTACCGGCAGGTAATAATTTTAAATAAAATAAAAAATATATTGAATCAGACTTGCAGAATATTTAGAACAACAACAAATAAACTTAAAATGGCGTCTTCTGCCATAAACAAAAGCAAAAATTAATCTATTCAAAAACTCAGCCAGTAGGCCTTATTTTACTATGGCAGGATAATAAGGCATATGACTTCAACCGACGAAATAATCAAATTATACGCTAAAAACTTTACTTGAAATCAATAATTATGTAATTGCAGTTATTTCGCGTGCAATACTTCTAACAAATCTGTAAATGTCTTCGCCTAGAAGCCACCAGGGCACTCGAAAGCATCAGCATATCTTCCTCTGATAAACCGACAAACTCCTCGTGATACCATCTGGCGCATTTTCTGCGTTGTCTCGCGTCACAAAATCTGTAAACCAAGCGACGGAGAATTCTTGGTGTCACAGACAGTCTTATTTCAGCAAACCTGATTATCATTTTCACAAGATCATCTTCCTGTTCTTCGTTCAGGATGGCTTTCCGACCTACATTTTTTTTAAGATACCACTATGGAGATGGTTTCATATGGTTCTTCTAGGAACGTTATGCCTCTCTGCAGCTTCATATGTGCATAGGGTAATCCCTCCCCCCTTTGTATTGCTCCAACAGCCGACACCAAGGTATTCTTCAGACCATAATTCCCGTTTGGGAGGCATTGTAGTTGCCACTGAAAACTAAGTAAAAAAATAAATAAACCAAAGCACAAAAAAATCATTAATTTATTATTTACATATGTAATACAATTAAGCTTTTAAAACATGATATTATAATCGCAAAAAATAAAAGGTGGCTAATGCGGCCTAAAGCCATATCTGATAGGCCTTAGAACTGATGACTCTGTTTATTTAGAAATAAATTGATTTCACATAGCATTTATGAGTGAATTCTGAGGTAATAATCCACCATAGTCAGATTATTTCTACATGTGACTGGTTATGTGCTGAGAATTTCGGTTAGTTTAAACAAATGATAATAACGATGACACTTTATTAAAATCCACTATTTTGTTACATATAAGCAGAGACCGGAAAAATTCGCGGATTCATTTCGCGATATGCTAGAATGCATGCAACTTCTGCCATTGGTTCGCTGTTAACCTGGAGGACTGTGGGCCAATTATAGACCCTCAGTCAAAGCAGTATCGAATCACGAGTCTCCCAATTGAGACGCCTCACAAGTAAGCAGCCAATGAACAGGCGACGTTTGCCCGAGTGTGCACAGGATCGTGGAGTATAGCCTGGAGGTCATTGAACCCGCGAATTTTGCCAGTCCCTACATATAATAAATGGTAGCATGTTACTTCGATAACACAAATTTGGTTTTATTTCCCCTTGAGACCTATCGAATCCTTCCTTTTCTTGCGGACACAAGTATACATCCTGCAATCTACATAACATAGATTTATAAACCGCATGAATACATCCATCATACTCTGAAACGAAGTGAGTTGAGTATCGAAATACATAGGCCATATGGATTACATTTGTAGTCGGATGGAGAAAATTGGCTACATTTGTTGCTGAATTGACTACATTTGTAACCATGTGGGGGGTAACATTCGATTATGATTGACTATTATGATGTACTTTAAATAAAGTTTACTTCATTAGAAATAAATAATTAAATACTTTAAGTCAGCATGTTGCGGAATAAGCTAGTGAGAAGCGGAACTACTTGATCGCGTACTATTTTAAATTTGAAATTAATTCCCGCTATTTTATTTTAATTTTCTATTTAGTTTTAGTATTTCAATATAAACTTTCAGGTTTCTCCTGATATTTGTCGCATAAACTAATATGGGTTTTAGACCAATTCTATTAACGTCATGAAAATGTCACTAGTTGTAGTTATTGTGGCAGGGGTTTTACTATGAGAAAGAATGATCATGACAAAAACAAACTATATAAAATGTTAAGTTTTCATCGGTGTGACAGGTATTTTGCTCTAAGAGAGAGCTTAAAATGACATTGCAAGACTTGTAAAGTTATGCTCACTGATGAATGTTATTCCTTGCCATGAATGTTCGTAGCTCTTCTGATCTCGACAAAGAACTTGAAATTAAGGAAGACCGAAGACAGTGGAAGTATCATTATTGTGAAAAGTGAGAATATGTTTCAGCCCATTTCTCCAGAGCCTTCGAACTCTGAAAACGGATGGACAATTATAAAGAATGCTTCAAGACAAATAAGAAGCTTCGATGCCTAAGATTACGAAATATGACAGTAATCTGGATGAGTATGTTGATCATGATGATGACTATGTCGATGATAGCTGAGAATATGATGAGGAAAATGACTATGCAGCTGGTGTTAAGAACAAAGAATCTTGTGATTTTCAGGATAATTACAGCATAAGAGATATTATATGTGTCTTGGAATGGTCTAAATGATTTGGTGGCCAGGGTGATACATTTAATTGTTTCTTTTTGTGTAGGAGCCTATACTGGTATCGATGAGATAACCTCCATACTTAAACTCATGCATATTTTTTTGACTTGTAATTTTTACATTGGTGGTATTTAAGTGATTCTTATGTTAGATTGAATTCAAAGGGTGGCTGGGGTGGCTGCAAAATGCTAATGTGCGGATTAATTTGATGGTGTTGTGGGCTAGTTTGATAATTTATAACTATGAATTATGGATTTAATGTGGGTTTGTAGGTGTGAAGTTATTTACACAAAAATTTTCGTGAGCAACTAATGTTTTCGCTCAAGTCCCATGCTTAGTTTCACACATGTATGTGTATGTTCTGAATCCAAAAAAGTATTAGATTTAAATTTTTATAACTATTTCCTTTCATAACTGTAACATTTACCATGTCAAGTATTGTCATGTAGAAGTGACGTCGTCCAGCCGAAGGCCACCCCAAGCCCGACCTGCAACCGCCAGTATCCGACTCCACTAACGGAACGCACCCCTAGCCATGACCCACCCGAGTCAGGCGAGCCCCTGATGACCAGGTAGAACCAAAAGCCATACATAATTAATCAAACACCTCGACCCCATTTCATTAACAATTAAACCTAAATTAATAGTAACTCCACTATTAACTAAACTCCCGCCCAAGGAAAGTGCGACGCAGGAGTGCCCGAGTCACTCACGTGTGAACTTACCTTAATAAGTTTGTAAGTGCCTCCCTTGCGGCTTTCAGCCTTAATTAATTATAGTGTTGTGTTAACGTAAATATTACCTCCTCGTTTTTTGTGTGTAACTAGCCACTGGAGTAGTCAGCAAGTGACGAACAGTCTCTGGTGTGACTCTTAATATTTAAACTTAATTTACGTAAATTAGTTAATAATAATTATTAAAGGGGAGCGCCCTTTGCGAGGCTAGGAGGAGGCGGAACCCTGTGCGAGGCTTGAACACTGGAGCTGTGGAGAATGTGTAGCCAGTGAGCTCTGATTATGGCACGCCATTCAATATTCGTGTTTTCTAACAAGTGTTTTTTAGGTCGTGGTGAAGGATACATCAAACTGAAAAACAAATCTCACATTATTTCAGCATAATGAAGCATTCAAATACTGTCTAAAGAATGTTATTTTTCATAAAATGTATTTATCTGTAAGTAATATAATTAATAGAAGTGGATGGTGTAAATAACGAAAGTATTGTTCATTATTAAATCGTTTTAGGTTTGTATAAACGAAGATCCGGGCCAAGACTTCAAAAACGACCCGTCAGCCACGTAAGTGAAAAAACAAAATAAACAATATTTAGACCGCAATACTAAACTCAAACTTTAAGCGTAAAAAAGAGCGTGCATTTGTAAATAAACAGAGCAGAGGTTTACATGATTAGCTGTAATATTATTTTTAAAAATACGTATGATTGTTTGCCATAGATTGTTATTATCCTTGTGATGTGGTCTCTCCGCACGAAGGCTGACTCAACACTGGCGGTTAGCGTGTCCGTGACTCTGAGTCGTGTAGTTCGTGCGTGTGTGTGTCAGTTGAACGCCTAGCGTCATTTTAAATGTCTTCTGTCACTTAGGCCTTACTATACCACAGGCCTTATGACTAGAGACCCGGAAAATTCGCGGGTTCAATGACCTCCAGGATAGACTCCAATATCCTCTACACACTCGGGAAAATGCCAACTGTTCATTGGCTGCTGACTTGTGAGTCGTCTCGGCTGGGTGGCCTGTGATCGTCACTTCTATGAGTGAGGGTCTCTAATTGGCCCTCAGTCCTCCAGATTAACAGTGAACCAATGACAGAAGCAGCACTAAGCAGCACTAAGGTATAATTATTTGAATTTTAGCATAACACGAAATGAACCCGCGAATTTTCCGGGTCTCTACTTATGACCCCCCGGGCACATTATACCAGTCTTGCGAAGCACTGTAGAAAATAAGTAGGGGCAGGCATTTTTCGCGAAAAGATCTGAACGCCTATTAGACTGCAACAAGGTATACCCGCACCTGTGGTTTCTTCCTTGTAATTGGCGGCCGTCTGCAAGAGAAGTCGTTGCCTTATTTGACCGAGCCACTAAGGACGCGTTTACTTCCGCACTGAATCACTGTGATTGGTGTTGTTACAGTAGACATGTACCTGAAAGACACTCTCTCTTAATCACGAAACACAGACTGTGCTGCAGTGTTTCAACTTGCATCCAGTCTCGAAATCTTTTCGCGAAATCTGCATGCCCCTAACAATAAGTCGTAATGTCTTCGACGTATTTTTTTCCGCGAAGAAACTGAAACCGACGTTAGTCGCTCAAATTCGTAATCACTCGGTGGACTACGATAACGGATATTTCATTGTAGTAACATATTGTTATCTCAGTGGACTTTAGCTTTGATGTTGTTGAAACAAATAATAACTTATAGGTAGGGAATGAAAAAATTCGCTTTTTCATTTACCTTTGGGATGGGCTTCACAATCCTCTACATACTCGGGGAAAATGCCACCTGCTCATTGGCTACTGACTTGTAAGACCTGGTGTCTGTGTTGCTTGTGATTCGATACGTCTTACTTTGAGAATTTTTCATTGGCTAAGAGTCCTTCCAGCAAACAGTGGTCCAATAACATAAGCAGGAAAAAAAGGTAAACGTGTTTGTCTTCCAGCCTGTCGCGAAATGAACCCGCGAATATTTCCTGTCTCTATTTTAAGGCTAATGATAAAACGTTTAAATTAAATATCCATTTTTTGACCTTTTACGGTTGTTACGAAATTAGCACAATTTTTCTGGCACTGAAGCCATACTTTTTTTTTAGTGATTTAGTGTCTTTTGTTCCGCGCACCGTTTATGATAAAACTTTATTTTTCTTACTTCCGGTATGGATATTACCATTTAAGTTTAGTTTCAAAGACGACATTTCCACGCCCTGTATGGGTTAAGGGTAATTAGGCCTCATGATCTGGGATTTTTTTTAATATTTTGCTATAATTCTAATTTTTAACTATGTGCCGCAAAAATCAAGAAAAAATTAAGTCATAGATCATATCTCTAGGACCATAAATACCTTGTTGTAACCACATATTTGCTAACAGGCTCTAGCCTGTAAGAGATGCGAAGAAATAGCTTATTTTTTCACGTGGGTGACTATAACTATCATGTTAATCACAACAGTTCAGAAGTTTTGACTTCAACAAGTAAACAAAACTACGTCCTATGCCATGTGAAACCAAATAATAATAATAATAATAATAATAATAGTAATAATTCGGACCTTTATTGCAAACGGTATTACATTATTTGGAATTTCAAGATGACGAGACCTAAAGCTCCCTAAAAAGGCCAACGCGTGAAGGTCAGCAGTTTTTGGCAGCTGTTGGTTTTTCAAGAACACGACATAAGTTAAAAAATAAAAAATACGTCCTCCGTCCTTGAACAAACCTCTGGACTTTCTACCATCGCGCTGTTTGAGATATGTAATTGTAGCCAACCTTCGTCAGACAATGGCCACGTTCACCGCGTGACGTCGGACGGGAGAATGTTTGCTTGACATTTTCTAGCCGCGAGTAAAGGAATGTCCTGCCACTAGGGGCGCCCCGGGGCTGGTGTTCCCGCACACCACACGCACGGCTCCGAGGACCGCCGAGCGGGCCCGGAGATACCCGAGCTCGGCCGACCTCCGCGGCGCAGTTGCTCTGGAGGGGTTCTGGGTTCCAGTCCCCGGCACTTGTCCAGATTAGTCACAAACACGCCAAAGCCAATGAAACTGTCAAAATGTCAGTTATCCCTACTAATATAAACACCTAATAACATTATAAATTCGGAAGTGTGTTTGTCTGTCCGTCCTTTCACGCAGCAACGGAGCAACGGATCCATTATTTTTGTTGTTGTTTTTTAAATTATTTATATAGTTTACGGGCCGGAGAGTGAAATAGACTACATATAATTATGAAATTCGATCCCAAAGAGAGTGAAAAAGGGGTAAATTCAGTTTTATAATAGAAAATCATAGGTAGGTCATGTACACACAAAAAGCGAGTGTGTGTCATTTCTCTATGTCCGCCACGCGGTCATATAGTAAGGGCTGGCAACTTCCTATCCTTCTCCTTGGCAAATCAAATCTAGTGAACTGAAGCCGCTAATAACAGTTTAGTTAAGAACTTCGTCAATAGATGGTGTTTACCTTGAATTTGTAACGGACTATATAGTTTGGTGCGTCCTTCACTTCTTTTATGGAAGTTACCTGCCTTCTCACAACATGAAGCTGAGTATTTGTTTCCCTTTGTCTTTGTGAACTTTAGTTCGCGCCATCCGTCACAGATGGCAGCACCGTGATTACATGGTTTCCGTTCTATGAGACTTCCGTTCCATTCACGAAATTACTCCAACAAAATGCCGTATACCGAGAGCTATGCTGCTGCTACACATAAAATTAATTAGAGTTTCTGGTCTCGGTTTGGATTTCCACCACGTCGGGGATTGTTCAACTCAGTAAATTACCTTCCTCGGTTAAGGACAGGGTGTCGTGTTTCCCTCCGCCTCCGTTCTGCGGAAGGCAGCGGTATGTCACCGTAGAATCATCCTGCCATGAAATAAACCCAGGTGTGGCACGGCTTTCACCAACACCGTGTTATATTGGGTCACCGTGCTTGGACGTGAGCGTCGAAGAACCACCATCATCACAGCTCTGAACGCAAACTGTAAACCGACTTCAGACTCGATGAAGATATTACGTCTATGGCCACTTTCTTCAAGCAATTTCTTTTGAAATATAAGATAAAGTATTGTTATAACACTAGCCGCGTGCTTTATGGGAAAGTATTTGATTCTCATTTTTTGATGAATTGCCGAAAATGCTTATACATCTTACTTTTATTTATAAACAGAAGCCTAAACACAAATTTTCATGCATCTAACTTCAAAAATTACAAACTTCCATGCACGTTTTCATTCCCAATTTAACCTCCTTACGGGATAAATATTTTTTAAAGATACAATATATCTTGAGCTTGCTGGAAATTACTGACTTTCGTATTTAAATGGCTTATCCACTTTACTCGCACATATACCTATATAAAAACGTCTACGTGTCCAAATAATATACTTATACCTATAGTTAATATTCCCACCAGTGCATTAAGTAAAAAAAAGGACATTAAATCATCACTGCGTAAGGTATAGACACTGTATATTACGCCATAAATGTCTGGGTCTCTTCTTAAAGTCGCCTAGTCAACGTAAAGATTGTACGCAATATCGGAAAGCTGAGAGGTGATACCCCGTTGTACGCACCAGCTGGAATCACACTTGTAACTTCGCTTCGCTGACTTAAATACTTTCTCTGACAAGACAGCCATCTTAATATTTAGTAGCTTTATATGTAGAACATTCTTTTCGCAACCGTGCGTAGAAATCTGTAACCCGAGTGCTTACAGTGTAGAGACCAAAATAAAGAAAAAGCCCTTAAACAAATTTATGTACCTAGGTTTTCGTTGCCGGCGTAGATATCTACGTTATTTCTTGGCATCTGTGTCAAGGCAACGTCTTTTTAAATAATAGTGTGTCCAAAAGTTTCGGCATGCATTGTTGCAGCCATCTTCAGAGAATAATACCAACTGATGGGAAGCCTATGAATCACATATATTTTTATACACGCCCGAATTCTTGCCTCCGTGTAAATTCGGGTGTATATTTTAGGTTGGATAAACGCGTGGGCTAAAATGGCGATATAAAGGTAACCAACAAGTGACGTAACAAAGATACCTAAAGCCATTAAACCCGATAAAAATTATACATTGATTTTGCTGCTAGTATCTGCACACAGAAAACTTTTCCTGTACATTTACCAAACATTCCAAGAAAGATTCCATTTTCATATATTAAATACGTTTTTTCGAGATGATACTGAGTATTTCTCGCGAAAACTGGTGCATAAATTTATATTTTAATTAATATTTAATTCAAGCATAATTTTTTTTAAACTATGGTAAAGATAATTGAATATTCAACTATTTGAATTTATTTTGTTTTATGATGCTTATAATGTGCGCAGTTAATAGTGGAAAGTTATTCAGGGAACGGTTTATAAATATATTTTACTATTAGAGGTAGGCATACTGGGACAACACAAAGCATACATGCCCGGGAAAGAATCCGAACCCAGTATTACTGCGAACACTATTATGTAGCGATACAGTTGTTTTCATTTAAATGTTTAAAATAAATTACAAATAACTGTAAATTTTCATGAATATTTCGTTCCACTTAAAAAAAATTACAGGCACAGACCTACGTTAAATGGTAAATTATAGGAAGTAAAGTTCAAAAGATCCCGAAGTTGCACGAAGGCAAAATGTCGGGCGTGTATGAAAGGACTTGTGAATCGTTGGTTTTCCCGTTAACTAATGGCCTGGTGTCCCGGCACGGTATTTAAAAATTGTCATACACACAAGAGCTGCGATTGTTCCATGGGTGAGGCCATGATCGGAGAAGCGTGCGGCCGAGAAGGATGTCTCTGCATGTAAGGTGCAGCAGCCTTGACTGTGGCTAATTCTTGGATGGTGGCCGTTCATGATTATGAAACGTAATTTCGCAACATCATTTTTTAGTAGAAGACTACTGCTGATACTTCAATTCACACAAATTTTGATGGTAAGAGGCTGATCCAAAAGGTGAGAAGGGGCTGCGGAAAATTACCCCCCCCCCCCCCTTTTTTTTTTTTAATTTTTCTGGTCACAACTCACACGAGATAAAATAAAGTTTTCGAAGAAAAACAATGACTTGAGGGGACACCCCAAAATCCTAAGAAATCCTGAAAAAATTTCATTCCCACCAACAAAAGGCAAGATTCTAAATCAAAAAGAACGCAGATAAAAATAATTTCTGTACTTTTACAAAAGATTCCTTTGGAAACCAGTTACTAAGAAATGGGTTTTATTTCTACAAGAACGATATTGTAAATTTGTACAACACAAAGATGTGGTTTCTTTTTAATGTATTAAATACGTTTATAAGATAATACTACGTATTTGTTACAAAAATTGGTTCTTTTTTTTTTAATTATGATGAATGTTTTATTTAAGTATTAACTTTTTAAACCATAGAAAAGATAATAAATTATTCAAGAATTTTTTTTTAATTATATCTTCCTTACGAGCGCAGTTAAGGGGCCCGCCTCGTCAGGGGTGTATGTGTGTTAGTGAGGCGGGATGATAAGCGCGACGCTCGATGATATTTCTAGCGCGGTGCCGCCTCTAAGCGCAAGTCTCTGAATTGGCGCGCAGTCTTCTCGTCGTCACAGGATAACCGTGAAATTTGAGCGGTGACCGCAACATTATACGGCGGAGAAATGAAGATAAAGGTGTAATGCAAGTCCCTTAAGTGCTTTTAATAATCTGTACTGGTTGTTTTACGCCTAAAAATTACTCTGAAAACATGCGTTTTAGCCATTTTAACTCTTCTAGAAATACAGTTTAAAAACATGATCCAAAATTAAAAGTACTTTTCGGGCCTCAGCGAACTCTTAAATGCTTTTCGTAAACACACTCCACTCGGATATCTTGAGTAGTTTTGAAATCGCGTTGTTTTTCCTGAAGCTCTGCGTACCGTCTGAGTGACCAGGTAGCCGGGCCCCTTAATGCTGGAAAGCGGTTCAAGGAACGGTTTACAAATGGCTTTAACTATTGGTGGTACTGGGACAACACAAAAAATTAATTCCCGGGTAAATTTTCGAACCCATTATTTCTGTATATTTATATGAATAGTTCTGTTCTACTTACATTGCAGGTTAAATGCCTCCGGAATAAAATTCTGCTAGGTACGCTCCTAGGGAGGGGGGAAAGGGAAACATTAATTTAATACACACGAGACCCTCCCTGGAGCCGCCACTGCCAGCAGACCACGCAGACGCAGTATTGCCAACAACCTTGAGACGCTGTCAGCTGAGCGCCCACGGCTCGCACACGCGTGACACCGCTAGCTCGCTGGAAATATTTACAGATATGCGCTGGCGATTGGCGATCCAGTTTCTCCCGCCTGTCTTCTTATAAAGAATATCTCAAGGACTGGGCGGGCTCCGCGCAGCAACCGGCCATGTCCCGGACACGTGACTGCCCTCCGCCGTGCTCGGCTGCAATCGGGGAAACACGTGCGTTCGTTCGTCGCCGTTTGGGTCGATGAAACAGCCATGGAAAGTTCATATCGGTGACCACGAGAGTAAAACACCACAATTAATACCTTCAACTGTGTCTGGAAGTGAAATAATCACGTGAAATTACATATATTTGTAATTTGTACATTTAAATGAAAGCAAATGTATCGACACAAAAATTTTTTTTTTAGTAATACTGGGTTCGGATTCTTGCCCGGGCATTTATGCTTTTATTGCTCCCAGTGTCTACATTAGTTGACATAATTTGGGAACCACTCCTTTATAGCTTTACAGTATTAACTGCACACATTAATAATTATAATATCTAATAAAAAAAGTTTGATATAAGATTAGCTTTTCATTAGTTTAAAACATTTATGCTTGTATAAAACATGCCTATTTTCGTAAGCGCTATAAAATTATTTTTTTTTAGTTTTACGAACTAATTACTGGCAACTGGTTACAAAGGAAACCTTTCTTAAGAATAAAAAAAAATGTTTTTGTAAGTTATTATTTTTAATAATAATAACAACAAGGTCGTTAGAAACGCCAGCGAAGGACACAGAACAGGGCACGAAAACAAGGAACCGGCCGTGACCTAGAGTTAGAAAGCACTCTCTCTTTCTTTTCACCGGAGTGAATTCAAGGAACCGAGAAAGAACGGGATTTGAACCTGACTCCTTTGGAATGCGAGTCCCAGTGCGTCACCGTTGTCTTTCTTTGTTAACAGACAATACTTTCCTCACAACCACAAAGCAAAGTCCCGCATGGTAGCGATAGTTCTTTTGAAAATCAGGTTTAGTTCAGCCAAAAGAGGCATCAATTAAATGGAGTCGTTTTTTCTGCAACACGTCAAAACTTGCCTTGCTTGAATTCGAGAAAATTCGTAATCGACCCATCACTGATAAAAACAAGACTGGAAATTTTGTGAATCGGGGTCCCTGGCGATACAGTTCCCCTGCAGACAACTCAAGATGCCCTAGACAGTGATACAACCGGCAGAGTCCTCTATGGTAGACACCACCGGCACCACGAGGTGAGTGTCAGGAGGCTGTGTATTCGTCAGGCCCACTCCCGACACGCCCAGAAAGAAGTAAAAAATTCCACAGGGGCAAGAGTTGCCCTCCTCCCCCCCCCCTAGTTTTTCTCTGTTAACGCGTCTCTCTTGACATGCGCCCTTTCCGTCCCGGAGCCCCCACGGGCATGGATACGGAAAACGCAGTATAGGCCCACGAAATCGGGAAGGTGTTACGGCTCCGGCTATGACCAGAGGCTGAAGCTACCCATCCCAGAAATGCCTAATTATAATACCAAAGGGTACCTCAAATATGCCCCTCCAACCCGAATCCACGTCTCAAGGTTAAAAAATAAAATTAATATAACAATAAATTAAACATTTTAACTATAGTGTTGAAACATTCGACCTTCTAAACGTTTGTTTCGCAAACTAAGTTTCCAGAATCAACACATATTGTAATCCCTACTAATATTATAAATGCGGAAATGTGTCTCTCAGGTCATCCTCTTTCACGCGGCAACGGAACAACGGATCCGTTTTTTTTGCATATAGATAGTTTTTGCCCGGAGAGTGACATAGACTACATAAAATTATGTAATTCCGACCAAAAGGAAGTGAAAAAAGGGGTAAATTCAGTTTTATAATAGAAAATCATAGGAGGTAGGTCATAGACACACAAATGGTGAGTTTGTGTAATTTCTCTGTGTTTGCCACGCGGTCATATGGTAAGGTCTGGCAATTTCCTACCCATCTCCTTGGCGAAACCCATCCGCTTAGTGAAGCTCGGCGACGTGTTGTGTAAAGGCAAATATTGTTCTTTTTTTATATGGGATGCAGAATGCTATCTCACGTTCGCAAGAGTAGGAGTGCTTCGCTAGACATCAAAGAGAAAGATGTTCATCTTGCATGATAGTGTTTCTTAGTTGATTTAAGACACATTCGTCGTCTTTAAATAAAAATCTGTTGTTTAAATTCTAATAATAAAAAATATATATTGTAAGTAATAATTTTGGGGCAGAATATCACAAATTAAATGTAAATCTGAATAAATATGAGTGACTCATTAAATAAATAAAAACACTCGTGATGATATTGATTTCTCATAAATAACCACGTGCACTCGGATTACATCAGCAGAAGTCTCGACAAGAATAATATGGAGCGCATGAAGAATACCATGGAAATATTGGCAAATATAATCATCTTCCCATGTTTTGTTTCCACTTCTACCTCATTCATGCCTAATACTTCTAAGTGCTCTTGTGACCAAGTACGTAACATAATCCTTACATTTTTTAAGGAAGGCTCATGAGGCCACTAAAGCAAACTAAAGGCGCTAATAACAGTCTAGTTTAGAGCTTCGTCAATAGATGGCGTTGCCTTGAATTTGTAGCGCGATATCTTTTGGTGCGTCCATCACGTCTTGCCCAGGGGTTACCTGCACCTTCCCACTCAATGAAGGTTAAGAGTGGCGTCCCGGTTTTCCTGGTGCGTAGCCTTGATACACCGCGATTGTGCAATCAATGGAACTTCAAAATAAATCTTTCCCGTTTTTCAAGTCTAAGTCCTACAGACTTGAAACTCGGTGGTGATGGTCCTTATATTATTATGTGTTTGGCCAGGGAAACGCCAGGTACTTCAGATAGTTTTATTTATACATTAGCTGTTAAAAGTACAATGGCTTGGAGAATGTTAACAGGATAGGTATGAAAAATCAAAGTGGCCTAGTAAACTTCAGAGGTATTCAGTGTTAATTTTTTAAATTTATTTTTACTTTAATATTTTCCTTCGAATCTTTTTCCTCGAGTAACGACTTTGTCCAAGAATAAAGATTTGATGATCTTGAGGTTTTGAGGATTTGATTGGCCCAACCCTAGTTGTTAACCATTGTAATCGTAAGTTGTTACGAACACACGTTTCACATGGGTATCCAAAAGTCATTTTTTTTTTTGGTGTGACAATTGAAGTTCATACACTTATAACTAATAATATTTGGTAACCTAATCAACATGTAACTAATGATAATTGGCAGAATTAACCCGTCTATTTAATGTATTGTGTAGGTGCATCAAAAATATTTTTTTTTCTAATCAGGTAGATCTTCGTATAAAACTACACTGGTTAAGACATTATAGAGTTCTGTGTTTCTCTATAAACATGGTAAACATGCGCATGTAAGTAAGAAAAGTGTTTTGTTGTGGTTTCAAAATATTTTTTTTTTTTAATATTTTATTAGTACTGCAAGATGATTCTTGTGAGTTTGCATTCAAATTAAGGGGCATTCGGCCTCGCCATCTTGCAATTTCATGTATCGTGATACTGCTGGCAATAAGGCTTCCGTGATAAATTTTTTTGGGTTGACATGACATAGGAATTAGCTTTGGCTGCTTGTTGAAGTCAACACTTGTGAACTGGTGTGATTATCATGATAGTTGTAGTGGCCCTCGTGAAATAATAAGTTATTTCCTCGCGGCGCTTACACACTACAGCCTGATAGTAAATATATATTTTGTAGCAAGGTACAGAAGTTCTAGGAGATCTGATTTATGCCTTGTCATGTCAAAAAATTAAAATAAATAGTTTAAATTAAGAATTATAGCAAAAACCATGGGTGCGTGTACTTAACGTACACGCGTTAGATGGCACACTTACTGGGTGTAATATAGAAACTAACTTTTATTTTGCATGCAAATAATTAATATATAAAATAAATAATAAAAATAGTATGTGATGAAACATCAACCTTACTTGCGTGAGACATGAAGTCAGAAACAAATATGGCGGACATGGCGTCAGAAACGAAAAAAGTGGTCGTGTGTTCAGATCCAAGATAGCGGGCAATACATCAGAATTAAAGATGGCGTACATATATGGCGGACATTACATCAGAATTCAATATGGTGGATATGTCGTCAAATTAAAGATGGTGGACTTAACGGAAAGTGCAACGGTTAAATCACAATTTAAAATGGCAAATTTCTGGATGGTGGAATGCGATAACGCGGACGAGGTCAAGGTTAAAGTTCAAGGTGAAGGTAGGCCAAAGGTCAATGTCATCCAAGATGGCCGCCGTGACGTCAGAGATAGGTCGGCTCCTCACTCCTCTCCCTGGCTCCTGCGCTAGGATATACTTTTATAAACTACTGCAGTTTATAATAATTTTTTTATTTATACCTCAATTATATTTCAGTGCCGTGACGGAATAGTTAATAAATTGTAGTCAGACAGAACAGTAAATCAGACACTACCAGGTAATGAAAGAGTAAGCACCAGAAGTAAGAAAAACGCTCGGTACGGAAACGGCTGGGTAACTGCAGTGACAGAGGCAAAGATATCAGATTAGACATTGAGTAAAGGTCTTCTACCGAAATCTTATTAACTTGGCCCAAGAGCAATATAGGGATTATTCCTCTAAACGTTTCACCACTACACATGCTGGGGCTCCACGATATTTCTTTCGTGAACCGAAGTACACTCAATTTCGATGTGAAGCGCGGTAACAACGTCGAAGAAATGATAGATAAGTTTATATTGGTGGGCAAAAACGTATAAACGTGGCTAGAATCGATAACGACGTGGCAAAAGAATGGTTAATGATGTTACCGCATGATAGCAGCTCACACGATCGCTGACTCGTCACTGTTGATTATTAATAAAAACTATAAAATATCTACCGGTATTTAAAATATATTACAAAAAAAAATTCCTTTGCACATCCTTCAGGCAAAGGTAGATTACTAAGTACCTATTTATTCTGGAAATATTTTGGAAACTTCTTTCTATAAACTCCTGGAACATTTTAAGAACTTAATGTAGCCTACGTGACATTATATTCAATGTTCAAAAAAGATCGATTTAACATTTTCCCATATTCCATGCAGCGAAATTATTTTGCATGTTCTTAACTTAATGCATCCAGCATTGAATGTCTTAACTAATTTTGTATATTACCTTCTTAGGTATTTATGCAATTATTTTTGATCTTCAAACAATATTTTTATTCTATGTCACTAATACGTGGTCGTATAAATTATTTTGGCCGAAGGTTTAAGGTCACTTTATGATGGTTTTTAATAAATTCCAACGAATTAAATACTGAGAAAGATTTATTTCTTTTATTTTCAAATCCTGCTTTACGGTAATAGTTCGTTTTTCGAAAAATGTTTCAGCCAAAGGTTTAATATTTTAATGGATTCGATGGTACATCTATTAAAATTCATTTTAACGGATTTGATAGCGTATCTACTTGGAAAGTTATGATTTCTTTTTAAATTCTAGCCCTCATTTTTTCTACCCCTTGCAGCAATGGTTCGTCTAGTAAAAAATTGTTACAGACAAAAGTTTTAGATAAAAATTATTTAATTTAAAAATATCCTAATGAATTCGATGTTGTGCCTACGAATGGATTTATGATTTTTTTTTTTGTCCTCCATCCATTTTTATTCTACCCCTTGCAGTAATGGTTGGTCGTATAATATTTAGAAAAAATATTTTGATATTACTCCTACGAGTTATAATACTCCATTAACGAACTCTAAAACTTGATTTTATATATCAGTTTTGGAAGTGATTTTTGAAAAATTGCGACATTTATCGTGTCCACAAAATTGTGATATATATATATATATATATATATATATATATATATATATATATACACTTTTGAGTTGAACCATTTCCATGGTTTAAAAAATTTCTTTGTTTGAATGAAACGTCAATAAAATAGAAAATCTCGTAAGAATTACTCAAAATCATCTCGAGAGACGTATTTCGTATATACAAAAATTACCATAGCCATGTGCTGTACAAAGTTATATATATATTTTTTGTAGTATCACAAACTATTTCTTGGCTAAAGGAATGTTTTGTAAAAAGTACAGGAAAAATAAGAATTTGTAAAGAGATCTTACGTGAATTTTAATGGTTGAACAAGCCATAAGAGCAATCACTGGTGGAAGCGAATTCGACCCACGTGACGTGGCTCTGGTAGGGAGGTAAAGAGCCAATCAGGAGAGGCGACAGCGAAGGAGCAGTGACGGAAAGCGATGAAGAGGAGGGAGAGGGAAGTCGTTCTGCATTCACTAGCGCTTTGACGTAGCGTTAGTCGCCTTCTGGAATTCGTCGTGCCGAAATCGGTTACGTGTCCGTCAGTTATCTATCTCCTACTTGAGCATTTGAGTTAACGACGCAGAGGTTATAACAATTTTAACCACATTGTGTTATTAGAAAATTAACTGTTGTAGCCAGCTTCGCACGGGTTGATAAAGATTATTGTAAGAAACACTATAAAATCTTATGTTAAATTAGTTTCGAGTTTAAACTTTTTTTTATGTGTAACATCTTAGCTCTCAGTACACGGCATGGTAGGAGTTATTCCGTGTATGTAAATTGATTGATACCACGGTGTTGCCATCTGTGGCGGATGGGAGCGAGCCAAAGATAATAAACTCAAAAGAAACTTTATAGTAATAACTGTTTGACGAATTTTAAAAAGACGGACAGTATTCTAGTAAAATTCCTTGGCGAAAATCGGGTTCAAAGCAGGGTTTAGTTTTTTTTAGCATGTCTTTTTCATTTTTATCGGAGCCTTTTCATTATATAGTAAAAAAAAAAATATCGTTCTGCTAATCGAATGGTTCAATAGTCGACGTAGATGCTCCGGCAGCGAATTCTAGCGGTGGGTGGGGAAACTTCGTGTGATTCGCTTCAACAAATGTAGGTGATTTGTAATCCAACGATAAATTTGGTGTCCGAGTTTCTTATTATAAGTGTATTTGCAACATGAGAACATTTGTTCGTTCCCGAGTTTAGATGTTACACATGTTGTCGCGAGTACTAAAAGACATGCTCACTTTTTTTTCTCCGTATCTTGCCTTCGAGCTCAAATTCAACTTACCAATACAGGGTCCATATGATGGCAAAAATGATTATAGAAAGACTGAAAGCTATCATATTTCGAAGACACGCGTGCACCAGTTTGCCGACTCGTTTGGTAGTGCCAGCGCTACATGGATATGTTGCCATAACGGTTTAACCGGCGTGAGCCAAGAAAGCGTCAATTTATCGTTTTTCTCCGTCTTAAGTAATAAATATTGCTAATCGTTACGGTGAAATAAGTTTTTTTTTAGTCAAATATTTTGAAGAATGTACCTTTAAAACAAAGAATTAATATTGGAAATCAGTCCATTAGAATTTACTTCTTACACATAAATAAAATCACTTTTTTCTCAATATGTTATTATGTATTTATTTCATAATTTGTTAAGCTCTTAGTCAACAACGCAGCGGTGGCATTGCAAAGGTTCCAATACTGAAGATCTAGTTGAAAAGTCGCCAAACTGAAGGAGGTATTCACTTGAGCGTGGCTTTTCTCAGGGACTGTAAATCTTCCTCAAATTTGCCAAAAGGCGAAGTTCAACAACTACAAAACCTTTTTCGATCGCAGTGTAAAATCAAAATAGATACTGTTGCTGCGCATGGTTCAACAAGCTCGTTACGACCTTGTGCAGGTTTATGCTTCGATGTAAGAAAACACAGTTAACTAACGCCCCAAATGACTATGGGTTCTTTGTAGTGGCAGACCACTGGAGCTTTGTAAAAAAATTGGTTGTCTGTAAAGTCGGTTTACGGACGATAGTTTAACGTGACAACGTCATAAAAAAACTTTTATGAAATGATTGCCTACTTTTATGAATCAAATTGAATCATTTTTATTGAATTATCACTATTTTCTATGGATACAAAGAATGAGTGAAATGAAATCCACAATTTAATTGATAAATTTACTTTTATTTGCACTCATTAATTCAAATATGTTTATTACTTTAACGAAGAGATTATTTTAACTATAACTTTTATACATGTTTGCTATTTAACTTCTTCCAATCTGTGTTATTCTGTTAAGGATAGGACGATGATAGGAAAAGTAGGAAACGAATGGGAGTGTTTCAAGGATGATGTTAAGGAAAATGGCTTACCCAACACCAAGATGCAGTCAAAAATAATATATTTGCGCCACGGACTCTGCAGCAATGCTAGGAGGAACGGGTTAGCAAAGAGCAATGAAAATGTTACATTGAAATGCATGAAAACAGAATTTAGCCACGGACTCGGTCGCAATACTAGGAGGTTCAGGTTAGCAAAGAGCAATATAAAATGAGCGTAACGGGGCACAGCGAAACGGGACAATGTGCGTAACGGGACACTTTTAGGTGCGTGAGCCGGCGTTCATCGATTTATTAGACGTCACGTCAAAAATTTACGCCGATTGTGACCTCGTGAGTTCCGTGTTACGTTGTGAACAGTAAACAGGCACGTGAAAGGACGAAGGGTCTTTTTAGTCTTTTAATGTTGACTTTTAACGTAAATGAAGGGGGTTGTCTAATACTCAAAGATTATTCCAATTCTGTGCTGTCTGTCCGGTTTATTTGCCTAGTTTCCGTCTGTTAACTTGGCCACTCGTTTGTTGAAACGTGTTTTCCTCCTTCCAGGGTGGAACCTTTTAGGCGACCAGTTCATCAAAAAGGACAGTGGTTTTCGCCTTGGGATGGAAAGGGGGGATAATAGGATTATATCCTTCGCCCATAATTTTATGCAAGAATTTGGTGAAGGTGATATGTTTAAAAATGGTAGTGTAACAATCCAATCACTTGTTTACTGTTATAAATTACTGTAAATTTACGGACTTTACAAAGGAAAATTTACCTCCAATAAACAAAGAGTTTTCCGTAATTTCATATTCAGTTCTTCGTAGAAACTACGCCGTATTTCGACTTCCAAGATGTGTTTATAGGATAAACACACGTGTGCAAGAAATAAAAGTGTTTTAGTTGGAGTCCTAGCAAATTTTTTAATGTTTAGTTACTATATCAAAACATTTTTCGTGAATTTATGTTCAAAGTCAATAAATTCCATACACGTAAACTTACGAAGATAACTTTTAATCTACGAAGTTTCCTAAAAACTTTGTAATCAGCTTTATTTAACATGAAAATTTTTAATATTGTCGTTGACACACAGAAAACATTTTCTGTTTTCAAAAGACTCCTTTGGAAACCAGTTGCCAAAATCAAATTTATATTACGAGAAAGAAATTGTAACTTGTACAACATATAACTATGGTTTTTTTTTGTATATATGATATACGTTTTTCGAGATTATACTAAGAATTTCTGTCATATATTGGTGCAAATTTATTTATTTATTTATTTATTTATTTTATGTTTCTTGCAAGCATGATTTATTTTTTCAAACCATGGAGTAGCCAGTCGAATATTCAATAAATTTACTTTTTTATTATGATTACTAATGTACGCAGTTAATAAATACCATTGAGGAAACAGTTTACATATAACTTTAACTTTTGGAGGTACTGGGACAACACAAAGCATGGACTGCCCGTGTAAGAATCCGAACCCAGGATAACTGCGAGCACTTTTTTGTAGCGATTCAGTTGCTTTCATGTAAACGTACAAATTTACATATATCTGTAATTTTTACGAGAATATTTATATTCTATACAAAATTTATAATAAATATTTTTTTTTATTTGGTGTTTCAGTATTTAAAATATTGGTTGAAGTGCAAGAACATTTATTTTTACTTTATTTCTGATTGTTTTAGAGGAATTTATAGTACTTTTGAAGTAAAAAAAAGACATTCGAAAAATTAATAAACGAAGAAGACCTATTCATTTAACACTTATTATCTACGCAATTTAAAATATTTTTAGGGGCTACTGGAAATGAAAAAAATAATCAAATATATTTTTTTAAGGTATGCGAGAGCGGTTTCAGAAATGTTTCGTCCCTGTCTCGCTGAGATAATTCCTGACATGTTAACCTGGCGTCTCCCTAACCGCCGGGAGAAGTGACGGCGGGAGTTGCGCCGTTGTCGCGCGGGGCCCCGGACGCGTGGAGCCGAGGACAACGCTGGGTCCGGCGGTGACCTCGCGCTCCCTCCCGAGGCCGCCGCAGCAACTAGCCGTGCGCCGACCGTTAAACACGCGCGAACAAGTCACTGCCGGCACCGCGTGCGTTCCGCGTGACGTCATCGCGCAGTGCTCTCGCCCGCGCCTGCGCTCTCGCGGCCGCCGGCGGTGACGGTGGGAGTGATCCCGCGGACGGAGCGGAAGTCGCGTGGAACGGTGCTGCCATCTGTGGCGGATGACGCCAACCAAAGTTCATAGAGAAAGAAATTAAACTTCACAGTATTGACGGGAAGCCTTCTTTTCACAGACGAGAGAGCCAAAACCCGAAGTTCGTGCTCGCTTTTCTTTTTCCGTATCTTTAATGTAGCTATCCTAACCAAATCAACCGTACACAATGTTTTAAAGTATTTATAATTTAGCTAACCTATCCTAATTGACCATTAGTATAATTTTATCAACACATTTACAATGAACAAAACAAAAACCTAAGATGCACGATCGGGCGTTTGGCACTCTCGTCTGTGAAAAGAAGGTTTCCCCCACTATTGACGGTTGAATGAATTTTAACATGATTAGCAATATTTTAATAATCGAAAATCAGGTCCAATTTTTTAAAAATCTTTTTCGCTTTTATCGGAGCCGCTTTATTATGTAATTTAAACTTTCGCTTTGCAAAATCGAATGAATCGATAGTCGACGTAGCTGCTTGGGAATCGAACTCTTAGTAGCGGGTGCAGAAGCTACGTGTGATTCTCGTCGGTAAATGTGGTTGAAAACAACATTTTCGTATATTTAATACGCTCGGCATTATTTAAAATAATTTCTATGTTAAATTTAAGAGTTAGAGTTGCGTATCATAAGTGTATTTGCAACATGAGAACACATTAATTCGCTCGTTACCGAGGTTAGATGTTACACATCTCTGGCGAGTACTGAAAGACTCGCTTACAATTTTTTTTAAATTATTGTTTTGTTCCGGTATTATCGTCTCGATGACCCTGACCTGTGGTGAAATACAACACTAGTGTTTGTCTGGGGTGATTTCGAGGAACCACACGAAACCTCCCTTCCAACAATTTTATTCCTAACATTTTTATGTACGTACACCATTGGGTTTTCGATGTATGTCATATATGTAGACATCACACGTACTAACAAGAAATATCCGCCGATGTCGAATGAACAGACAGCACAGAGAATTCCGTTGAATGAATCAGTAAAAACCAGAATAAAACATTCGTTGTGAATAATTCCTTCCATTGATTCTCTGTGCTTTCTGCCCAATTAACATGTTTGTTATTTACCGAATCGGAGTGTAAAAAACCAAAACACAAAATTGATCATTTTTAACTCGGCCTGGGTTAGGCCCTACTAAAAGCGTGGCATCTCAAATCAGTAGGTCTCTTCAAGCACATGCATGCAGATGATGAAGTATTTTGATTCAGGAAACGGACACCTTTCATGAAACTGTCGCTGGTGTTATTTATGAGCGACTCCTGAAACCTGAGCTGATCGCATATAGTCAGGAATTGTCAGGATACGGCATGTCGTGACGTAGTTTAAGTCACTTTATAACCTCGTCATCGCCATATTGGTCCACCCAAAACATCAAGGAAATGGTGCATGATGGAATTATTTAAGAATGTATGTTTGAAGATGTAAGTATGAATTATAATCTATGTGGTTCAAAAAAGTCACTTTCATAAAAAAAAGTCATTTAAAACTGCTTCCGCAGTGCAAACACTACACTTCATCCGATGTTTTGGACGTCTAACCAATTTGGTGCAACAATTAGCTATATAGAAAAAAACTGCGTCACACAGTTACCATGTAATCATACAGACGTGGCTACCCCCTGGCTGATTACATAAAATATTTCTGTGCAATTATACTCCAAGGAGTATAATAAAATATACTTCCGCGAGAGAATACGCCATTGCTGTTTCACTGTCACGCCCTCAGGTAATAGACTTTACCTCGTCTGTCCGCTCAGGATAATTAAGGTCGGTTTTCTAGGCCACAGCTTCGAGCGATAGGGGTGTCCAATGCTGACATAGCTTGTTTGGCGTGTCCTATTCAAAATAAGTCATTTTTTTAGAAGAATGTGAAAAGTAAATAATAACACAAAATATAATGCGTCCTTTCTCAATCAATAAAAAATATTGATTAATGTGTTTACATTATTTTCTAACCCTTCTGCAAAGTTATTTCCATATCTTTATATACCAATAAAAAGTCTATTTAAAAAAAATTGTTTTCTGAAATTTGAATAGTATTTTTTGTTCAAAAATCCAGTATACAGACAAAACATTTTTAAAACTTCATTTTTATTTGTAATTTTCAAACATTTGAACTGCTATCGGCCAAATTTTAAAGTGACTCTGTAAATTGAATATAACATTTTCTGACGGGAAATCTAACGCTCTATTAATTGGTGTAATTGTATTTGATGTAGCTTATGTATTTCTTAAATTACTAGCGTTTTTTTTACGATAATTTACGTGAAAAGTTTGAACACAAAATGTGAATTATTTTCTGTAAGAAGAATGTTTCTTAAAATTAATAAAAGACTTTTGGTTTTTACTTTTAAAGGGTACACACAGTTTATTTTCAGAGTTTGACAATAAGGAACTGAGACCCCCTGTATACACACCTAAATCCATATTCTATCACAGTAAGTTAGCTTCAATCATTTTTGTTTCGAACCTAAAAAAGCTGCTTAAAAGACATTGGTCTGATTCACAGGAAAAAATAATGGGCCATCATAAAACTAGTTTGATACATTTCAAAATATGCATAATTAATCCAAACCATACTGTTATTACATTTTCATTCTACCAGTAAATACTAAGCGCGGTTGGCGAACATAATAAATTTATTTTAAAATAAAATTTTCATTTTGGAATGTCCAGAATCATATAAAAGTTATTTATCTGGAATATTTATCTGAAAGGTTTGATTAATAAATTAGTTTTGATTATCCAATTATAGTTAGTTTGAACGGGAGAGAATCCACGAAGGTAGGCAGTTAAAAAATATATGTTCGATTAAAATTATTTTTTGGGTAATTGTTTATAGAAATTTGTGATTCAGTCATAATCACTCGCAGTGATGTGTTACTCTAACATCGATAAGAAACAAATTCGTGTGTTATCATGCTGCAAATACTCTTATAATAGGAAAATCGGACACGAAATTTAATGTAGAATTCTTAACAATAATGCGGAGTGTAATAAATATGTACGCAAATTGTGTTTTCAACCACATATCTTGACGAGAATTAAATGTAGTTTCCCCACTCACCACTAGGATCCGTTGCTGGAGCAGCTAGGTCGACTATCGAATCATTAGATTCGCAGAGCGAAAGGTTAAACTATATAATGAAACGGCTCCTATAAAAGAGAAAAAGACTTGGGGAAAATACTAAACCCCGGCTTTGGCCCTGATTTGCGACAAAGAATTTTATTAAAATACCACCCATCTTGTTACAATTCACTAAAGACTAAACAGTTAATCCTATGAAGTTTCATTTTGACTGTGTGAATTTTGGTTCGCGTCATCCACCACAGATAGCAGCACCGTGGTTACACATGTCCGTTCCACTCACAAAATTGCTCCCACCAAACGCCGTATACTGAGAGCTAAGATGTTACACATAAAAAATAATTTTTACTTTACTAGTGGAACGATGTAATTGTGAAACGAATATGCAGTGGATAAATATCCGTGTGAATCATTGTGTGCCCGGCGTTTCGGCGTGCTTCGTTTGCAGCCATCTTCAAGGGCTCTGTATAAAGACTGCGCCAAAAAAAAAACACGAATCCTTTAGTGGCTAAACACCCTTGAAGGTAGCTGGCAAAAATTGGCATGCCAAAACGTCAGGCACACAATTTCATAGCAGGTGGTCTCCCCCCAGAATCCAAGAAGAAGTATGAAAAATCAATAGATTATTAACAAAAAAAAATGCTCAATGGTGTGCAATACATAGTTGTAAATTCACAATATTTTACTCCTAGTGTAACAATAGATTTTTTTAAAAAAAAAAATACGAAATGGTTTTATTTACTGTGTAGCTGACCTCGGAACATAAGCATGTTCGATATCTTACTGTGAAGCTTGGTCGCTGTGCAGGTTTCAACGAAAACCAGTCCTGAAGTTCAAGGCTAGAATTAGTTGGAAAATTACCACATACCAGTGTCAGCCATGGCAACTGGGAGCTGTTGACCATGTTATACTAATATGCACTGGCGCCGGGGTAAAAGAGGCAGAGACACTGCTCCCCCCCCCCCTCCCCCAACAAGGCCTCCGCCATCACTACACAATTTTCGTCTCTTTTTTGAAAGAGAATTGTGAATCACTCTTTACACTTATTTTTCTCAAATACGACCTAAGATACTGATATAAATTTCCTTCACGTTAATGTTAAGCGCCAAATACTGAAATGAGACGCTATTTGTGCTTACAAATTGTACTCTAAATCGAAGTCCGAACATTGCCTAACGTGCTCAGTATCTATGACCCGATGCTAAGTGTGCTAATTTATGAGTTCGACGTATTTATTGGCTGGACAGAAAAAAGTTAAAACCTCCATTTCAAAAATGAATGCATTAACCTTTTTATTTTATGTATTTTATATGTGTGAGCACGACAAATTCCGCCACGTGAATTTCCAGTTGTGTTCCCTAAATCCAAACCTTGTTTCACTACCAAAAATGTATTTATATATTTTAGCCAACGCATTTAAAGTTTTTAAATGTTAGTCGAGATTAAATTGCTATGTATAAAATAAATAAATTAAAACACTTCGCCTATATTTTTACTATTGTGTTCTCCATTTATGGTCCATTTGTATTTATTTGCGTGCCCTTTGAACGAACAAATTTATTTCTAGATCAGCAGATAGGTATAGACCAGAACAATTCGCGGATTCAGTTCGCGATAGGTTTAAATTCAAAATCGGGTACCATTCTTCTTGCACTGCTATTGGCTCACAGTTTAACTGGAGGACTCTGGGCCAATGCGTGACTATCAACCAAAGAAGCATCGAATCTTAGGCTAGCCAGTCGAGATCCCTCACAGGTCAGCAATGAACATCTGAATTTGCTTGAGAAAAGGAGAGGAAAGTGAAGGCTAACTTAGAGGTAATTGAATCTGCGAATTTTCCTGATGTCTGCTTATATGTCATGCCACAAAGTAATACCACAATAGCTTGTCAAAATTTATAAACATAAGTTTGTGGTAGCGATATTCCAAATACAATGTAAAAAGTGTTCACCTTAAATTTACGAAGAACCTTGGTTACAATAATTATCCAGTGGTCTTCGTAATTTTACCCTTAACTTCTTAAATGTACGGCTACTACGTTTATTGACTTTGAACATGATACACAAAAATAATCTTGGTATACTTAAAAAACATTCAAAAACCTGTAAAGATTCGTGTAAAATTCATTATTATTTCTTCTACGTGTTAGTCAGAAGTTTAGTTACGGCGTAGTTACTACGATTATCCAATTATATGAAACGACGAAGAACTTTTGCTTATTTTAGGTGGATTCTTTGTTGAAAATTATCTAAATTTACTGTAATTTCTAAGAGTGGACAGAGTGAAGGCATGGTGAAAGCTATGAAAAGATTAATACAAGTTTGTTTAGAGTTACACCATTGACGTTTTGCACTGTTTGTCATAGAAAAAGGCCAAGAATGCAAAACAAGAAATAAATATGAAAACATAAACTCACGGAAGACAAGCCTAAATCAGCTGATGTCGAGCTGATGTGCCCAACAATGAACCTGGAATTATATATTGGAGAACACAACGACGACAGCTCAGACGAAAACATTCAAACTTAAAATATCAGAGGGGGTCTGGAATACAAACCTCTATACGCTTGAAATGCGTTCTCGTTGGACCATGAGTAGTTATGACACGCCCACGAAGGACTTATAACCCAATAACAACATTACAGAATTCAAGTGACCCAATGACATGCAATCTGGCCAGGATGGTAATTTGTGGCAGCAGCCAATAGGCAAAAAGCTCGACTTCTCTGAGTGTAAGTGCTTATGGTTTATCCTGTTGCTAGAAAATAACGCAAATTTTGAAGGTATTCATGGAGTAACAGGCGATTTGCCTAAAGGCGTTTTGCCTAAACATGAATTCGTTACGGCGATTTGCCTAAAGTCATTTTGTCTAAAGGCGTTATGCCTAACGGCGAATTGCCTAACGGCGATTTGCCTAACGGCGATTTGCCTAAAGGCGATTTGCCTAACGGCGTTTTGCCTAACGGCGATTTGCCTAACGGCGTTTTGCCTAACTCCGAATTCTTAAACGGCGTTTTGCCTAACGGCGATTTGCCTAACGGCGATTTGCCTAACGGCGTTTTGCCTAAAATGTTACTATGATGACAAAACCTCGTTTTGCCTAACGGCGAATTGCCTAACGGCGTTTTGCCTAACGGCGAATTGCCTAAAGGCGTTTTGCCTAACGGCGAATTGCCTAACGGCGTTTTGCCTAACTACGATTTGGCCAACGGCGATTTGCCTAACGGCGATTTGCCTAACGGCGTTTTGCCTAACGGCGATTTGCCTAACAGCGTTTTGCCTAACTCCGATTTGTCTAATGGCGTTTTGACTAAGGGCGGTTTTTCCGGTATTTCTTATCAATTAAATCATTCGTTATAAAATACTATTAAATTCCTTTTTAATAATTTTTGTGTTATCCTAAATAAGCGCATACTCTCGCTTTAATAAAAAAAACTGTTCGAAGGTTTCACTTTTGCTCACAAGAGAGCATCTTTGTGTTTTGTAGTTCTAAAATGTTATACTAGAGTTCGTAGATGCAAACAAGCTAGCAGCATTTTCTGCCGTTTTCGTTGATGGTTACAAAATCTTCCATGTGATGGCATAAACATCTGTTTTGGAACTTTTCTTTCGTCTGAAATGGTAAGTTCAAGGACGGATCTAGGAAGTTCTGTCAAGGGAGACAGCCTGACCCCGGTGCCAGGTTTGAAAGGTGTGCCCGTGGTGTCGAACAATTTTTTTTTAAATTTTATAATTTAAAAGTTTTTAACAAGTAAAATAAAACTATGTTATTTTAGCTTTCGTTTTCGTGGTTCTTATAAACTTGAACGCCTATAGGAGTATATAAAGCTACACAGTGCGTAAAATCAAACGTATACTATAAATGGGTGTTATAATGGTTTATTTGTTTAAAATTAAATTGTGTATGTTTATTGCTGGTCGGTTGGTAAGATTCCGGAAAAGGGCTTGATACGTGGCGTTGGAAAGGAAAATGGTAATTGTGGGTTGGGGGGGCTCAATTCACAATTTATACCCACTCGTGGTGACATACTATCAGTTCTCAATAAATTTTCTTTTTAGTTAGAAACATAATTATTTTAAAATTTACTCTGTTTTGAAAACCTTTTTTTGTGACGAGTAACTAATAAGTTATTGTGCTTATATTTACATGGGAAAAAAATACGAAATATATGTCGCGTTTGTTCATTTCAATTTCCTCTGATTACATGTAAACAATGGCTGTACAGACACGTCTTGTAAAGCCTGGTTCACATACATATAAGCAGATCGCGCCGACCAGACCGAGCGGGAAGATGGCAAGCCCAGTCAGAGCGCGTCTGCGTTTTCCGCTCGAGCCCCCATTTAAAGGTGACTCACGCCGATGTTATTTGCGCACCGAAAAAGCAGACTTCATTGATAGTTACCAGAAGTTCATCGTTTCACACGTTCTGAAACCTATGTTTTGTGATCAGTGAAATAGAGTGTAGTAAAAGTACCTTACAATGAATACATTATTGTAACTATATGAAATTGGCAAGTTATAATACTCGTTTCACTCAAAAATCAATTAAAAATATTTCGTTTTGAAAGCGTCTGATAAGTAGCACTAACTTTTCAAATTATTGAAATATACAAAATAAGAATATAATAGTTTTCCCACCATTTCGTTTAATTTTTTTGTGGTATTCGACTAAATACTATACAGAAAAATATAATTTAGGCCTACGTCTTTTTTGTTGTATAGCTAACACCTTGAAAGTTTATGTACGAAGAAAAAAGTGGCCGTAAGCAGACATCTTGAATCTAAAATTTAAAACTAATCTGCTTCATGTAAACGACCATATATGTCCACTCTGTCTGATTGGCGCTATCAGCGTACATGTGAGTCGGGCTTAACATCATGTTTTAGGCACTCATGTCTCTCGTATACTTGGTGTAGCTCGCACCAGCTGGAAAATTAAGAACGCTAGTAGTACGTTGACCCAAGCTATTTAAATGATACAACTTAGCAGTAGCTTGTGAACTAAGAGCGCTATTGGTGCTTTTTATGCTCATGTTGGTATATTATGATGCGTCATATAGCCTATTTTAAAAAAATGAGGTATAAAACTAGCAAGTATAACTGTATGAATGTAATCGTATACAACACTAGAAACGCTGCGAGTTTCATTACGCGTAAAAAAATATTCGCGAAGTTGCAACACCATTCTATATTTTCGTGGTATTAAAATACAATCTAGTAAACTTCATAACACAGGTTGCGTTAATTCCGAACAGTAAATTTTATGATAATTTCTTCTTGTCTCTCATCTTTTAAAACTTCAGTTGTTCCTATTAAGAAGTGCAACAATTTATTGATTATCGTAGTAAGTTTGGCTGTTTCCGCACTAAGCTGCGACTGGGGGCTTATTCTAAGTATATCGTTACATACATCAAGTCATCTCGACATCGAGTTCACTCGATAGGGTTTCTAACGACAAAAAATATCGAGAGCAAGAAAAATGTATTCTAAGTATGATATCGTTACGACGACACAGACGCTCGGGTAAGTTCGGAGTTTTCGATACCCTCCCCTTCTTTACTGACACGAGAGTGGGCATGGCGTCAAAGTGGCAACAAAGCGAATGAAAAGTACATATTTTATTTAAGTAATTTTAATAAAATTATATATGGGATTCACAAAGTATGTAATATTTACGTCGGAAGTGATATATTTTATGGTGAGTGTAATTTTTGCTAGTTAAAAGATAAATTGTAGTAATAAACACAGTAGTTAAAAAACTATCGCGATAAATAATTTAAGTTAGAAAATGTGGTGACAATTCAGGCGCGGAGGTGTTTATATGTTGTTTGTGTTATAAACTACACGGCTACACGACTTACGCGAAATTGATTCCAAAAATAAAGTAAGTTCACGTAAAGGACACATTTCTGAAAGACAGCAACAAATCATGATGGAGTTTATGAATATCATCCAGAGCTGCTACGAAATAAATGTTCGCCTATTTTCACCACAGCCAAGAAAAACCAACTCTGGGGCGAGCTTAGTGGTTTACTGAATTCGAATGGTTTGGGACCTGAGAAAAAGACAAGTGGATAAAGGTATTTATGAAATGTCTATTTAAATAATTAGTTAGGCTTAGTTTTGAAATATATTTTGTGGGGAAACTAAATACTTAGGCTCCACTTGGGTAGCCAATACATTATGTGCGGCTGCTTCCCACACACACACTTAAAATGTTGGTGTATTTATAAGCCCCACTTCTATGGAGATAAACATACATGTAACACGTTGGGCTGTGTTAAACTGTGTAGGAAAAAAAATCAATATTACTTATGTGGCTCTCCGATGGTAAATGCTGATATTAAGTAGGCCACAGTTAGGTGTTAATTAAATAGAGGTGCAAACATACATAGATATACACTAGGGTAAATAAAATTATCAATAACATAACACAACACTCTCAAATAAAATATATAATTATTTATTACAAATGAAAAATGGATTCAAAGTTTACTCTTATTAATTATATTTGTTTAATTACTTATTATCTTCAAACAACCACACCGCACATTTAAGTTTTAACAAAAGTCTTTATTCGGGTTCGTCGGAATTCCATAGTTTTAATATATGTTTTTAGGAATCTTAATTAAATTTACCTCGGCTAGTAAGGTTCGAAATGTCGTCGGTAGAGCTCAGAGCCTCTCAACCTATAGGACCTCTGAGTCGATGAAATAGTGTGTAAAACGGTTAAATTTGTATCAAAATATTATTAAAATCTTAGGTAATGTCAAATTACTTCCAAATATCAATGTTTACATATGTTTCTGACGGCGATGTGACGGAAAAACGGGAGTTACGTGACGAGTGCATAAGTTGAGGAAGCAAATTTTTGGCACTTTTATTTACTCACGTTTTACACTCCTAAGTTATTTATCTTTTTAGATAAATCCTAATTTAGTATCTGGACTCCCTAAAGATACATAATTTCCATCCTCTATCCGGGATGCCTACTGCTGAATAGCTAATTCGTAGGATTTATTATCGCCGACGTCACGAAGTTACAGCTCTCTTAGCTGGCCATTATAGAACTCTCTTTCCTACTAGCTTCTTAAATTAAGCCAGTAAAACTTAACTTTCAAATGGCGGCCTGTGATTGGCCGAAAACCAAAATCAGTTACATAATTTCCTTAATAAAACGTGAAATCCGCACGCAACAATAGCGCGGATTACAAAATTTCACTTACAATTTAAATAAAAAATTATTAAAATAATAATTTACATTATAAAATAACGGCGTTAACTTTACCGTTTACCGTTTTAAAGTTCAATTAGTCCTTAGAGGGGTCCCAACAATACACATTTCAAATAGTTCAGAAAAATCCATAGAGTCACTTTCTCATAGATACACATAAAAATAAATTACCGTTTCTGAAATTAAATAACATTAGACATAGAGCAAACAAAATAAATAAATCGTAATAAATAATAATTAATCTTTCAAAACAAATAACATGTTGCAGTACAATTTATATGTGCTGTGGTTGGTATTTTATTGAAATGAAAGTCTAGTGATAGCCTAATAAAGTGGTAACAGAGCCACCGATGTACAAAGTGTGGTTATGTTGTTCAACTACGTTTAAGAACTTTGTGGTAGTTATAGATGAGAGAGGTGCATTAGGGGGAAAAAGAGACACAAATATCTCCAGAAATGTATTATCTTACTTAATGAAATTTTTGTAATTATTTAAAAAGGTGCTAATTACTAATTGTTAAATATATTTCTGGTATTTTTCAGTTTTAACAATTTGCTAATATTGGTGCACAAAAATAAGGTAAAATCTGGATAATGGATTAACTTTGCTTCATTAAAATTACGGTAAAATTTTGTGAGAAATTGGTTAGGTTCTTTAGCTACATAAAATTATAAAATAGTGCGAATGGCTCACTATATGCTATAATGTACAAACCTTATCTTCTTAACTTAACATACAAAAGATTCATCACAGATATATGCAAATGTAATTTAGGGCTCCCCACCCCCACACACATGAAAAAAAACTAACATACTATAAAACAATTTATTTGAACATTACAATTTGGTAAAAGCATAATAAAACTTAAGAAAATGTGTGGCCATAGAAGTTTAAACCGTATTACAATATGTAATCAATAATTTATTATGTAATTAGTAAGCTAGTAAAATCTGTTTTCTTTTAGACAAATCATAGTCCTTGTAAGTTCACACACAACTGTCGGACTAAATCACGACTCAAGCGAAATATAACCCAAAAAATAATTTTCTTTCATTTCAAAGGGATTAGTTTTATCCCGAAGAAGTTTCCTTTCTTTGCGCATATCTACGCCTTCGTCTAATTCGACAGCTACATGTAACAAATACCGCATCCACGCATCGCCGATTATGACAGTAACGATGTATTTATTTGTTTCGATAGCTTCATACCCTCTCATTACGAAACGATAGCTTGTAACGATTTTGTACATCGAGAATGACGTCACAGAAAAACTTAGAATACGAAATTGTCGAGAACGAACGATAATCGATAGGTAACGTCAAATTCCATCGAAACTTTAAACTTAGAATAAGCCCCCTCCTTGAAAAAAGCTGCGTAAAACAGTTACGCTACCTAATCTCTGAAGTCAAAGCGATTGTTTAACTCGTTTGATGCGTAATGATTGTTAATTTAATGTGTTATGTAGGGCAAACATTACGGTGGGAAATATCATATCAAATGCATTTGCCAATTAGATTATTTTATGTTACGTAAAGAGAATTTTGGCAGAATTTCTGAATAATCGATACGAAAACATTAGCAGCTAGCAGCTAGTGGTTAAAAGGCAGGTGTCTTCATGCAATTTATTATTATATTATGACACTGCAAATATGTTTCTACATATTTTATTCAAATGTCCTTGCAGTGAATAATTTTTCTTACTATCACACTTTAAATACAGTAAAATTTAATTATTGAATTTGTAGCAATTATTATCTTAATAGTTTTATATTACTTATAAATAACTTCCAAAGGGGTTTACAAATTTACTTCTATTTTTATACAAAAATATTTGTACAAGTTGTACATATTTTAATTTTCAAGTATCAGCAGGCACATATGTATAAACCCAATTTGGAAGAGACCAATATGATTTGAAAATGCTTTTAACATCCAAATCAAATAATCTCCTTAATTTATTTATTTCGTTAACCCTCTGTTTTGTGCTAATGTGTGAGATAGTTAGTACCTACCAAATAATTACAATACGTATGCTCACTTTTGCTTTTAATTGTAATGCTATTTGATTAGAAGTTTAGGCCAATAATCTTTGTGCACGTCTGCTAAGCGAAATCTTCTAGTAGTCCAGGCAGATAAAAAATTATAGGTATGATTCTCAGATCAATCAGTTTTTTTAAAATGTAATTATAGATGTTTAAAAGATGTTTTACGTTATTTAAAAAGATTTTTTAAGTGTAATGTAATAATAAACCCTTGCTCGATTTGTTTTCATAGGCATTTCTATCACTTTTCATTTACTCCCAGCACCTGGAATATCACACTCATTACAACGAGTAGCCCCTGATTTTTCGGGTGAAACAGTAAGGGTAGCATTTTTATTTCACAGTATAATTAGATAATAAAATGGTCAATAAAATTGTTGGTATCAACTTTCATCAAATATAATAATTAATAAACGGTGTTTAAAATTATATATATATATTTTCAATTTATTTTCGGCACCGTAATACATCATAGCAGTAAATTTGGTTATTCAGCTCGTATGATAAAAACATTCCAGTGTTTATCGTGGTTATTCATACGACCATTAATGAAATTCCCGCCAAACTGTGTGTTAGCCAAAATTTTTGAAAAATCCATAACTCCCAAAAAATCACCAATCGCTCAAAATACGTGAGTGTGTTGGATAGATCTTGATGTCCTGTATCACCTTGTTCAGCATGGCACTAATTTTTTGAGCTGCCGGTAGGATTTCATAACTAAGAAGAGTTGAAAGGAGTTTAAAAAATTTTTCTCAGTAGATCTGAAATGCTATATTTTCTCATACTCATTGCTTAAAAAAGCTAACGAAATCAATGTCTCAAAACCACTTTCAAAACCCAAGAGATAGCTACGTCGCAAATAATATTTTTATGACACAATAATTGGGAGAGAGGTGTCAATATCACATGTTACAACGATAAAAAGGATGATTATTAGTAAAAGAAAACGTTATCCGTACAACTGTATTATTTACGTACCCGAGGGACGCACCCAGTATGGGAGCGGGTCTTGGGTAAGGATGTGGGAGAGAGTGATGCCTTTGAATGTATGTCTCAACATGTTATAATTTTTTCAAGGGACCAATCAGGGAAAAAATGTTATAAGCTATATTCTGTCTGTACTAGTGTTTTAGCTCCATCCCCAAGACGGCAGTGATGATGTACATGACGGTGGTGCGCTCATACATCGGTACAATATGGCGTCCACTTCACTGGTGTTGCCGACTTACCCTGCTGTGAAAGTGTGTCGTGTCGTGTAGTGCAGTGCAGTGCTGAGAGACGATTGCCCGGTATACCAGCCAGGATCAGGCCGAAATTGAATTACGTACGAACAGGAAAATGTCAATGGACGTGAGGTAGCACGACTGTACCGGAGAAAAGTATTAGAGCAGTATTATATTGGCTGTTCAAGAAGGATTGAGGTCTCAATCAAGAGGTAATAAAAGAATTAAATAAATGTGTATTGATTTAATAATTATGACCAGTACAACTATTTGATAAACATACACATTTTAAATTATCAACCTTAAAATTTAACTCCAATACCTTCCTTTAAAATTACAACCCTATACAAATGTACAATATTAATTACATAATTATTGTTCTAAAGATAAAACGAGGAAGGAAAATAATGTATTTGCTAGTATTCACAAAGTCTCAGATGGCGAGCACAAAGATTTATGTCAACGAAGTCTATATGCAAATTAAGTGTGTGTTTACAAAACACGCCGCAACTTACAGTCCACGGGTAGTACCGTCTTTCCACTGTTTCGTATACAGACTCCCTAAGCTCCGACTTGCGCTCACAACGTTCGAGCAGGTACACTCGCAATTCACTTCGCTATCACTATGCCTGAGGTCACTTAACTGCATCAACAACAATGACACATCAGTTGAACGAACAGGTACATATTTATACCACTCGGCCGAAACTCTATAGTGTTCTGACATAATCGGGCGTTTAACCAAAACAAGCTCACCGAAATAAAATAAAAAGATCAATGATCCTTCCTTCATGGAAGCCACCACCATACTAACCTCCCACCACTTATGCCAAATTAAATATTACGTAAGTTGGTATGATGTCATATCCGCCATCTTGTTTCCAGATGCTGGAGGCGGTCATCTTGTTTTCGTCTGCTGGAGGCCGCCATCTTGTAAGTTTATTTAGTACCTGCTAGAGTGCAGAATTCATTTATTGTCAGGTCTCCATCTTGGACGCCATCATGAAATTTGGGCGCCATTTTGTAATTCTCTAATTATTGAGCTAGAAATTCGGGAAAAATTCTAAAATTTATAAAAAAATCTGCAATTAATATACTGATTTATTCGATCTCGTAGGTTCGATCCTTGATCAATTAATTTAAATAAATAATGACAGGTTCAAGAAATAAAACACCCTAAATTTTCAAATAAATAATTTTCATTACATAATTTCTACTCTACTACAAGAACACTTTCGAAAGTTAACATTCTAATAAACATTTCGTTCTGCATTGGGGTGAAATGTGTAATTCTCAGCTCCAAATGGTTTATTCTAGACAGAGACCAGCCAAATCCTTTAGTGACATAGTCTTCTTCCTCCTAGCATAGTTTTTCAATCCCGTGTTTAACAGCTTGCTTCACTTCATTAGAACTGTAAATAGTTGCAGCAGATGTCTTGAAGGTACATTTCTTCTCTTTATCCTCGAACGGATAAGGCTTACTATAGATACAGTCGAGCCATAAGTTATATTTCAATGGTCCGTTCGTTGCTACGTCATCAGTAAGCTGGTTGATTATGTCCTGCCTTATATCATCAAGAAAATTACAAATGTCTTTGACTCACCAAGCGTATTTACATAATAGTAGTCTTTCGCCGTTCCACGAAATTCAGATTGCGCCAAGTGGAATCTTATTTGATGACTACGCAATATAAGTTTCAAGTCTGTAGTATATATGCGTTAGAAGAAGTAAATCTACGTCTACCCAGGTGAACTTAGCATCATCCAAGTTTTTGGGCTGTATTTAATGAATTTAATTTAATAATAATAAAGTAAATTAACTAATATACAAAATTAATAAAGGACATACCATCGCTCGAATAAAAAACTTAACTTCATCTGCGTGAGTTCAAATTCATTAGTAAAAATAACTTTTGTATTAATAGTATGTGAAGAACTAAGAAACATAAGTTAGACGTGACAAACGAATCAAACGATAAACTGTTATTAGCGCATTCAGTTCGCTACCCGCCACGCGCTCCATGGCAGACTTAGAGAAATAATACACACTCACTTTTAGGTAGATTTAAAAGAAATGCTACCTATTGTAGCCGTTACCATGGTGCGACTTCCGGAAATTTTTTATATAGTTTTTCGTTTCATGGTTCATAGACCCCAAAACCACAGTCAACTCAAAAGTTTATTTATATATTTATATATATATATATATAACTTTCTTGTGGGCACGATAACTGTCGTAAATTTCTCAAATCAATTCCAAACTGATACATAAAATCTAACTGTGAAAAATCTCGGCCGAGTTCGTTAATGGGCAATATCCGACCAAAGGGGTAGAAATGTGGAAGGTTTTTCAAAAAACCGATAAATGGTTCTAACTACTACCGTAATATTGAAAATATTACATCCGTTTGAACGTAATAAAACTCGTAGGAGTAATGCCAAAATCTTTCGTCTTAAAACGTTTTTGATATAACCAACCATAACTGCAAGGGGTTGAAAAAACAAGGGTTGGTGGACAAAAAATTATCATAACTCTATTCGTAGGCATAACATCGAATTTGTACAAATTATGTATTTTTTTTATAATTTTTATCTTAAAACTTTTGTCCAAAGATATTTTTGAATAGACGAACCATTGATTCAAGGGGTTGAAAAAATAAGGGTTAAAATTTAAAAAAAAAACCATAACTCCCTCAGTTGGTACACTATCAAATCCGTTTAAATTGTTCGTACATTTTATAATTTTTATCTAAAACTCATGTCTGAAACAATTTTGATAAGACGAACCATTATTGCGGGGGGTTGAAGAAATAGTTACTTTGAAATCTACCTACGCCTGTAGGCTGTGCCAAAAGGGATTTTTTTTTATGAACTATTAATTTTTGGTTGTTTGGTACCTACTACATAACCTAAAAATGACTGATGTTATTTTAATAAAAATTTTCATTTTGGATGAATGAAGGGTACCCTATGTCCTTTTCTGTACCCCTGACAACGTTTATGCAAAATTTCATGATTATCGGTTAAGAAGTTTAGGCGTGAAAAGATCACAAACAAACAAACTCAGTTTCCCATTTACTATATTAAATTATTATGTATGGATTTGTTAATTAGTTACCTATTACATGTCAAAGATACAAAATGATTGAATTCGTGGAACATAGCTTAAAAAATTAAAATCAATTAAGGTACGTATATGAAATAATGTATTATGAAAAATTAAATCATACAAAATATAGACATAATTATGGATAACGTTATAATATTGGGAATTTAATCAGCTTCACTATTTTCTTAAATAGCAGAAATTATATTAGTCGCATTAAACATGGAGGTGAATGTTTCAGGTGGTTTTATAGTTTTTGATTCATAACGAGCGTGAGCTAAGTAGTAAATAACCGTCGCTACATGAGCGCAACAGCACATTGTTCTGATTCCATTTGCACAATCACAAAAATATCTTTGAATATCTTCATAGGTGTTCGAATATGGCTCATACTCGATAAAGCAATTATATGTCTTGCTGTTAATGTGCCTGGATAGTACCCATATTTTTATAATATGTTAGCGATCTTTTAGGAATGAAAGGTTTAATTCGTTGTCAGTAATTATTTCAGTAAGATAATATACTGCTTGTGCTAATTGATAAGTGTAAGTAAATAATATTTTAAGGTCAGTTTCACTCAGTTTTGGAAAATCCATTAGGATATTTGAAGATAATTTCGTAACAGGTTTTCTACGCTGATTCAAGTTCTAATTTTTAAGCAAATCTTGCATTGCAAACTCTGCTGAGTGACAGTGAGCTTGCTTCGCGGCTCGTCGACAGTTGAAGCCCCTAGCGAGGCACGCGCCTGCTCTCAAATGGAACGGAGCTGGCAACACCGTATGACCACGTGGTCAAGAAACGCTTCCCCCCCACCTTCCCCAAAAACACCCCCCCCCCCCCTCCAACACCACCACCCCCCCCCCCCCCATCCCACAAGGGAATGACGGGTTTATGCCTACCCAGTCAGGCATGCTGGCGACAGCAAGAATGTCTGGCGAGCCGGCTGGTAACTGGGCGCTGAAGACCATGTCGATGGTCTGCAGCTGACCACACTACACGGTACACTATTACATCGTAGATGAATAGAAGTATGGAGTTTAGGAAGATACCAACATACATTCATGTGTGTAGGCTATATATATATATGTATATGTACATAAATATTACATACATAATATGTATTGTTTTCTCCCAGCACATATAAATAATAACGTAAATCGTTTCTGTATATAGTAATTGCTTTTAATAAAGTTTTTTGTTGTTATTATTTTTTGTTTCCCTTACAAGAGAAATAAATGTTTAAAACGTGTATATGTTATCCCACGTGATGATGTATCAGGAACTGCTGGTGTAGTGATGGAACCGCCTGTGTCCTATAACGATAATATGGGTAAACTCCCTGAGAGGCGCCTACAATTTCTCATGTGGATTTTCTTTCAGTGCTTCCAATGACGTCAACTATTTGCTTCGTCAGATTGACTTAATTGTATCCCCGTCCTTTCATGCACTCTAAATTGCGAAATAATTAATAACAAACAAATTTGTAAATCACTTAAATAATGTTTTAAAATAAATTTTAAAATATTTTATTCTACCTTTATAACAAATCTACGCCTGTAACTGCGTGCATTTAAGGACCTTCCGTAGCATTCTCTAAAATCTGTGTGTATACGATTTCTTTCCCACGAAAGAAAAAATGCATTATCTACCATTGTCATGTTCTACTTTTTTTCGTATCGCATACATTTACAGAGAGAAAAAATGGCGAAAATAGCGGTAAAGCACATATTAAGAGCCTGGTTACTCAGTTTTCTTAAATAAAATTCAAAATATACCGCATTAAATTAGTAGATTAATCCTTTGAGTTTCATAGCTTCTAATAACACTACAGTGTTACAGATCTTGTTTGCTAGTAATTCGTATAGGCGTGGTACGTGCCGCAGCATTGAATGCATTGCCTAGGTGGGGCAACTGCACAGCTCAAATATTTAACCTTAATACTTAGCGCTGCGTGCTACGAGAAAGGCCATGACGTAAAGAAAATGACTATATAAAATGTTCTTAATTTATTTATAACTGCTCAAATATAACTAACATTCAATTACTATCCACGGAATTATTTCAAACTATAAGTATAACCGAGTAAGAGAAACCATTTTATAACAAATTAAATAGTTAATTGTTACGCAATACATTACCATCAATTAGTTTTTGTATTCCATGTACTTTAATTGACTTACATCTAAGTAGTAAAAAAAAATTCCTGTAAGAAGAATTTTTTTGTCTACTGCCAGCTTCTGTAAAACGAGATGACAACAAATTTTAATAAATAATGCACCAAGTGTTCAAAATTAAAGCGAAAGTACAGTCTACTGCAAATGTACAAACTATAATATACTCTGCATTAGTTACGAAAACAGTATTACAGTGCAAGCGGGAACTCGTAGAAATCTTGCAATGAGAATACAGACATTGTTATGACGGGGCTGTAACACATAAAAATAATAATAAATGAAATGGCATTAAAAAAAGAAGCTCGATTCCTTGCATTTAAATAGGCACACCTATATAAATCGGTCTTAATATATATTTATAAAGCCAAATACCAAATATAATTGTATATTTTAGAAATATTGCACGTAATTTATTTGGTAATGTAACTTAGCTGTAATCGAACACGATTAAAGAGTTCATTACTCTATGCCCACGCCGCTAACTCCACAGCCGTCGTTGCCATTGCAACCGTTGTTTGTTTATTTACATTTTTTTACGGTAATTTGAAATACCTATTATTTTGGAGCTTAAACCTACTAAATTTTAATTTTTGTGAACTCTAACGACGTTTTTTTGCTTTTATTTGCATTTTTCTGGACAGTTTAAGAATTTTAGCCTAACCAAGCTGTGTTATCTGAGCGCTGATTAGCTGCGGGGCCTTTCAACTTGGATAGCGTCATTTGATGAACTGTTTGGAAGAGATTGTTGAAAAAGGTATGCCATTGTGTCGGTTTGACTGGTGTAGGCTTGGTGCAGGCCTCTCTGCACCAGGCATTTAAATAGTGATTTAGGGCGAGTGCGTGTGACGGGACGACTGCACACTGTCACCTTATATTGGTGGTGCAGTCTGTGCATATTATTTTCGAACGTTTTCGGCCGCAGTAAGATTTCCTCAGTTTAATTCCCAGTGACGCTTCGCAGCTAAGAGGTAGGCCCTATCGTGCATGTGTCACGGTACCGAGGCTATTGACGTCGTGTACATAGTGTCTCAGATATTGCCCGCACGTGACCAAAACCTTACTAACAGTACTTAAAATTAAAAAAAATATCTTTAGAACATAATTTGGGCTGTTTTCGTGTATGTAATTTTGACATAAAACATTTGATAGGCGACCGCCCCAGAAGTCCTAGGGATTGGAGTTGAACACTACTGACTTGAGTAAGCCGAGGATATAAATTATTTACCCTGAGATTAAAAACATTTGCAATATATATGTCCATCCTACTGGCCACGTCCAGGTTTTTTAACACTATTTTTTTTTCAATAGGCTTCGGACTGGATTGGTTTTTCCCATTAGTTTTTCGCATTAGTAATTTGCATTCAATATTAATACTGTAATAACCTTGATTGTTTTTGCCATAATTGTATTAATTTCAGTAACCAATTTTGACAAACAATGTTTTCAATATTTTTCATGTTTTCCCACTTTGTGTCTGAGGATGAGATTTAATTTCATTTTGCATTATAAATAATTCACAATTTAATGAAATTTTAATCATTGCCACAGAATTTATTAAACGTTACAAGAACCCTGATTGCTCTTTATTCATTTAATTGTGATGCTCTTAAAACCTTATAGAATCCAGTAAACCTGACAAATAATTTAATTTTTGTTTTATTTATTTTCATCTAATTATCACGGTGTTCAATTACTTTTGCCTAGCCTAGTTAAATGTTGGTCAGTAGTTGTTTGTTTGATTGATTAATTTATGTAATGGTAAAAGTGTTTGTGTACTAAATTTCTAAGCAGTCTTTTGGGTATTACTGCTATTCACTGCATGTAAATAAGATTAGCAGTTTTACACAGCAAATGAAAATTTATCTCACGTGTAATACATATACTATTTACACGTGTCAGTTTCGACCGAACAGCGAACTATTTACAACTGTTATGTTCGGACCTAGCAAAGCTGTACAAGACGTATGTGTAGGCTGAAACTATTTTATTTTAATTTGCATTCATATAAAAAATTATTGACCTAGCTGTGTTTTTCTCTATGCTAGCTGTATATAACAATGTGAAGATGTAATGTTTCAATTTATAGTAGACATAATGGATACAACATATAGAAGCTCTTGCTCTGATGGTTTAATAAACCAAGTACGGTAATAGGTGATTTATATTGCGCATTCGGTAGCCTGCAGTCAATATTTGGTCATAGTTCAATATTTAAAGTGCTGCAGACAATCCTGGCGATGTTGTTATCTTGAAACAATGTAAGTTTTATTTGAGCAAAATTTAAAAAAATGTATTATATGAGACATGAGTGCAGATGTTGTGAATATGTGGAAGTGTGGAACTAAAGGAAATGTCACTGATAATACATATTTGGAGAGCTGCAGTCAACTAACCGATAGGTCGATGACCTGATGATATTTTTTCTCATCTATTATATTTTATGTTTTTTTTTGTGTCTAACACTCAAGCGTAAAGACTTTAAATTATTAATTTACAATGTTTTTTTAATATATCCAAATAGCTTCAAAATTTGCATTGAACAAATGTTCTGAGATTTTTTCTCTTATTACATCAATTTTTTTATAATGTCAAATTATTTATCATGCCCTCTAAAAAAGTGGTAATACATGAATTTCAGACTGTTTAATACACTTAAAATACAGTGTGATCATATTATTATTGGTTTGCAGACTGTTGATTGTCAATTGTAAATTGTTTGGTCATGTTGGGTATCCGCTAACAGTTGGCCAGCAAGGTCGAAATTTTTATAATTATGAAAAGAAAATTCAAAATTAAATATTTCATCAGACTCGCCTGAATGTGAAGAAGTGGTGACTTTATCATTGTATTGGACACGAGTGTATAGCCTAAATAAAGTCCTTTGCACGCCTCTGTCCAAGTTTTCCATGAATGCGGTTCGTAAATTTTTAGATATAGTTGTGGGTGTGAAAATATCGTTTAAGAGATGCCTGACTCATTTAAAGTACCACTTCGACCTAGACTGATACGTATCTTCATTTCGTACTAACTTAAAATTTTTGCACTCATATTTAATACTTTCGTAAAATAAAAGCATCTTTCAAACACGTTGCAACGCCGTTCGTTTGCCTGATAGTTGACAGCATTTAAAGCACCATTTCATTTTTTTCTAAAGTTTTTTTTAATGCGTTTTTATGTAAGCATTAAAACTATTTTATTGTGGTGCCATGGACTTACAACCATTACATAAATTACCCGTCTGGATTCATTACAATATTTTGAGACAATATGTATTCCACAAGTCTCCTAGGCGCCTCAGGGTACCTGAAGATGTGGCCAAAGTTACTAGCAAACTGTCCGCCGTAGGTACGGACACGTTTAACGCCAGATGAGCGCTAGAATGGGCCTACTGTACAAGATAGGCTACCTACATATTACGTGTCTGATATACTTGGCAACGTGCGAGGGACGCAAGAGAAAGAAGAATGGGCGGGAGGACACGTCACGAGAGTGGGAATCCAGGTAGCAGTGGTAGCCCACACAACAAACTACAAGAGCACCACTACAGATCTTGCTTCAAATGATCCCACAAAGGTTTTTTTATTGCTAGAACGTTCAACTTATTGCCGCTGTAATGTGGAATTAAATCAAACGAATATATTGCGTAATTGTGTTTATTATAAATCAATGTTAAAAATATATTTCTTGAGATATCATATAATATGTTATTTGTTTTACTTTTGCTCTCCTCACCACTCTGATACGTCGAATTGACACCGAATATAAATATCTCCAATAAACACTGATATACACCTCCCACAAAACCAAATTACGTGGTACAGTTGTAAAATACTGGACCCTGGTATGATTCCCAGCCCGGGCGCAATGATTTTGGTTTTACTTTATTTCGCGTCACAGCAACTTGCCTCTGCGATCTATCCTACAAATGTGTTGAATTGTTGAATAGCAACGGCTGTAATTAAGTTATAGTCGAGTAGCTATCTAAAAGACAGCCAATAAACTCAAAGGGCGCATTACCTTGTAGTAAAGACATTCCATCTCTCTCTCCCCCCTCCCTCACTCACACATACACACACTTGCACACCATACTAGAAATCCTCGAATCCAATAAATAAAACGACCAAATATATCTTACACTGTACTTGAATCACTGTGTTATGATAGGAAGTAAACATTGCAAGTACTCGCGTCATGCCCATATTTAGAAAGTCTGGCAATACATCAATGTGGAAAACTGAAATTAGTCAATGTAAAAGACACTGAAGTCAAAGATAAGTGAAAAATTTTTTTTAACCAGAATGAGGAATTAAATGAAGATTAAAACAAATATTTTGCAGCTACCATTGCATAGTATAGGCCTGTATATTTAGTGCACGTTTTAAAACACATTTGCGAAACACTTTGATGATTCAAACGCAATAAATAAGTATTTCTTTCGTATTTTCCTAAACGCCTGAAATATTATGTTTCTAATAAACTTTTATTGTTTGTGTAGACTACCGTTTCAAAGATTTCACCAGTATTAAGAATGTTTAAATGGAATTATATCCATCATTTAAATGGTTAATTGGCTATTGGTTCACCGAAGTGCAAGTGCCCTTGTCGTAGTTTTTTTACAAAGACATGCATTTAAATGATTGATTTACTTTTACCAAATATACCAATTGAAATTTCAGCGATTCTGTGATACCCAACCAACTTACCAACCTCTGTTTCCCGATACATTTTTAGATAATATTATTCATGAGAATTAATTAAGTATAAATATTACATCTTACTTTTTTTAAACAAAAATTGATTTTCAGTGTTGAGGTTGTTAGGAACCTCTATCGACAAAATTAGGCATGTTTTTCCTATTGATAAAAGTCAGTAACAAAGATTTTATTGAAATACGCCAGGAAATGACTGCGCAAGGTATATACACATAAAAAATGCCTGGTATTAAAAATACAAATGTTATTCTTAACGGAAATAGATAAATATTATGACAGTGTGTTGTTTCCTGGATAACAAAATAAAATAGAAAAATTGCATATTGTAACGAGCGTGAAAATCAAAAAAGGAGGGAGATTGCAACCTCCATTTGTAAAGGATGTTACTGATGATTTAAACTCTTTGGCGTACTGATTGCGAGAATCTTGGTATATGTGAAGTTTCAGTGTGTATTGATATAAAACTTACAGCAGGCTGCTCAAACCATACCTACGCCGACTATACCGTACTATATATATAGGTACCTACGCTATTGTTGCATTTCTTTATTACATTTAAGTGTACCTATTTACTTGTGTACAAGGTTCAGATAATCTCCGGCGTTGTCAGTGCCGTAATATTGGCGGTAATTTCAACAACCCTTGCGACACCGTGCGATTTCCGCCGCAACTAGTACTGCTTTTGAGCAGTTTCTATCTGACGGTGGCGACATCTTGCGAAGTATGCACGAACTAAGTCTTGCTATTGATTCTTGGTGCCATCTAGTAACAAAAAAATTAATTTAATTTGGGGCGAATGGAAACATTGATTATTCCACAGCGAATTGGTTTGTATTTTGCAATACGGTTTATTTAATCAAAACTAGATTTGAAATAATAAACCTTGAGACAAATTGATTGCTTGATAAATTTGGCCAAGAATGGTGATTCTCCTGACGGCGTTTTGCCTAACGGCGAATTGCCTAACGGCGTTTTGCCTAACGGCGTTTTGCCTAACAGCGAATTGCCTAACGGCGTTTTGCCTATCGGCGGTTTGCCTAACGGCGATTTGCCTAACGGCGATTTGCCTTACGGCGATTTGCCTAACCGCGATATGCCTAACGGCGTTTTGCCTAACGGCGAATTGCCTAACGGCGTTTTGCCTAACGGCGAATTGCCTAATGGCGTATTGCCTAAAAGAGGAAAAAGCGTTTTGCCCAACGGCGAATTGCCTAACGGCGAATTGCCTAATGGCGTTTTGCCTAACGGCGTTTTGCCTAACGGCGTTTTGCGTAACGGCGTTTTGCCTAACTCCTATTTGGCTAACGGCGTTTTGCCTAACGGCGTTTTGCCTAACGGCGATTTGCCTAACGGCGTTTTGCCTAAACGGCGTTTTGCCTAAAATTAGGCAAAACGCCTTTAGGCAAAATGACACATGCCCTATTCATGACATAAACGCTATTAAAAACGCTATCCTCTTTCGAACTCCTTCAACGCAGTGTACAAAAGAAAATTATATACTTTTACAATAGATTCCTTTTGAAACCAGTTGCCTAGAAATAGTTTGTAATACTTGGTGCGAGAAAGTTATTGTAACTTTATACAACACATGGCTATGGTTATTTTTGTATAAAATGAAATACGTTTTTCAGGATGCTACTGAGAATTTGCGCATGATTATATATATATATATATATATATATATATATATATATATTTTTTTTTTGTTTCATTCAAGCAGGCATAATTTTTTCAAACCATGAAATCAATAATCGAATAATCAATAACTTGACACTATTTTGTTTATTATGCTATTTAATTGGCTCAGTTATTACTGGAAAGCGATTCAGGGAACGGTTTACAAACAACTTTAATTAAATGCCCGGGTAATAATCCGAACACAGTGTTAGTGCGAGCACTATATTGTAGTGATACATATGTTTTCATGTAAGTGTATGAATTCACAAATATCTGTCATTTTAAATTAATATTTGTGTTCCATTTACAAAAAAAAATACAATGTAGCAAAGGACACTTGACGTGGCTACGCGAACCCCACAATCGCCAGAAGTGTTTAACTGCCGGACGCGTGGCAAATGCCACGACCTACTTCGTGGTCACACGTTATGCTTCACCGTGGGGACCGCAGCGCTCTGGATTACAGCCATTAACGGGCCGGTCCGCTCCCGGCCGCGGCATTGAGCCGGCTCTGCCATGCACCTTGGCCCGGCTGCCGTCCCTAAGGCCCGTTCTGCAACGACACGCAAACGGAGACTGATCTCACTGAACAGAGTTTTGTCCCTAAGGCCCGTTCTGCAAAGACACGCAAACGGAGACTGATCTCACTGAACAGAGTTTTGTCCCTAAGGCCCGTTCTGCAAAGACACGCAAACGGAGACTTATCTCACTGAACAGAGTTTTGTCCCTAAGGCCCGTTCTGCAAAGACACGCAAACGGAGACTGATCTCACTGAACAGAGTTTTGTCCCTAAGGCCCGTTCTGCAACGACACGCAAACGGAGACTGATCTCACTGAACAGAGTTTTGTCCCTAAGGCCCGTTCTGCAAAGACACGCAAACGGAGACTGATCTCACTGAACAGAGTTTTGTCCCTAAGGCCCGTTCTGCAAAGACACGCAAACGGAGACTTATCTCACTGAACAGAGTTTTGTCCCTAAGGCCCGTTCTGCAAAGACACGCAAACGGAGACTGATCTCACTGAACAGAGTTTTGTCCCTAAGGCCCGTTATGCAACGACACGCAAACGGAGACTGATCTCACTGAACAGAGTTTTGTCCCTAAGGCCCGTTCTGCAAAGACACGCAAACGGAGACTGATCTCACTGAACAGAGTTTTGTCCCTAAGGCCCGTTCTGCAAAGACACGCAAACGGAGACTTATCTCACTGAACAGAGTTTTGTCCCTAAGGCCCGTTCTGCAAAGACACGCAAACGGAGACTGATCTCACTGAACAGAGTTTTGTCCCTAAGGCCCGTTCTGCAAAGACACGCAAACGGAGACTGATCTCACTGAACAGAGTTTTGTCCCTAAGGCCCGTTCTGCAAAGACACGCAAACGGAGACTGATCTCACTGAACAGAGTTTTGTCCCTAAGGCCCGTTCTGCAAAGACACGCAAACGGAGACTGATCTCACTGAACAGAGTTTTGTCCCTAAGGCCCGTTCTGCAAAGACACGCAAACGGAGACTGATCTCACTGAACACAGTTTTGTTCCTAAGGCCCGATCTGCAACGACACGCAAACAGAGACTGATCTCACTGAACACAGTTTTGTCCCTAAGGCCCGTTCTGCAACGACACGCAAACGGAGACTGATCTCACTGAACAGAGTTTAGTCCCTAAGGCCCGTTCTGCAAAGACACGCAAACGGAGACTGATCTCACTGAACAGAGTTTTGTCCCTAAGGCCCGTTCTGCAACGACACGCAAACGGAGACTGATCTCACTGAACAGAGTTTTGTCCCTAAGGCCCGTTCTGCAACGACACGCAAACGGAGACTGATCTCACTGAACAGAGTTTTGTCCCTAAGGCCCGTTCTGCAAAGACACGCAAACGGAGACTGATCTCACTGAACACAGTTTTGTCCCTAAGGCCCGTTCTGCAAAGTAACGCAAACGGAGACTGATCTCACTGAACAGAGTTTTGTCCCTAAGGCCCGTTCTGCAAATTAACGCAAACGGAGACTGATCTCACTGAACAGAGTTTTGTCCCTAAGGCCCGTTCTGCAAAGACACGCAAACGGAGACTGATCTCACTGAACACAGTTTTGTTCCTAAGGCCCGTTCTGCAACGACACGCAAACGGAGACTGATCTCACTGAACAGAGTTTTGTCCCTAAGGCCCGTTCTGCAACGACACGCAAACGGAGACTGATCTCACTGAACAGAGTTTTGTCCCTAAGGCCCGTTCTGCAAAGACACGCAAACGGAGACTGATCTCACTGAACAGAGTTTTGTCCCTAAGGCCCGTTCTGCAAAGACACGCAAACGGAGACTGATCTCACTGAACAGAGTTTTGTCCCTAAGGCCCGTTCTGCAAAGTAACGCAAACGGAGACTGATCTCACTGAACAGAGTTTTGTCCCTAAGGCCCGTTCTGCAAAGAAACGCAAACGGAGACTGATCTCACTGAACAGAGTTTTGTCCCTAAGGCCCGTTCTGCAAAGACACGCAAACGGAGTCTGATCAAACTGAACACAGTTTTGTTCCTAAGGCCCGTTCTGCAACGACACGCAAACGGAGACTGATCTCACTGAACAGAGTTTTGTCCCTAAGGCCCGTTCTGCAACGACACGCAAACGGAGACTGATCTCACTGAACAGAGTTTTGTCCCTAAGGCCCGTTCTGCAAAGACACGCAAACGGAGACTGATCTCACTGAACAGAGTTTTGTCCCTAAGGCCCGTTCTGCAAAGACACGCAAACGGAGACTGATCTCACTGAACAGAGTTTTGTCCCTAAGGCCCGTTCTGCAACGACACGCAAACGGAGACTGATCTCACTGAACAGAGTAATGTCCCTAGGGCCCGTTCTGCAAAGACACGCAAACGGAGACTGATCTCACTGAACAGAGTTTTGTCCCTAGGGCCCGTTCTGCAAAGACACGCAAACGGAGACTGATCTCACTGAACAGAGTTTTGTCCCTAAGGCCCGTTCTGCAAAGACACGCAAACGGAGACTGATCTCACTGAACAGAGTTTTGTCCCTAAGGCCCGTTCTGCAACGACACGCAAACGGAGACTGATCTCACTGAACAGAGTTTTGTCCCTAGGGCCCGTTCTGCAAAGACACGCAAACGGAGACTGATCTCACTGAACACAGTTTTGTTCCTAAGGCCCGTTCTGCAACGACACGCAAACGGAGACTGATCTCACTGAACAGAGTTTTGTCCCTAAGGCCCGTTCTGCAACGACACGCAAACGGAGACTGATCTCACTGAACAGAGTTTTGTCCCTAAGGCCCGTTCTGCAAAGACACGCAAACGGAGACTGATCTCACTGAACAGAGTTTTGTCCCTAAGGCCCGTTCTGCAAAGACACGCAAACGGAGACTGATCTCACTGAACACAGTTTTGTTCCTAAGGCCCGTTCTGCAACGACACGCAAACGGAGACTGATCTCACTGAACAGAGTTTTGTCCCTAAGGCCCGTTCTGCAACGACACGCAAACGGAGACTGATCTCACTGAACAGAGTTTTGTCCCTAAGGCCCGTTCTGCAACGACACGCAAACGGAGACTGATCTCACTGAACAGAGTTTTGTCCCTAAGGCCCGTTCTGCAACGACACGCAAATGGAGACTGATCTCACTGAACAGAGTTTTGTCCCTAAGGGCCGTTCTGCAAAGACACGCAAACGGAGACTGATCTCACTGAACAGAGTTTTGTCCCTAAGGCCCGTTCTGCAACGACACGCAAACGGAGACTGATCTCACTGAACAGAGTTTTGTCCCTAAGGCCCGTTCTGCAAAGACACGCAAACGGAGACTGATCTCACTGAACAGAGTTTTGTCCCTAAGGCCCGTTCTGCAACGACACGCAAACGGAGACTGATCTCACTGAACAGAGTTTTGTCCCTAAGGCCCGCTCTGCAAAGACACGCAAACGGAGACTGATCTCACTGGACAGAGTTTTGTCCCTAAGGCCCGTTCTGCAAAGACACGCAAACGGAGACTGATCTCACTGGACAGAGTTTTGTCCCTAAGGCCCGTTCTGCAACGACACGCAAACGGAGACTGATCTCACTGAACAGAGTTTTGTCCCTAAGGCCCGTTCTGCAAAGACACGCAAACGGAGACTGATCTCACTGGACAGAGTTTTGTCCCTAAGGCCCGCTCTGCAAAGACACGCAAACGGAGACTGATCTCACTGAACAGAGTTTTGTCCCTAAGGCCCGTTCTGCAAAGACACGCAAACGGAGACGGATCTCACTGAACAGATTTTTTACAACAGCGCGCGGACGGTGACGGACCCCTACGGATCATCTCGGCAATGCTGAGCTCTTCCGTTTACGTTGTTGCCTTCCCTTCTCCCCTCCCCCCCATGGGGGGTTACAAGGAAGAGTTGATTAGAGCGAACACCAAAACGGTGTTGTGAGAAACACGCGATAATTTTACTGATGTTGTATTTCTTGAAGTACAGTGCGATTTCTGGGAGTACTCCACAAACTAAAAACTATAAAAAAACGAAATTGTCGAAGTTAAAAAAAGAGTCTAACTTTATGATGAATACAAACAAATTATCGAACCAATTATAAAATCAAAACCTATTTTGGCTCCTAATCGTAAAAGTGAGACATTTGTTATTCAAACAGTAAAGTGAATAAGTCAAACTAAAAATAATAAAAAATTACAAGTAACTTCCAAAAAGTCTTAATGGAGTTTTTAGCAACTTAATAAACATAGCTCTAAGACGAAAAAGCATTTCCACTACAATATTATTTATGAGACAGATACAATTGAACTACCTAACTCATAAATTAGTAATTGCTGGACTATTAAAATCCTCACAGTTCATTACACATAACACTTGTTATGATGCATCCTTTATCAAACTAGCTCGTATTAGACATGTATACGAAATTGACACCAAAGGTAACCCTTCGGTTAAGCGGGTGATGAATCGTTCGACACTCGTCTTAAAGATCGTTGAACATGCTGGTCGTCTTCAGGGCCTAACAGCAGCGAGTCTTCTCAAAGTCGCGGTGCCTGCCGTGAAGCGCACTCCTCCCTAACGACTTTACACACGGACTTCGATGGCACGGACCAAGTGCGGAACACCAATTTCCGAAGATAACTTCCACAGCTGGGAGGAAGATCAGCCACACCTCGCTCTTCACGACTCGTTGGTACTCGTGATATGTCTCCTTCGTAATGGAGAATGATCATAATGCAAACACCTCCACAAGCTCTGATAGCGACATAAACTCGTCACACTTCACCAGTTTTACTTCGTCGCACAGTCATGTTTAAAGGTCAAAGTCGTGTTATTATAGCACTGTCCTTTTATGTCAACCACTGCCCCAGTCACACACTAAGACCTCTTTATAACCTCCGGTGACATGTGCCCTTCTAGCAAGATAAACTCTTCCACTCGCTCACTCGCACTCGCTCAACGAGTAAAAAAAGAACAAAGTCTTCTCGAGTATTTTCGTACGTTGGCGGCAACTTGCCCTTGAACAAAAATCGTAATTCCACTGAGTGTTTTTTTTTCAATAATTAATCGCTCAGCGAGTAGCAACTCGCTAATGAGTCGCGTCGACGAGTCGCTGAACGAGTGACCAGTTACCTCTTTTGCGGCTGTCTCCGGTTGACACCTCGGCGCTGATCGGGGTAAGTCCGAACTCTCTTGCAAAAAAATAAAAGTTAAAGACCATATTACCCACTTCTGAGGCTTAGTCCAACATGCAGCTCGGTGTGTAGCGTCGGGCAGAGTGACGTTTCTAGTTGACGTGGCGACTGACAGCCTGGCGGCAAGGTGAAGTAGTCGGATGTGAGATCTTCCTCTACCGTCGCCCCAAAGACTCTGAGAAATGCAGGCCAACAATTTATATACTCCTTGGGCTGTTGTCAACTTCGTTGTCGAACCATCCAGAAGCATGGAGATACTTTCCCACCTCCAGGGGAGGAAGGAGGGGTGACAAATCACGTGGTTCCCCCTCCACCCACATGGCTCGGGTGAGCCTTGAGATAGCTGTAGAGGATGTTAGCAAGGGTGTTAGGCCACCAGAGATACCTCGCTGTTCTGCCGGTAGTGTCAAATTCAGGAGCTAACTTTCAAAACATCGTCGAAATCATGTTTATTACGTTGCGAACGGTGAAAACCAACCGCAACAACATTGCTTCCTGCGACCAATAGAATCCGAGTACATGGCTGCGTGTGCTAGCCATGTTTATGTTCTAAATACGTTAGCAATTGTGTCAACTATAAACATATGTTGTGTTCTATTATTACTTTGTGCTCTAAAGAATGCTGTTAGCTCCGGGGTACACTAGCCGGTTGAGTACCCGAGGGGCTGACCTTACGGGACCAGTACCCAAGACGTCTCCTGTGTCCTAGTCCGGTATTCCAGCACACAAAAATAAGGGTTTAGGTGATGAATATGCAACACCTGTACCCTAACCGTATTCCTCTTTCACTATAAGACACCGCCAGTCCCTTATTTTTAGGGAACGGATTTTGGTGTCCTTTCCGTGACCTATCTGTTGCCCAAACTCCTTGCCTGTGCAGAGCTAACTTTTTTTCGTTGATTAAGTCCAGTTAGCGCATCCGCGTCTGGCGCCATTATCTCGTATATAGATAATTTTTATGATCATCGGGGAACGTACCAAGCGAGATTAGTGTGTCAAATGAAATTCATGGTAGCGAAAATATACTGAAATAATTTTGTAATACTTTAATGGCCATGGCAAGAAAGAATCGCCACTTAAAAAGTACTTGAGAAAATTATAAATGTGGTTATATATTTTGTACAATGGTGCCGCTATCTCTCGCGTATTTTTGTCTAATAATTGTATCGAAAGTTGTGAAACGTCCGCTGTAATGTATTGGAACCAGTTTATAGCCTCGTGCAGGGCACCGTTTATTAACACGGTCACTATTTACTGTTCTCTACTGGGACTCGGTTTGGACACGTTCTGGAATACGGCCCGCGAGTCAGGTTGTGGTTGTGTCCCAAGGAAGGAGCTTATTCGCCACCTCACCCGAACATCTTGGAATACCAGCCCTAGACTGTGGCAGTTACCGTACCAACTTACGGGGTTATCGGGCGGCGCAAGCCAGTAAGCGTATGAAAGTTGAAGGCAGCAGTGCGGGGCGACCCTTGTTGGTGCTGGGACTCCCCGATGAGGTCTCCTCTGCCGGCTCTGGTGGACTCGCACTGGCAGTTGGTAGCTCTGGTCGCTCAGAGCACGTTCAGAGGGGTCCCCACCCCGTCTAAGGGCGGCAACACAGCTCCAGTACCAGCCTGGGCAGCTAGTAGAGGGTAGATGTACCTCGACCAGATCACAGGCTCTCTGGGTTGTCTGAGGGGTCCCAGAGTTTCGATAGACCTGGTTAAGCGCCTTGTGATACTCTTAGGATGGAGTATCCTATGAGTAGGGGCAGGCATTTTTCGCGAAAATATCTGAATGTATATTAGACTGCAACAAGGTATACCCACACCTGTGGTTCTTCCTTGTGATTGGCGGCCGTCTGCGAGAGAAGTTGTTGCCTTATTTGACCGGGCGACTCAGGACGCGTTTTACTTCTGCGATGAATCACTGTGATTGGTGTTGTAACAATCGATATGTACCTGGGAGAAACTCACCCAATCACGAAACACAGACGATGCTACAGTATTTTAACTTTCATCTAGTCTCAAAATCTTTTCGCGAAATCTGCATGCCCCTACCTATGAGTCAACCAAAGGTTAACTTAATTTGTGGGTGGCAAAGATGCTGGGATGGGTTGCCCCAGCCTCTCGTTGTAGCTCCTCCTTAAACGCCTCCGGGTCGCGATTAAATTGCATATCCATCTCCCTACGGCTCTGGGGATCTCGTGCCTGTTTTTATCCAGCCCTTAGGGGAGGAATAACCATCAAATGCGGCACATTAAACAATTATGCAGCTGTAGCTTAGCTATCTGTCCATTATTTTTACTGTTCTATATGTAAATTTTGTCAAAGCTGTTTTTTTTACTTTTACAATTACGTACTTAAAAGTACAGAATACTAACAAAAACAGGCCATTATTAATATAACACTTGAAAGCGTAATTTTATCTATACATCTAAGGTGTAATTTAACACATTAGTTATTGGGGTAATCAGTTTACACCGAAGCATGTAGCAATATTTGGTTTTTTTTATAAATATTTGCGTAAACTTGAATCAACTGTTCTAGGTTTTTTTTTTAACCTTTATGACATAAATTTGAAATTAATAAACCTTTGTACTTATTTGTAATTTTTGTCAGTGAATTCTTGCGATTTAAAAAAAATTGTCTGTTCATATTAATATTGGACTCGATTAAAAGTATATTTATGTTAAATACTAGCTGTACCCTGCCACACTTCGCTGTGGCACATTGTGATTGAATAGTTGAGAAATGAGAAACAAAACAAAGAATACATTTTATATAAGTTTAATTTTGCAATACTTGTGGATAAACAATATTTTTTTTTTTTTCCACTGTATGCGTAGATATAAAGACTATCTGGTTTTCTGACTTGGGAACACGCAACATACAGTTGTCCATGTGAAAATCAATCCGCATCTAAATCTAAACCACACAATTCTAACGATTGACCTTGAGCTTTATTGATTGTAATTGCAAATGCCAATCGAATTGGGAATTGCAATCTTTTCAATTGAAATAGTGAATCGGTCGGGATCATGGGTATTCGAGGAATGAGGACATCTTCACCTTTTAAAGGCCCCGTTAAAATCGTTGCTTCCACTACGTTATTCATTAATTTCTTAACTGAAAGTCGCGTGCCGTTGCAGAGTTTTGGCTGATTAATATTCCGCAAGAGGATAATTGGCACACCTATTTTCAATTTAAGTATGTGTGGTGGTATCCCTGGCAGATCAAGTGAGTTTAAAAATTCCGTAGAACATATTAATTAAATTAAAAATTAACAAAAGGTATATGGTCTAAGGAGTTCAAAAAATGAATAGCCTAGAACCATCTACATGCAATCCCACATCAAGTGGTGATAGACCCATACAAAACATAACCTCTACATACGATTGATGCAATTGTTGTTATTGGTGATAGAACATATTAATTAAATTAAAAATTAAAAAAAATGTATAGGGTCTAAGGAGTTCAAAAAATGAATAGCCTAGAACCATCTACATGCAATCCCACATCAAGTGGTGATAGACCCATACAAAACATAACCTCTACTTACGATTTGGATAACGGCGCAGCTCAATCGAGACACGATCACACTAAAGTACCTCATTCATATTGTATAATTAGTCCCATACCGGTACGCTTAGTCATTTTTTAATTATTGCACCTCACAATAAAAGCATTATCATTGTATATAGCCATTTCCCGCTCGCTTTACTTGACGTAGTTTTTTCCATTGCTAAGAGAAATCCTTTGGCATGGAGAAACGTTTCCATAACAGAAAATGCGTGCTTTTTTGTTTTTATTGGTGAGAAAACACATTAATAAAATGGCGCACTTACTTTTTCGCGGTCGCGGGTATGTTGCTGACGTGAAAAGTAGATATAAACAATCCTTTATGTAGGTTGTATATAATGGTAAAATTTCAGCTCGATCGGTGCAGAACTTTTTGAGTTTTTGAAGCGTACACAAACCAACATAACATTTTTATATATATAGATTATGCCTGCAGTCCTTAGTAGCTCAGATACCTTTTTCATATGTTTTAATTGATCCTGTATTAAGCCAGTGCTAACCGGTGTATTCTCTGAATGTTCCAAGGTTCAGGAATATTTTGTCTGTAGCTAAAAAATCTCATTGGCTATGGTACTATGACATCCGTAAATCATATCTAGTATGGCCATAATGTAGGTTGTAATGTAATTTGCTGGTTACCGAGGTTAGAGGTCACACATCGCTGGCCAGTACTGAGAGACTCGCGCTTATGTTCTCTCTCAGAGCGGCATACAAGATGCCAGCGAATCTATTCCAGTTGACTAACGGTCGAAGGCCATTGAAAGTAACGTGACATTTCATACGCGTTGGGTGTGACTTGGGCGAGCCTTGTATTGTCGTAGAAAAAGTAGTCGGTGTTCAAGGGCAAGGATCTCTGGTGATACGCCCAGGAGCGACAAACATAGAGCGACCGTCAAATCTTGACATTTGTACAACGGAAGTCACGACCTTTTGCAGACTAGCAAGTAGACAGCTCCCGAGTAACATTTCAAACCTAGCCCCTTTTAAAATCATCTATTTGATAAAACTCCTTACACTGACTGACTTGCAGACAATGCATAGTTTAAACCGGTGGGTCTATAAGCCTAACATTTGGCATAGAAGTTCCTTATACAACGTAAGTGGGCACTAAGAGAGGATTTATTTTTAAAATTCATCTCCTAAGGTGGTTAAATAGGGCACACGGCTTGTAATTTTATAATTTATTTAAACACTCTTAAACTTGTATACTCTTTTGTCTAGCTTATCTTTTACGACATCAAACGTATACATATGCCTTTTTTGTTTTATTATAAGCCTCCAAAGTAACATTTCGATTTATTTTTGTTCAGAAAGGAGAACTAATTATATAACATAAATTAAACTTTTTAGATTCAAGATAAATTCTTTTGGGTACTTCATTATATAGTGTACATGTAGCTATTTATTAAAACGATTGTTTATATGTCATAATCATTACTTTTTCTGTGACAGGCTTGCTTTTTGTGCAGAGGTGTCCTATAGCAAACTGCGTGCCAATCTAAGATGCATCAATCAGATACAAATGTTTGAATATTTGCTGTAACACCGTATCTATCATCATTTGGGAGAATACAATACTTGCGTCTTGAGATAAACCATTATCTTTATAAATTCCATATGCGTATATTATACAGTTTACTCTACTAATTTGTAGATTGTCAAGAAGATATTTGGACAATTAGTTTCCAGGGGATTTTATTTGTACAATTTAAAAAAATTAGCTTTGAAAAGTTATAAAATTCTAGAAGCATTAATTTATGTTCTTTTTTTCAAATGCGTGCCCTTTTTTCATTTATGAATAAATTCCGTGTCCAGATAATCCGTGAATCGAACTTCATTGAGGAGCAGGAATCAGCCCTCAAAAAAACCTACGGCCCCGTTCCGCTAAAGTAAATTCTTAAAAAACAAGATGTCAATTTACGAACATGCTGACGAAAAATGCACTGCAACTTACGAAAGAGGGATTTCATTTAATGCTCAAGGAATTCAACTTTTCACAAAGAGGTGAACATAATATATGCACAAGGTCGTGAACACCTTCTTGGGTTACGCGCTAGCCGTTCTACATTCGAAGTGATTTCGATACCACTCATTTCAATCAAACTACATTTATAATCAAATACATTTCATGATATTGTTTTAAAACTTTATTCTCTTTATATTGGTTTGTTAAAAATTGCCTTTGTTTTTGACACACGTTTATAAAACATTTCTTATCGTTAGTTTAGAACTATTTTTATTAAGTATTTGAAGACAATGAGTGAATAATGTACGTGCATAATTGCTCGTGTTGCAAAAAAAATAAATGTTTTAAAGAGGTATCCGAATGTTTCTTGAAGTTCATAGACATATCTTAACCAGAAACTACCTCTTTGAAACCAAGAATTTTCTTTATGAAGCTCAATTTTAAGCCATGACAACATGGTTGCTTACGCGTGTATTTTAAAAATATATATTTTGTTTGAATATGTATACTTAATACATGCAACATCTCGCTTTTCAGAAACAAACCAGAATATGTAATAATGAGTTAACTTTAATTTTTCTAGAAAAAAAAACATGATTATTATTACCACGGTTAGAATTGATTGGTAACCATGTGGTTCGGAGACCCATGTTATCTTAAAAAAGGAAAAAACTATTTTGTTGTTAAAATAAACGATTGTGCGTAGCTGTTATATTTATATATGTGTGTGTGTAGGTGTGTTTATGTGTGTGTGTGTGTGTGTGTGTGTGTGTGTGTGTGTACTTCGCAGGCATAAGGCACTATGTCACAAAATACCATATTTTTTCATTAGAGCTTTTAAAGACTTTTAAATTGTGTCTCACTTATTAAACCAACTATTTTCTACTCGAAGTAAGTGAATTTTTGACACATCGCAGTTATTTTTTTTGTATGTCCCTAGAAAGAACGTTAAAAGGTGGTCAAATTTATGGTAAATTTGCATTTTGCCCAAAAGTTCACATAGTGTCGTATGCCTCCAAGGTAGAAATAATAGATTTTGCTATATTGACAGTAAAGTCACTAGTGGAGAGCCGCTAAGTCCACTGAGTCTGCGTTATTATTTTGGCTACAGGATAGACTCCATAATCGTGTGCACAAGCGAGCATATATCATATGTCACTGGCTGCTGCAACATTTAACCTCTCAGGGTCGAGTATACTTTGGTCAGCTGTTTTATTCAAGTGTTTGTCATTGTCTTCCAGTCCTTAAGGTGTGTCGAATGACTCGTTACCCGAAGACAAAGGTCACTTAAGTGTACATTTCTTTGAAACCTACACAAAACATATTTTACTGTTCTTTAACAACAAAAAATTCCTTTGGAAACCAGAAACCAAGAAATAATTTGTAATACTACAAGAAAAATATAGTAACTTTGTACAACACATGGGTATGGTTATTTCGCATAAATGAAACCCATTTTTCGAGATAATCCTGAGAATTTCTTACGAAAATCGTCGAATAATTTTAAATTTTAATTGATGTTTTATTAAAGCATAATTACTTCACAACATATAAGATAATCGAATATTCTACAATTCGATTTTATTTTATTCTATCATGCTCATTAGGTGCGCAGTTAAAACAGGAAAGTTATCCAGGGAACAGTTTGCAAATGACTTTAACTAATTTAGATACTGGGACAGCACAAAGCATAAATTCCAGGGTAAGAATCTGAACCCAGTATTACTGCGAACACAATTTTTCTGTGATAAAGTTGTTTTCGTGTAAGTGTACAAATTTACAAACATCTGTAATTTTATATGGATAATTCTGTTCCATTCGCAAGAAAAAATTAATTACAGTGTTGACTATCGCAAAATAACAACGCGAGTTTCGTCGGTCTCCCGTCGTTTGTTAAACCGGCAGCAGCCTCGTTGTGCGTACTTTCCGTCCGCTTGCATAAGGGACTACATCCCTCGCTTCTTGGGAGTTTGAGATTGGGTGAATGTTCTTTCGGGCACTGTCAGATAACTCGTGATTCAATGAAAGATAGGCGATTAAAAATTTTAACAATTCGCAGTATTGTCTCTCATCAAATAATAACACGGATTTTGTGACAGACATCCTTTTCGTACATAATCGAAGAAGACGTCCCCAGAGTGTCAATTCAGAATTCAGGACCTTTAAAGTCTGATAGTTTAGTTATTTACAATACATCATATTGAGATTTTTTTAATTTTTTCTAATTTAAAATATTATAAAAAAATAATTATTTTATCCAGAAATGAATATGTACCAATGTTTTAGCTCAAAAACATAAATAATTGACTTTTATTTAGTGAAAACGGCGTAATTATTCAGGACAAAATTTTAATTACTAATATTTTCCTGATTGTTTTTTTTTTCAAATTGCATAAAACGTGCTGAATATATAATTGTGGCTCAAACATTAACAATGGTAAGTAATATGCATTTCTTATATGGTGAAACGCCAATGAGTACAGCATTAAAACTGAAATAGAGCCATTTTCAATATTGTAACTTGTTATCCATTACCGTCAGTTATTTATATAAATGTTAATGGTTCAAACATTTTATCTCAAAAAAATCTCCTCCTATGACCTGCAAATCTATATTTGTGTAGGCTTGTTAACAATCCAAGTATTGTTGTAAGGTATGCAGTGCAATGCCAAGAAAAGACTTTGGTATTCCATACTCATTTGACGATGAAAAACCTTCGCGCACACATAATAAATTGCACTTGGCTAAAAGGTAAAGTGAATAATTCAGATGGAGTTTCGAGGGAGCCGTTTAGTTATGATTAGGACCGCCGAGCGTCAACTGTCTCATTAAGACGCGAGATGGGGCGCTGATGAAAAGGCACCAACGCCGCCGCGTTGATTGGTGTTCGCGGTTGTTCGCTCAGCTCCATTGACCCTCCAATGATCCATGGAGCCTGCCTTCGGAGCGGGTATCGGGTGGCCTGGCGAGCGAGTCTGACCGCAAACTGGCTGAGCTGGTTGATTTACAAGTCTGCCAGAGTGACGGGCCCAGCTCCGCGATTATGACGACCCGTCGGAGCGTAACGAAAAGTGCAACACATAAGTAGAGACCTGTAAAATAAGCGGATTCATTTCGCGATAGGATAGAGTCCAAATACTTTTGACATTATTTTGCTTCAGTGATTGGGCCACATTTTATCTGAAGGACTCTGGGCCAATGAAAAATCTTTAACAGAATAATTAGCGAATCACGATCATTCCAGTCAACAGGTGTTACGAGTCAGTAACCAATCAGCAGATGTAATTTGCACTAGTGCATAGAGGATCATGGAGTCTATCCTTTAGGGATTTGAAATCGCGAATTTTACGGGTCTCGACACATAAGGAATAGGGCGCTCGTGGGCCATGGAGTCTAAAAACCATAAAGGTGAAACTCCACTACGAACCTCCATTATAAGAGACCGGGAAAATGTAGCTTATTCATTTCGTGCTATGCTGAAAATTCAAATAAATTTATCTTTGGGCTGATTCTGATATTGGCTCACGGTTTATATGGAGGTCTTTGGGCCAATGGGAGACATAAACTCACAGAAAGCATAGAATCACAGGCCACCCATTCCAGACGTCTCACAGGTCAGCAGCCAATGAAAAATAATATTTGCCCAAATATGCAGAGGATCGTGGAGTCTATCCTGGAGGTCATTGAATCTGCGAATTTTTCCAGTCCCTTTCCATAGGGAAAAATTCGCGGTTTCATTGACCTCTAGGATGGACTCCACAATCCTATACGTACTCGGGAAAATGCCGCCTGCTCATTGGCTACTGGGTTGCTTGTGATTCGATACGTTTCACGTTGAAGGTTTCGCATTGGTTCTGAGTCCTTCTAGACAACTGTGACCCAATCATAGAAGCAGGATAAAGGTAAAAGTGCTTGGCTCCTAGCTTGTCGCGAAATGAATCCGCGAATTTTACCGGTACATATATGTATCTATTATGTATATTACTGTAAATTATTATCATACATGTGCCAATTTGAAGGAGGGCAAAGGGTGAATGGAGGATTTTGGGTGGTATGAAATATCTCCCAAATAAATGGGGAGACCAAAATAATTTAAAAAAAAAAAAACAGAACCTTAAAATGTTATTTTATTGTATAGTCCTCTAGTGCCTTTTCTGCACAGTCAATCTTCCACTAGTGTATGCACCGTTCCGGTTATTCAGTAGGATAGGGGTGACCACCCTTTAAACTAAAAAGGCCAAATACCAAAAATTAAAATAGTTTAGTCGGCACATTTGTAACTGGTATAGTTCCTTTCTTTTTAGTATCAACAACCATACTAATTACCTTCATTTTTCTAAGATTTTATATAATTTAGTTTCAGATGGGTAAAGACCGGAAAAATGCGCAAATTCATTTTGCAACATGCTAGTAGCCAATCACGTTTACTTTTTCCTGCTTTTATGATTGGATCACAGTTTGCTAGATTGACTCTGAACCAATAACAATTCCCCCCCGTGAGACGTATCGAATCACAAGCAACCCAGACACCAGGTCTTACAAGCCAGTAACCAATGAGCAGGTGGCATTTTCCCTATTATGTACAATAATTTGGAGTCCATCCTAGAGGTCAATGAACCCGCGAATTTTTCCACTCCCTAGTGGTGGGTCATAAGTACTAGAACCTGAATCACAGCTTTCACGTGTAGAAAATGAAATTATAACATGTTATCTTGGTTGCTCTCAGTTGGTTTTTCAGTCGAGTTTTGGTTACCTGCTAATGTGCATAGTCACTACCGAAGTCTTGTGATGCCAAATATGACCAGCAAACAGCGATTCGGCTGCAATGCACTTGGATGAATGAGAAAAAAAATTAATGTAATTCACTCTATTTGTTGTTTCTTAGAAGCTCTATCTCCCAAGAACTAACGGGGTGCCCCTTGTTGGACATTTCAGTAGCTATTCTGCAAATAAACATAAATTGTTTTGATTTATATATATATATTGCTTTATATGATGGATTTATTGGTAAGATTCGTTCACCCCACTTAAACTTTCTTAAAAAATTGTTTCGCTGGATTAAGTCGTTTTCAAACCCATCACTCACATTAATTTGTTATATTAGTGTAATTAATTGAATGTATTTTTCACTGTGGGTAAATGAAAGACATGGAGGGCACCGCCTCAACATAGCCTCATGTGAAAAATAAGATAAGTAAACAAATTAATAAATTATAAAAAACCTGCTATTACTATAGTTTTTGGTACTTCAGTATAAAGTTTGCTTCAAAAACAATTTATTTATTTTTTTCCCTCGTCCTGCTGAGACATTCCTGTTGATTTTGAAGAAAGTGTAATTAGCCTGTTTGCAAAATAAACTTTTCAGTTTTCTGTAAGCTACTCTGTTTTCTGTAAGCTTCTGTTTTTTGTAAGCTTCTCGGTTTTCTGTAAGCTTCTCGGTTTTCTGTAAGCTTCTCGGTTTTCTGTAAGCTTCTTGGTTTTCTGTAAGTTTCTCAGTTTTCTGTAAGCTTCTCGGCTACACGAAAACTTCTTGTTTTTTTTTTTTTGTAAGCTTCTTAGTTTTCTATAATCATCTCGGTTTTCTGTATGATTATTAGCGTCCCCGCTCTTGTGTGGACCCGAGCCGCCTGCCTCGAGGCGTCAGTGACGGGCTTCCAGCGATGAATGGAGGCGCCCACGCCCAGCGACGCGGTCACTAGGGCAGAAGGACGCCCGCGCGTCGTGGTGCAGTTGGCGGCCGCGAGGCGCGCAAGTGAGGCTTGGCGCCCCCACCAGCCACAGGAACGTGGCTGAAGTTCGCCACAGGCTCTCTCGTGCAACTGCACGTTCGGAATTTTTTTTAAAAAAATGTGAGCTTGGTTTTCAGGACCCGCCAGAGATGTGTAACATCTAACATCGGTAACGAGCAAATTCGCATGTGTTCACATGTTGCAAATTAACTTGTAAAACGAAGTTCGGAACGAAATTTAACGTAGAATTCTTTTAAAAAAAATTCCGAGCGTGATAAATATGAGACAATTTTGTTTTCAAATACATTTATTGACGCGAATCACACGTGTTTCACGCACCCGCAGCTATAATTCGCTGCCGGAGCATTCACATCGACTATCGAATCATTCGATTTGCAGACCGAAAGGTTAAACTATATAATGGAACGGTTCCGATGAAAACAAAAAAAAACATATTAAAAAATACTAAACTCCGGCTGTGGACCTAATTTTTGACAAGGAATTTTATTAAAATACTGCCCATCTTGTTAAAATTTATTAAAAAGTTAATTCTATAATGATTCCCTTTGTGTCTGTAAACTTTAGTTCGCGCCATCCACCACAGATGGCAGCACCGTGGTTACACATTTCCTTTCCATGTGACTTCCGTTCCATTCACGAAATTACTCTTACCAAATGCCGTATTCCACGAGCTAAGACGTTACACATAAAGACAAAAATGTGTGAAACGCACGTTAGCAGCGAAACTTGGCACTTAATAATCCACTGGAAAAATTAAACAAATTATTAAGCGATTTACTTATACGATAAAACTTAAAAATTAAGTACATATTAACCTACTTATAAAACCACAAACGCAACAGAAAATATGGATGCAAATATTGAAAACTATAACTGAATATATTTTAGAGAAATAACACATTGTTGTTTCCAGAGTGACGAGAAATGCAGAACTTTAGCGTCACGCCCGACAGTGAGGAATGAGGCAGCAGAAAACTCCCACGCCTTCTCCGTCATCGAGTGCCTCACTCCTGAGTGTTGCACTTTTCGTTACGGTACGACTTCAAGAGTACTATTTCGAGATAATCCGTACGTTCCCGCGATCTTAAGAGAGTATTTTATACGTCACCGACATAACGCAGCCAATATTTCATTTCGGTCCAGATCACCCAGAAGTAGGGACAACTGTATTTCGCGATTTCATTTCATGTCAAGGTATTTCACGAAGCACTGTAGCTTTTTCTAAGAGTCATGGCAAATTGTGAGGGTGCAGCAGTAAGGTGACCACATTCTCATTGGCCCCGTCAAGAGTGGGACGACACCTCTCTCCGACCTCAGACAATAACCACAGGAGAAAAGCTACAGTGTTTTGTGAAATACCTTGACACGAAATGTATTCGCGAAATACAGGTGTCCCTTCCCAGAAGTAATTTGAGCAAGCACCAACATGGAATATTTTGGAGACTGGCTTGGGTTCGACCTCTTCCAGACGAGGTGACTAGTTAATTCCACTAGATGGACGGACGGATGGATGTGGCAGATGACTGTGACTCCTTCACGAGCAGTCAACTCGTCCGCTCTGGCGGGCGGCCAGTAGGCGCCTGTGCCGATCATGTTTAAACCCCACCAGTAGACTCGGCCCAAGACTCGTCCTTCACACCAGTCGTCTGGTTCAGTCCACCCAGGTCGTTCCACCTGTCGGTTTCAATGCAGAGCAGTTTATAGAAAGAGACTCGCGATATGGGATGTGAGGCGTGAGGAATACAGCGATAAAAATTCCAAAGAATGCGAAGCTTGGAGGGAAGTGGCACGAAAATGCTATACCGATAATTTTTTTCTTTTTGCTTCTCCTCTTGCAGGAGAGCAATAACAAGAAGTGTTCCTGCTTCCGCGGGTTCTGACATGGGTCTGACCTCCACCTGGGAAGAGAAGTTGTTTCCACAAGAAGTCGCCTGGTGTGATAAGAGACTTCACACGGTGGTCAACTAAGTTGACAGCCAGTATGAATCAAGCACACCGTCTCTCGTCTGTAAAGGGAGGGGGGGGGGCTCTAGGTTTCTCGTGCGCGTGCGAGTGGGGAGCGCGACTTGCAGCACGTCGACGAGTGTCTGGGTCGGGGAAATAAGGGGGAGAGGGAGCTAGTTGGCAGACCTGGCGAGGAGGCAGGCTAAAGGGCAGGGCGCGACCCCGCTCAGACCTCCGCGCACCTGTCCAACTGGATCAAGAGCACCCGGTTAACTGGGGCGCGCCCGATCCGCGTGTCTCCGGCGTGAGTCCTCCGGGTGTCGAACACACCTGCGGGACGCCGAGGGCACAGAGCAGCGACCGTGCAGAGTCCCACCACCACGCAGAGAAGGAAAAGAGTCACAGGCAATTTGTCTAAAGGCGATTTGCCTAAACATGAATTCGTTATGGCGATTTGCCTAAAGTCATTTCGCCTAAAGGCGTTTTGCTTAAAATTAGGCAAAACGCCTTTAGGCAAAACGACACCTGCCCAAGGAAAAAAAAAAAAAACATTTTCGGTACTTTTACAAAATATTCGTTTGGAAACAATTTGCCACGAAATGGTTTTATAACACGACAAGAAAGATATTGTATCTTCGTACAACACATGGCTATGGTTATTTTTGTACATTTGAATTTTTTTTTAATATGGAAGTTATAATCGAACAATCAATAATTGTATTTTATTTTGTTTTACGAGAGGAGACCCTAAAAAATTTTGTCATAAAAAATTTATTTTTTACCTTTTTTTTACAAAATTCATTCAGTCACCTTCAAGGAACTCTCCATTAGATGCCATGCACTTATCAAGTCTTTTTTTACCAATGTTTGAAACACCTCTGGAACTCTTCAGCTTTTATATCCTCCAGTGCCCTAAGCGAAGCTGTTTTTACCGCCTCCACATCAGCAAAACTCTCCCCTTTCAGATTTTCCTTCATTCTCGGGAACAGGAAAAAGTCGCATGCGGCTATGTCTGGCGAATAGGTGAATATGGAGGGTGGGGAACGACAGACCACGCCTGAAAGGCTAAATAGCTATTTACTCGTAAGGCCGTGTGCGCGGGGGCGTTGTCATGATGAAGGAACCAGTCACATGATTGCCAAAGTTCCGGGCGTTTCCTCCGCACATCCTCTCGCAAACATCTTAAAACTTCCAGATAAAAGTGCTGGTTAACAGTCTGGCCAGGGGAAACAAATTCCCAGTGCACAATTCCAAGAACATCAGAAAAGACAGTGATCATCGTCTTAACTTTCAACCTCATTTGTCTTGCTTTTTTTTATCTGGGAGAGTTGGGAGTCTTCCACTGGCTTGAAGCTTGGTTGGTTTCTGGGTCATACCCGTAACACCAGTTCTCATCAACTGTAATAACTTTGGTCAAAAGGTTTGGACCACTTTCAATCTATTTTTTTTTCAGGTCCTGGCTGAAATTCAATCGAATTTTTTTTATCCTGTTTGAGAAGGCGAGGAACAAATTTAGCGGCTACACGTCTCATTTGCAAATACTCAGTCAAAATCCGCTGGCACGAGCTCAAACTCACTCCTGTCTCTTCTGAAATTTCGTCGATCGTAAACGACGATCCTCGTTGATTTTTTGGCGGATTTTTTCTATGTTTTCATCGTTTCAAAATGTTGAAGGGCGCACAGAACGAGTATCGTCTTCAACACTCATCTCACCACGTTTAAAGCGCCCAAGCAACTCGAAAACCTGTGTGCGGCTCATAGCATCCTCCTTGAAAGCCTGTTAAAGCATTTGGTAAGCTTCCGTTACCGATATTTCAAGCAGGAAACAAATTTTAAATATACTCTTGGCCATAACGACTTCGCAGGCGGAACACGAGAACAGTAAAAGAAAAACAATACTACGATCATCCTACAAATTGACGCCGTCTGGGCATCTGTTTATTGACGGTATCTACTAACCCCATCTAGCGATAGAACTCTACTACGCCTACGAATGGCAGAGCGCTCTCAGTCCGGTTTTTTTTTTGGGTCCCCCCTCGTATTATGCTTATTAAATGTGCGCAGTTAAAAAACGGTTTAACTAATAACTTTAATAACTTTAACTATTATAGGTACTGGGGAGCACAAAGCATAAATATCACTATTTTGTAGTGATGCAGTTTTTTATTTAAGTGTACAAATTTACATACATATAAAATTTTAAATGAATATTTATGTTTCATTTACAATAAACAAATTTACGGCACACTTGCCCAGCTCGCCCGTGAAACATTACAAATATTTCGGCCTACATCGAATACGTAAAAATGTTTTATCAATTAATTTTGGAATGTATAAAATTACGTAAGGTGATTTATACCATTTTACATAATTTTACAGAACCTTCCATAATTTTCCAGAATCTTCTATAACTCTCCGTAATATTACACAATCCCCAAAAATATTCAAAAAATAATTATCATCTTCGTTATCTACCTGGGTCTGTGTTCCAAGTCGAAAGGATAGGTGGTCCCTCTTCAAAATATAGCCACATATGGCGGTCTAGGCTGTTACCACTTACAATGAATTTTTGAAACGTTTCAAAGCCAAAATTTGCTTTAAAAATATTTATTAACAGATAACTACGCCTCACTCCAACTTTAGACTTCCGAGTTATGGACTATGTTGTGAACTAAAGTAGGCAGAGTACGATTTCTGTGGACTTAAAAAAAGAAATTGTAAGGTTTTGTTGATACTTGCAAGTACCTATATGAGTTCTTTAAGATTTCGTGTTGGATTATGTGTACCAAGGGTTTTTGGTAAATGTCATGAGACAAATATTAAATGTACAAACGGTTCTGTACCTGGCTTCTGACAGGTAAGTACAAAGTAGGTCATGTGGGCGTTTAAAGAATTTATTTCTAGATAGTACCCTACTAAGCCTACTAGCATAAGGTTTTTACTTCAATATCCTCTAAAAATATAAATAAATAAAATATAAATAGTATAAAACAAAGTCGCTACCCGTGTCTGTCTGTTTGTTTGCTTACCTATTCTAAACTACACAATGTATTTTGTTGTAGTTTTCACCATCATTTAAAGAATTTCTTCAGGAATAATTATGTACATTACATTCATATTAAATGTTAAAATAGTAGAAAAATTGCGACGATTTTTAGCCAAGTCGTAAAAAGAAGATTTTATGGCAGTTGCATAGCTTACGCTGACTTATACATGACTGATAAACAAATATATGTACTACAGTATTGTAAATCTTAGAAAGGAATATATCTGAGCGTTGAGTGCTTCTCACATGAACAGCTATATGTAGCTGTGGTGGCTTCTAAACATAATCTGTTGGTGATCTCCCGCGAGAAAAAAGCCGTCAACATCGTTTACAAAGAAATTCTTAAGTTATGGGTAGTACGTGTCAGTATGTATATAATTATTTCAAAACGCTTGACACTTAAAAGAATTTAATTATTTTTAGTACTAACTTATTGAATTTAAATGGCGCCACATCAGTGGATAGCATCCGTGAGAGGCCGGGGTGTGTCTTATCTAAATATATATAACTCAAAGGTGACTGACTGACTGACATAGTGATCTATCAACGCACAGCCCAAACCACTGGACGGATCGGGCTGAAATTTGGCATGAAGGTAGATGTTATGGCGTAGGCATCCGCTAAGAAAGTATTTTGATTAATTCTACCACCAAGGGGATATATATATAAGCGAAATACCACTCACTGACTCACTCATCACGATATCTCTAAAACTATACACCCGATTGACTTGAAATTTAGCATAGTTACTCATTTTGTGATGTAGACGCTCACTAAGAACGGATTCTGCGGAAATCCGATCCCAAGGGGAGTTTCGGGGGCGTAATATATCAAAATTTCCAGTTTTTGGTAGGAAATCACCATGGCAACGGCTGTTGCTTTGTTCATGCTTCATTCGTCTCTAAGGCAACGACTATTTCATTGTTAGTGCTGTCCTCATCACTGTTGAAATTTTGCGGGTACTTTAAATATCAAAAATTGCCCTTTTTTCAATTATATATATTTTACAGACTTGAAACTTCACAGTAATGTTCCTTATGTTACGCAGGATGACATTTTCCGAAAATTAGATCCCATGGGTGGTTAAAACCAGGCAACAGTGGGTACTTTGTCTGCATGAGAACAGGATTTTTCATTCTTCATGCCTTCTGCGTCTCCATGGCAACGGGCATCGCGCGGCAGTGGCGTACCCACAAGGAGGGGCATGTATAATGAGCGGCGCAAGAGTGATCTGCCTGTAGACTGCCGTAGCGAAGTACGGGTACATCAGTTGTACGTTGCGTGCATAAGTCGGGAAACCATCGGTGCTATTAATTTTCTCTCCGGTACATTATACAGCATTGTAATAAATTTTCACTGAATTTTTTTTATTTATCATTACTGTAAATGGGAGATGTGGCTTAATTTTTTTCCATTAGTATAGCCGTGCGAAGCCGGGTCGTGCAGCTAGTTGTAATATATAATAATATAAAAACCTGCTTATGGTCGATATCGGGTTTATGGTATAGTTCAGTCAAGATGCTTGCCTTGGGAAATTTGGCACGAATGGTACTTACTGGGCGTTCAGAAGAAACTGGATTTGTATCCAGGCTCAACCATACTAACTTTGGGTTTTCAATTGTTTCCTGAAACCACACTGCAGACGAATGATGGAAGATGGATTCTTTCAAAAAGGTGGTGTATAGCTTCTAACTGGAGTCCCTTAATTTGTTTTTTGTCCATCTCCGTCTCTTATGGCCTCCCCTTCGAAGGTAAAGACATACTTTCAGAAATGTGTTTTATTTTTCAAATAAATTTAACTACGTCTCTGTGATGAGTTAAAAAAATTATGTCAAGCGGTACAATAGAGTATAGCGATATTTCAAGCAGTAATGTATTCGCAATTTCAAAATTTGGATCCTCTCGATGAATAGTAAGACGGAAGGCCTTGACTGTGATATGAAATTATAAGGATCTCAATTTGTTGTTGAAGGATATCAAAAGTCGCGTCGCGTCACCAGAATATTTTTTTTTCTTACGTAATGAAATGAGACACAATCGTGTCTCGCGAGAACGCTACACTGATTGTGTGTGTACAGCAGTTACAGCGAGCTAGAATAGCACTTGCTAACTATATCGCGCGCATCAGCTGAACTATTCCGAGGCTATCAATACCATAATTGTGACATTTCTTAAAACGCCTATATTGAAGTAAATCGGTAAACCATCCACTCTGGATAAAGTATTTTATGAAATGTATAAACATGTGAGTGAGTCTTTCAGTACTTACCAGAGATGTGCAACATCTAACCCAGATAACGAGCAAATACAAAAATAATACGAAAATCGTACACGAAATTTAATTTATAATTCTTTAAAATAATGCCGAGCGTGATAAATATATACGCAAATTGTGTTTTAAATACATTTGTGAACCATAATCGCACGGGGTTTCCGCATCCGCCGCTAGAATTCGCTGCCGGAGCAGCCTCATCAACTACCGAATCATTCGATTTGCAGGACGAAATTTCAAACTATGTAATATGAAAAGACTCCAATAAAAGCGATAAAGACTTGAAATAAAACTAAAACCCAGCTTTGGGCCTAAATTTCAACAAGGAATTTTATTTAACTACTGCCCATTTTGTTAAAATTCATTAAACATTTAACACTATTAAGTTTCCCTTTGGCTTTGTGAATCTTGGTTCGTGCCATCCGTCACAGACAGTAGCACCGTGGTTACACATCTCCGTTTCATGTAACTTCCGTTCCATTCACGAAAATACATACTCCTAACAAATGCCGTATACCGAGAGCTAAGATGCTACGCATCAAAATGATGAACTACTTATTTTCTTCTTGGTTGAGGCCACATATGTGGAAGCGATGGATTGCCTCACGTTTCAGCATGCCGTGTGTTGCAGCCATCTTCAAGGGCAATTAACAACTGAAGGCTTGGCGTTCTGGCACAGTATTTATACAGGGCTAACCATAGCCAAGAACTTGAAGATGGCTGCAATAAGTTTCACCGAAACTTCGGGAAACCCAACACTACCACAGAAGCCATGAGGAATGTATTTTAACTCTAACCAATGAGAGCTTATGATTTATAAATAAAAGTATTATTTTATTGCATAAACTAATGGTATTTACCACACATTTGACAGTTGTAACTCTTTGCCATAAATTGTTGTCGTAAAGACATATTGAAGCATTCACAAACGAGTCCAGCCATTTCAAACCATGACCTTCACTGGCATAAGTTATGCATACTTTTCAGCAGGAAATGCGACTGGGTGAACTACTCCATTTCCAACCTTTCTTGCCATGCAGAGTCAAGGACACTAACATAGCCCAACCATAAGGAATTCCGCTACCACCTATTCGTAACACGGAAGTTTCAAGGCTTGCGGTAAAGAGACGAGGTTTTAAGCAGTATCAATGTTACGTATATGTTTCCTGCTACACGAAAGCATTGAACAGGTTTGCAGAAAAGCTTTTGACAGCTGATATACATTGCGTGTTATTCCTTCTCTCGTTTCAAGAAGACAACTGTGGCAAATTTTTTTTCTTAAGGGTAGGGATGGGAACCGAAAATTCACTATTTTTATCAACCATGTTTTACGCTTTAACATCTTCTAGTCGTTTAATACTGAAATTTAGCCCTTTGTTAAAACATAGATCAAATTTAAATATATTTACAAAATTATGACGCTACGTATATAGTACTATTACAGTTGTATTCATGTCCAAACAATCCGATAAATACTAAACGCCAATGAATTACCAGGTTAAACAAATTGTTTGTACTAGTCAGTCATTATTGACTTAAAGTATTCCATTGAGTCCAGATAATCCGAACTTGGGTAGTCTGAAAGTCCGCTTAATCCGAAACCGACAGTCAAAAAAATAAAAACGAAAAAATTGGTTGTCTGTAAAGTCGGTTTACGGACGATAGTTTAACGTGACAACGTAATAACAAAACATTGATGAAATGATTGAATACTTTTATGAATAAAATTGAATCATTTTTATTGAATTATCAGTATTTTGTATGGATACAAAGAAGAACTGAAATGAAATCTACAATTTAATTGATAAATTTACTTTTATGTGCACTCATTTGACAGTTGTAACATATTTTTCAAATATGTTTATTACTTTAACGAATAGATTATTTTAACTATAACTATAACTTTTATACATGTTTGCCATTTAACTTCTTCCAATCTGTGTTATTATGTTAAGGATAGGACGATGGTAGGAAAAGTAGGAAACGAATGGGAGTGTTTCAAGTTTAATGTGCCTCGAAAAAGTCAAATCGATGGTTGTTCCAATCGAGTGGAAGAGAGATAGATGCGGCCCAAGCGTACAATGAGCGTAATAGGACAATGTGCGTAACGGGACAATGTGCGTAACGGGACAATGAATCATCCTTTTTCGTGCGTGCAGCCGTCGTTCATCGATTTATTAGACGTTGTCACGTCAAAAACTAAGGTCTGTGAGAAAGAGCGCCAACGCCCAAAATAGACTTCCTTCCTCCGCCAGGCCGCACTTCCCAACCGTCGAGCATGTTACCTGTCGTCAGCCAACCTAACACTACTGCACTAGGCAGTGATCCGCGTTCGTCCCGAACAGACCTCATAAAATAAACTGTGTAATCATACGTAACAATATATATTTATGAAATCGCACTTTACAACGTTAATAATGTTTATTTAAAAAAATGATTTTGCTTAATACAAAGAAATTTGTTAGTTCGAAAAAAATGTTCTGGTCTCAAACCATTTCGAATTAGCGGGACTTCACGCTTTAACGAAGAAATTTTTCATGTCTTGTAAAATTTTGAAACCAAGATGGCGTGTTTCGGTTTCTCTTCCTCCCTCTTAACGGTGTTTGTGTGTGGTTTTAAAAGGGGGAGGGGGTATGTTGTTGTTCTTGGTTCAACTTCCGGGTAAGCCATTCACCCTCCGAGTTATGATGTTTTGAGGCCGTAGCAGTAGTTTAAGCTATATTGGGATGAAATGTACCGCATTAATTTATGACAATAAAATTAATATATAATATGAATGAGAATAATGTGTACTTCATGCTATCCTATTTTATCTGCAGTTCAATCAAGTTTTTGCAAATTAGGTAAATTACAAAACATATTATAGATATCTTACTGTCACTGGGTAAGCAAAACATTTATTTTTCCTTATTAATTGCAAGCATATATGAGCCAAAGTATGAAAAATTACCTATTAAATATATATATATATATATATTATGGCACATATACCGTTTTTTATGTCACGTGTTTATAATTATATTTTCTAGTGGGAAAATGAGAATACAAGATAGAATAATGGTTTTAATCCGGTATAATGTAAAGGTTAATATGTGTCAATATTGTTATTTTAGCATGCAAAAAATATCTCTATCGTTTTTCAGTATATGTACTCGATTCTGAATTATAGGGGCATTTATTTTTTTTGTGGAAAAAATATGTCGAGACTATCTGAGAGTTAAAACACTGCAGCATCGTCTGGTGTCGAGTGATTGGTTGAGTTTCTTTTCGAATATGTTCATGTTACTGTTGATACACGAATCACAGCCATTCAGTGCGGAATTCAACGCGTCCATAACGGCCCGGCCAAATAAGGCAGCGGCTTCTCTCGCAGACGGCCGCCAATCACAAGGGAGGAACCGCTGGCGAGGGGAATACCTTGATGCAGTCTAAGGAGCGTTCAGAAATTTTCATGAAAATACATGGCCAAACTAATTTGTCAAAAAAAAACGTGTTACTTATTTGTAGGCCTGGTAGATGTTGGCTGTGAAATTTCTTTACCGCACTCTACATTATAATTCACTACATACGGTGCTAGCTTGCCAAATGATTGAAGAAAAAACAACTAAGTGTTGATGCCAACAAGGTACTTTTCAAGGTGCTTTTATTCGGAAAATAAAGTTTTGAATTTTACATCAGACTGTAAGCACCTAGGTATGCCTCAAATTCGTGATTCCATATTCAGTTTTTTAAAGTTCACTTTAGAGGTCCCTTCACTTTAATCCTCTATGCATAACCGTGTGAATTAAAACACTATAAATAGATACCGGAAAAATTCACTAAAATTAAAATAAATATATCTTTGGGGTGATTCTGCTATTGGCTCATGGTTGATATGGAGGACTTTGGGCCAATGAGAGACCATTAACAGAAGAATCATCTAATCACAAGCTACCCAGTCGAAACGTCTCACAAGTCAGCAGCCAATGAAAAAGTAATACATAGTTGCCCTGGTATGATGAGGATCCTGTATGTCATTGGATCTGCGAATTTTTTCAGTCACTAGCCATAAACAAAAAAAACTTAACAAAACTCACTTGTTTTCCAATATTTCTCTCAGGCAAATATTTCCAATATTTCTCTCAAGTACAATGTTACTTCTAACCACAATGTTGAACGTTTATTTGAAGTAATGGTTTTTAACTTCCTTTGCATCAGATCTGCTTGCACGATAGCTGAAAGGTCGTTCGTTCTCAGACAATGCCAGCGCCGCTGAAATGCTAAAGTGGCCGTGAAACAACTGGCAGCAATTAGTCAAATGTTTATCGCAATTTTCCATCGGTTGGGGCGAAATGAATTACGTAATTTGGTTTTGAACGCAATGTATTATTTTTAATTACTTCTTCGTTGTTTGTTTTCATTCTTGTTACTGTATGTACAAAATTCTAGCTATGAAAATTTACCGATAGTATTTTATCAAGGGCAGAGTTACGGCTTGATGGTTTCTTATTTTAAATAATGTAACAAATGTTTACTATGCATATGCGGCCAGAACCATTAAACTACAAGTTTTAGTGTTCTTAAAATTACAATGTTGTATAAAGAAGGCAAGTCTTCTTGCCTATTAGTAACATCAGTAAAATTTTCATAAAATTTGTTTTGTAAGAAAATGAGAAAAAAACTTAATAAAAGCTATAGATCGCATATTTTAGGAACAACAAAATAATAACGCATTGTCCATATGTATACACTCATATCTCTTAGAAACCTACAATTTAAATTGCAAATGATTTTGTAATAGTTATAGAGAAATTTTTATGGCTTTGTTTGAAGTTTCCTTTCTACACAAAGCAAGACGAAAAAATTATAAAATAATGTAAGCGTTGTTAGGCCTCTTGAAATGGAAGCGATAGAAAATTAAACTAATAAAAGTTTGAGATTGCAATTAAATTATCTATTACATATTTATTGTTATAATGAGCATAATTTTAATAAGGAAGCAAAATACCCGTATTTGGTTAATTTAAGAAAAGTAATTAATTAACATATATATCACCTAAATAATAAATATTTTAGAAGTCCTACAAAATAATTTGCGTCCATACACATTCCTTTTAATTTCTCCAGAAAAATGCCTCAAAGACAAGTGTTAGCCGGACAAATGACTGCTATGTGCATCCGTAGGCGTACGCATAGTTATTTTCCACGAGAGATTGCCTGAGTAAATAAAAATTTATTCTAAGCTTCTGACTGAGATTGAACTAAATTTACTATTTCTTGACTCATCAATATTTAAAAAAACTATTTTTCAACTTCAAATAATAATAAGTTAAACCGTTCCATAGAGCTGACGGATTAAGCTGGTAACCCACGGTTGTTTCATATATTGCGTGAAGTAATTGAATTTTTTTTTGACTCACGAAAACTGTAACCACTATTTTTTTTCTAAGCTTAGCGGGAACAAATACAATAAGTCGCATGCAATATTGACAGTGTTCATAAACAAGTTAGCGTGGCTGTTAATGCTCGCAACCAAACATCACGCGATGCTTTGCAATTTGCCACTGCTACCACCTTTAAAAAGAGTTGTAACACATAGACTATAAGTGGGGCATTAGCAGTCATCCCCGGCTGTTATAAGGTTAGGCCTACTTTGAAAAACCGATAAAAAATTTAAGTAGGTATTCAAATGCATGACTCGTCATGAAACTCAATTTGAAATGAAATCGTATTATGCTAATTTCCGACTGTATTACAGGCAGAAATGAAGTACTTAATATGGCAAGGACATTCTTTAGGCTAGGGACAGTGACTTGTCACACAGTTCCCACCATAGAGTAATTATTTCTATAGACCACGCGCGCAATCTGCACAGTAAAATAAAAAAAAATGGCTCTTCATTAAACGGCTTATTTGACAATTGGAAAATAAAGCGTTAAAATGTTTGTGTCTTCGTGGTTACAGTTGATGCGCTGTTAAGGTTATATCATCGTATAGCTGTTGGTAGTTGGTATGTCAAAGTTTCACGTACATTTTCATGAGTACTTTATTAACTCACTACTTAATATTTAATAATTTTAACAAAAATATTTTAGTAAACAACAAGGCAATTTTTTTTGGGATAAATGAATATGTATAATACCAAAAATATTTTTGTGTTTTAAATAAGTTTAGACTACCAAATAGTTTAAAAGATTAATAGCAAAATATTATATTATGCAATATTGCGTACTTTAAATATGTTTCAAATAAACCTAGATTATCATTATTTAAAACAAATTACTCCCACCAACATTGTTTACACCACCTGTAATTTCGCCAGTTCTGTGGGCAAAACGAAATCCAATGTCGGTCCCACGCACAGAATACAAGAATCTGTCTTCGTCCACCATTACTCCATTATTCCCACCGCTGCCACCGTCGTCAGTGTCGCAAACCTTACGGCGACGCTGCTTTCGGGACTGCGACCGCAGGAACGTTATTTCCCCCCTCGCAAACCGCAGGCGCGCCTGGAAGGTAGGCAACGTCCGTCGCAACGCGCCTGCGACCGCAGCGCGCCTGGCGGGTGGCGCGGGTATGCAACGCCGCATCGCGCGCAACGCCCGACAAGTGCGGTTTACACGACCCTGCCGCGACAGGCGCGCCGCGTATCTCCGTTACACGCGTTCATGTTTTGTTTTCTTTGTTTTTGCTTTTTTTTTTTACTTTATTTCTTTCGAATTCCTACGTAACGACCGCATTTAGAAAAATGTGCCGGGAGTGAGGAAAGGAAAAATGACGAAGTGGTTTCAAGAGGGAGGGGAGGGAGCACATTGTAAAGTCCTTGGTCGACGAGAAACGTGTCGGGAAAGCTCGTTGCGACATGATGTAGCGGAATTGTAGCGAAACTAGTTGAAAGTGAAAGAAAATTTTTAAGGTGTGGTTTGTTCGCCCAACACAGAAAAAAAAAAATTCTGTAGTTTTACGAAAGATTCCTTTGGAAACCAGTTGTCAAAAAAATAGTTTGTAAATACCTAAAGAAAGATATTGTAGTTTTATACAACACGTGGCTATGGTTATTTTTGCATATATGAAATAAGTTTTACGAGAAAATACTGAGTATTTCTTACAAAAATTGGCGTATAATGTTATATTTTAATTGATGTTTCGTTAAAGCATGTTTTATACATCATACAAAATATAACAAAATATTCAACTTATATTTAATATTTAACTTAAGGCTTATCAAGCTTAATATGTGCCAGTTAACACTGGAAAGCAATTCATGGAACGGTTTACAAATAACTTTAATTAATGGAGGTACTGGTACAACACAAAGCATAACTGCCTGGGTAAGAATCCGAACACAGAATTACTGTGAACACTTTTTATTTAGTGATATAGTTGTTTTCATGTTAATTTATTAATTCAAAAGTCTGTGTATTTTACATGAATATTTCTGTCCATTTACAATAAAAATTAAAGTGTAGTCAAAACACTTTTTCGAATCAACGCCACGCGCGTTAAAAGTGAAACTTCACACTTCAATAATTCACTTGAACTACAAAACCAAATATTAAATTTTTCACTTGAACGATATATGTACCTAAAAAATAAATTACTCAAGGGAGGTTCATACTGGAAGTTCACAATTATAATAAACATGGCGACGAGAAACCCGCAAAGAGTCTAACAGTTGTGTGGCTTTCTGGTTTATTCGTTATTTCCCTCTCTCCACCGACCATCGAACGCCCTGTTCCTTAGCGTTGCTCTTTTAGTTACGCTCTGATGAGTCACCGCCTCCACTCACATTACCGGCTGTCAAGAATTTAAGCTTAAAAAATAGCCTTACTCAAAATAGCATGTAGCAATCTAGGAATGTTCATGGCAAAAAAAAAGTAAAAGTGATGAACATAATCCCGTATAGCTGGTGTCCACTTTACTATATATTTAATTTAATTTAGATGCAGATAGTTTAGCATGTAAAATGACTTGTATCCACAACTTTCCCATTAATTATCTAACTTTCTCGCACGAATCATTCAAAGAAGATTGACTAGCATATTATTATTTTTTCCTCGACTTCGCAATTTAAACATGAGAAATCGTAGATACACTCCACTTGGTCTAAGTGTTACGTCAGTTATAATAGGCACGTGGGCAATTAAAACATATAGGAATGAAATAATCTTGTCTCTAATGGTGGATGAACTAAAATTTGTTTAATTTTTCCTCAAAAAATAAATATATTTAAAATTTGTATTTTGAAGCATGTTGACAGCAGAGCCATGTTCACAATTCAATTTCACCATGTAAGCGGCTATTCCTACTATCTTAATTTTTATATAAAGCCATAATTAAATATTGTTAATACTTTTTATGCACCAAACTTGGTTGCGACAAAATTTTATTCAAGTCAACTCTTATGGTCTGCTGTGAATATTAGAACACTAGTAGTCAACCACGTAAATAAATATTTTCCTCCTGAAAATTACTGGCTGTATATACTTGCAAGTAATTATAAGCAAATTAAATAAGCATTTTACTTTAGCTTATTTCTGTCACGAGTTATAAGACACTTCAAGCGTAGAGAATCTGACGTATGTAAGGTCATGAGATTACCCTCAGCAACGTGTTAAGTGAGTATGCCATTACGCGTATGTTTTTTTTTTTTTTTAACTTTTGGGATGTTGAACAAGGACTTAAATGTTGTAACCACAAGTGAATTGCTAAACAACTGGCCAGGTGGCACAACGGTGAAACCTTGGACTTGCGCCACAGAGGGCCAGGATTCGAATTCCGGTTGATCCACCCTGATTTATGTTTCTCGTGGTTTTCCTAGACCACCCCGGGCCAACGTTGGGAAGGTGCCTCGAAATAGGCTGGGTCGGCCCGCGAGAAGTGAGGCGGGTTGATAAGTGCGACGCTCGCTGGTGCTTCTAGCGCAGTATCGCCTCTTGGAGCAGTCTTCTTGTCGCGCGTGGTACAACTATGATATTTGGGTGGTAACCATAATATTAGTTGGCGGAGATATCAAAACAAAGGTGTAACGCAAGGCCCCTGGGAGCTTTCAAGAATCTTTACCAGAGATTTCAAGTACAAAAATCATTATGAAAACACGCGTTTTAGTCTTTTTCACTCGACAACTCCCAAGACTTTATCTACATATGCCGCTCCTGTCGAGAGCAATTACGAGATCAGAAGCCAACACCCCTGTGTGTCCACAGACTGCTATTCTCATGACGACATGCCAGAGCTGTTTTCAGGAGTACCATCTCTCCTGTCTATGCTGGGAAGGAATCCCACTAGACCTGGCAGAACTATCATTCAAGTGTGAAGAGTGCAGTAAAAAAAACGAAACACGGAAACCAAACTATTCATTGGCCCTCAGAGAATTCTTAGAAGTTTTTCGTGCACAAACACCACTCGGATATCTTGAGCAGTTTTAAAATCGCGTAGTTCATTCTGAAGCTCTGCACACCAAACGCATGCCCAGGTAGGCAACAATTTCCCGTGATGGTTTGCGAGTGACAGTGGGGAAATGATCACCAACGGTGTGACTTTCGAAAACTGCAAAATCTGAGAAAAGTTACATGATATAAGTACTAACTCTCTTGGCTTTCGGAGTTAAAACCGCGTCGAAGTGTGGGATTGTACTGACGTTTCACTTTGTATTGCAGCAGGCATCTTCAGAGTTCAGAAACACAAATTGTTTATTTTTTCTCAATCCTGAATATTCCGGCTGCAATGCTGAGTGAAACTTCTGTAAAATCTGACACTTCAAAACGCGAATCAACTTTTGAAGGCATGAGATACTGGTGGACGAATTATGGTGAGAGGAAGGGGGGATAAGGGAAAAATTTTAAAAACATCAGTGAAGGCAGCTTGTTATTCTGAGTGAATCAATGTGAGCTCTTACAGCACCAGTAATTTCTAATGTTTGAAGAGCCGCGTCACCTGCAGTTACTTCTGTAAGCCCATATGTCGGCATGTTAGTGGTAATAGTAATATACGTTTTTTTCTAATAAAAATGCTCCAATTTAATTTTTTTTCTATTTTATTCCGAGTTAGACCCCAATCCACCCAAAAGAAAAAAATTTCTGCTTCCACCATTGGCAAGAGAGTTGATAAGACAATGGTCACAAAAGCTTGCAATCTAATAAGACATAGACTCACAGACCAACCCATGTTTTCCGTGCTCTACATTAAAACTTTAACAAAAGTTGGCAAAAAATAGTTTGCAACACTACAAGAAAGATATTGTAACTTTGTACAACACATGGCTATGGTTATTTTTTGCATGTACGAAGTGCGTTTTTCTGAGTATTTCTTACAGAAGTTGGCGTATTTTAATTGAAGTTTAATTCAAGATGATTTTTTTTTAAAACTATGGAAGAGATAATCGAATATTAAAAAAAATAACTTAATTTTGTTTTATCGTGCTTATTATTAACTATTGGGGGTAAGGTAACTGGGTAAGAACACGAACCCAGTATTACTGTGAGCACTATTTTTTTCATTTTTGACGTGACGTCTAATAAACCGATGAACGCCGGCTGCACGCACGAAAAAGGATTACTCATTGTCCCTTTACGCTCATTGTCCCGTTACGCTCATTGCACGCTTGCGCCGCATCTATCTTCCACTCGATTTGCCTATGAATCTACTATTATATTAAATAGGTTAAGGCGGGATTTTCAAAAGTAGCTTTTAAATTTAGTACTTAAACTAAACTATTTTTTGTTAATTATTTTTTTTTTGTTATTTTTCCATTTTTCCATTTTTTCCAAAATAAAGAGCAATAAACAAAAAGAAACATAAAAGCGAATTAAAAAACTATTTAGAAATTTTAATAGCAAGTTGAGCCGCCTATTTTTTTTTTAGTTTTACAGTTCTTTTCATGTGAATGTACAAATTTACAAATATCAGTGATTTTTGGTGAATATCTCTGATCCATTTACAAAAAAAAAAAAAAAAAAATGGCCGTGTGCTACGTTTCTGGGCGCGGGCTTTTGTCGCGAGGTGTGGAGGCTCCGACCTTGACTCGGCAGCAATGTTCTCTCCAGCCGGGGGCAGACCGCTCCAGATCCTGACGGGGCGGGGATAGTAGCCGGGCAGATCTGGCTGTGAAGGAAGAGAAGGAGAGGGGGTGACGCAGGCCTCGCTCCTCTTGTTTTTTTTTTTTTTTTTTGCCCTCCCCGGTCGCAACAAGGACGTATTTGCCGGGATCGCGTATATAAGGCCCGCCGTCACGACAGTCCGGCAAGCACTCACATTGGAGTCAATCTTCTGTCAGCTTCTTCCGCAGACCACCTCCAAACACCTCTCCACCATGTACAAGAGTCTGGTGAGTACTCCGTCCTGTCGCGGCGCGGTTGAGTTTCTTATTTTACCTTCTGCGAAAACACTACTCTTTGCCCGCATCTGAAGTTACATACAAGCCTTCGTGATGGTCCTGGTTAAACACACTCAATACATATACAATCTAACGTTCTTAAAGACGCGTATAACTTAACTTTGTGTAGAATTTTACTAAGATTAAAAAGTTTTTTTTTAACAAACATAGGAAACATAAATTCATGGTCAATATCATCACCTTTAGTAATTTATAATCACGTCCTTACATTAGTTTGGTCAATGTTAAGGAAAAAGTAATCTGTAATGTGTAAATACATAAATTAAACTTAGTGTCAAATGTAGGGTTCTTAGTTAAAGTGGCCATTCAAAGCGGAGATTAAAATAACGGAAACTCCCGAGAATTAAAGACTTCTTCCACATCACCTCGACCCGAACCTAGCCGAGCATACTCGATACTCAGGTAATCGAGTGTGTAGCTTGTTTCTCTGACCGTGCCTAAAGGATGGTACGGTCGCATTTCAGAATGAAAATAACAGAATTTTTTTTCCGAGATAAATAGCAGAACTCTACTATTTTCGCCTCGTTTCTCTGTTGCCAACTACTTACATCTCGGAAAAGGATTGAAATAAAAGAAAATAGAGTTATAACATTGCAATGATCAATAACGCGATTTTTTTTTTGGGGGGGGGGGATTTTTCATACAAGCAAAGGGAATATTGGAAAATAAATTAAGTAAGCGTGTGGGATAAAGAACTCGTCAAGAAAAACATTACCTATTTATATTTATTTTTATGTTCCACAGTGACTTGAAATATCGACAAAATTGGCAGTTTTAAAGTTTTTCTGGTATATCTCTGCTTAAAATTGGTGACAACTAATAATATTAAACTCTTATCCAATCTAGGATATATGTACAATATTCAAACAAACAAAAATACTAACAATATTTCCATATCAGTACGTCACAAGTTAATAGGAACAATTTGTGTATGGTTTGCAGTACTTGGTACGAGATTCAGTTTAATATTATTTCGGTTTAATTTTCTTGCTCCTTTATTTTACTCCAAGTTATGAAATTTTTTTGCAACATTTAATCATCTTTGAAATTTCAAAGACTTCCATCACTTAAAATATCAAAAAAGATTGTTTGCGTTCAAATTTTGAGAAAATTACATTAAACTAATTGTGTGATCTCAACCCAAACATTTCCACACTTCGAACTTCTTGTTTTCTTTCAGATTACTTCTGTAGTAGGATTAACGCTGTCTACACATTATGTATTCAGAGAGCATATTTAAATGCCTTATTTGTTTACATGCATGGGCTCTTCTCACTGATGTTTATGAACCATTTACTTAAAAACCCGACGCTATCTTATCCCTAGTTTAAAATACTCTTGCTTCTAGAGATTATTTGATCAAAACATTAAAAGTTGGTACTTTCTCCGAATTACAATAGATAATAAAATTTTACTGAATTGAATTAAATGAATCCAAAGTCAGATACTTTTCTCTTATATAATCTGCAAATTTTATCACTGTCTTTTTCCGTGTATGTTTTTATTTAATTTTAGAATATCAACCTTTTGAATATAGTTAAAAGCATTCAAATTCACTTAAACCAATTTGGCTCGGTTGGGATTTATAATAAAATTTTTTTTTCGATTACACTGGTCACCAATAATTGCTTATCTGGTCGATTCATGATAAAGAGAACGTTATAAAAACACTTCATACATTTATGTCCAAATTTAACCCAGAAATTAAAAAAATATGTAAGATAGTGAATACCAGTCAAAGTAAAATAGCTTAAAGAATAAATATGTAGTACTGAAAAAAAAATTTCTCATCTCTCCATTTTAATATATGATAATTGTAATTTAGGATAAAGATTGTGACTGCTAATATGGGTCTTGTAAATAAATTGTGATGAGTACATTTTAAGGGAAATTCAGTTTTCTAACATTGTTGTCAAGTGTTGTTACTTCACACAGAGACGTGACCGAGGTGGTGTGTGCTTGTCGCAGGTCGTCATTGCCGCCGCGGTGTGCGCCGTCGCCGCACAGGCCGACAGGTACCCAGCTGGCGTCAACCCCGCCCTCTGCCCCAACTTCCCCATCTGCGACAACACGCTGCTTGCCTCCCAGGGAGCTGGCGGCCCCGCCCCCTACAACTCCTACAACAACGGAGCTTACAACCCCTCCGCCTACGACAACGGAGCTTACAACCCCTCCGCCTACGACAACGGAGCTTACAACAGCGGAGCTTACAACAGCGGAGCTTACAACGCCGCCCCCGCACCCGCCGCCGGCTACCCTGCGGGCGTGAACCCCGCCTCCTGCCCCAACTACCCGTACTGTGGCGCCGCTGGCCCCGCAGCCGTAGCGCCCCTGCCCGGCTACACCAGCCGCCAGTACCCCGCTGGAGTGAACTCCGGCTCCTGCCCCAACTACCCCTACTGCTACTAGGTTCCGCCCTTTCCCTACTTTCTGACCATTCCCACCTCGACCCCCTCCACCATCTAGTCCCGCCCACCCACCCTTTCTAACGCCTGACCCCACCCACTTCGACACTTCCAGCTTCTTCTTCCATCTTCGCCAGCGTTCTAGAAAATACGAGACAGCCTAAATAGGCCTTGATGCGCCAGGACAGATAAAAACCTACATCAGCTACGACTCCAGGACGTCTCGAACAAAAAAAAAGTCACTGTGATCTCTGTCATCTTTAACTTTCATTTCCTCTGTGTCTGCCTTCGAACTATGTCTTGCCCTGTTAGAACTCTATCCTCTTCCTAGATAAATACTTGTTTTCCTTTCCTCAGAAGATGGCTCGTGTCCGCTGTACAGCTTGCACGCCAGTGCACTGGGTACACCGGAAGACGATATCAATGTGAGTGCTGTTTCACATCGTGTCTTCAAATTTTCCTTCTAGCTCTGTGTTCCTTTTGTCATCGTTTTGTTTCCTTTCCTTGTTACGGAAAACATGTGAGATAGTAATGTATTTTTTGTGAAAAAAAATTCCAAAAATATGTGTGATTGTTTGAAAATGAAAAAAATTAAAACACGTGTGAATAAAATAATGATATTTTTTATTTATTTTTATATTATATCCAAAAATATAGATTGTATGGCATTATAAAAATAATTCAGTACAATAACGTCAAGTTGATGATAAAAAGTTAGGCCTAGTTAGTACATTAAAAAAAAAAGTCAAAATTTTTTGGTAAGAGATTTATTAATTTAAAACTAAGAGAGTTAACTCTCTAAACATCTGGAGTCTAATAATGTAATTGTCTTTACTTAACGAATCATTGTATGAAATCTTTTTTCTTCCTTTCGTTTAAAAATAATCCAATATTATATTAATGCAACTTTATTTCTTTTTATGTACATAAACGCCATTACTGACCGATTAAGTACGTGTCTTAACCAGAATTTAGATAATCGTTCAATTGTTTTTTTTTATCAGTTTTGGTTGCTTATAAAATCAAACAATCGGAATATTCATTATCCATGTATTATTATAATTATGTTACATGACACAAAAAAATTTCATTTTGAGTCAAATCTCAAAATATATTAATAACCCGAGGGAAAATTAATATTGCATGTAACTAGATAAGTTTATACCTAACTAATATTTAATCATATTTATATGTCAAACTGCAAACGAAGGCAGCATAACTTTTAAATTCAGGTTTATAGCTACATCTACAATGTCATTCATTACCCTGCGAACGCAGTTATTGCGAACATTAAATGTTGGACACTTCAATGCTAGTCACAACCACTTAAATAAAGCGCATTAACTTCCCAATTTGAAAGAAAAAATTCTTCACATTAATGCGAATGAGTGGATTTTTGTAAGTTATAACCTTATGCAATATCTCTTTCAGCCCCTCTTCCATCAGAAGAACGACTGGGTCCAAGTATAATCTGGCAACGGCAAAAACAACAACGGTCAAGGTTAAAGTTGAATCCAAAATTAAAATAAAAGTAAAAGAAAGTTAATTGTCTTGTTTTTCATGCTTTTTTGTTTTGATGTGTGACATCTTAGCTCTCAGAGTACGGCATTTGGTAGGAGTAACTTCGTGAAAGGTACGGATGTAGCATGGAACGGTAATGCGTAACCACGGTGCTGCCATCTGTGGTGGATGGCGCAAACCACTGTTCATGAAACTAAAGGGAAAAAGTTTTAAATGTTCAATGAATTTCAAACAATATAGGCGGAATTTTATTAAATTTCCTTGTCGAAATCAGGTCCAAAGCCGGTGTTTAGTATTTTTTTGACGTGACAAAGTCTAATAAATCGATGAACGCCGGCTGCACGCACGAAAAAGTGTCCCGTAACGCACATCGTCCCACTACGGATGTCCCACTACGGATGTGTCCTGTTATACTCATTGTACGCATGCGTGGCATCTCTCTTCCACTCGATTGGAACAACCATCGATTTGACTTTTCAATCATATTTTCGTCGTACGAATGATTAATATTATGTAATTTAACGATCGTCCACCGATTTTCAGCTCAATCGGTACGTATATTAATTTCCCGCAAACCACTATAAGAAATAAACATGGCGGACTACATACGTTTTTAAAACTTCCAAAACACAAAACAAATTTTTTTTAAATATATATATAACATCTGAAACAAACGTTTTCAATATGGCCTCGTGGCTGTGTGGTTAGCATCGCTGACTACCAATCCAAAGGTTGACGAAACGAATCCGGGCCGCTGCAATACCTTCAATTTTTGTACTTGTAAAAATAAATACGGTACGCGTGACACTACAAAAGTAATAAATATATTTGAATTAATGTATACAAATAAAAGTAAATTTATCAATTAAATTGCAGATTTAATTTCATTCCTTTGTATCCATACAAAATAGTGATAATTCAATAAAAATGATTCAATTTTATTCATAAAAGTATGCATAGGTTGATTATATCATACAAAAGATAGAAAAATTTAAAAAAAATTATTCCTCAAAGAATATAATATTTTTAATTCCTAAATGGTTTGGTTGCAAAAACCTATTTCGGCTCAGTCTCAGGCCGAATATAATATTTCATTTTCTTCTGGATCAATCATTTCTTCAATATTTTGTTATAACGTTGTCACATAAACTATCGTTCGTAAACCGACTTTACAGACAACCATTTTTTTCAAGTATTTTTTTGCTAATATCGAAGCCGTTCCATTATATAATTTAAATTTTCGCTCTGTAAATCGGATGATTCAGTAGTCGACGTAGCTGCTCCGGCAATGAATTCTAGTGGCGGGTGCAGAAACTACGTGTGATTCGCGTCAAGAAATGTAGTTGAAAACACAATTTTCGTATATTTATCATCCTCGGAATTATTTTAAAGACCTCTGGGTTTAATTCCGTGTCCGAGTTTCGTACTATAAGTGTATTTGCAACATAATAACAGGTAATTTTGCTCGTTACCGAGGTTAGATGATACACATATCTGGCGAGTACAGAAATACAAGCTCACAATTTTTGTAGTCTGTGATATTTCACACATTACAATAAATTTTAAATGATAATCGTATTTACACACAGCCAACCACTTCCAGAAAAAGTGTGTTTGTGTGTTCATTTGTTAGGCACCAAGTACAAATTTATGAGAACAAAACCTGCAGAATCTAGTCTTTCATTTTGAGGTTTGGCGTTGCTAAGCCATGTAAAAGGGTGAGAGACAAACTCATTGGTTATTTTTGTGTTAGAAACAAACAGCGCCACAGCGCGTGCGAAATGTTTCCACGTGTGTAATTGTTTTATATGGCTTCTGCTGTGTGTTCTGTTCCCGAGTAAGCTGGTAACCAGCTGAAGATATGCAACCAGCCCGTTTTTCAAGACTTCCGGGTCGTCTACCTTCACGGCGTGGACCGCGGCCGGTAGTCAACCTGAAGCAGGGTACAGTGTATCTGCACCATTAGATTGCAGTACAGAGTAAATGGCACTCGATGTTGCCAGCTTCATACTATCCGGCTCATTAACATTTGAAATCTAATTTTGCTTTCCATTGTTATTATAATAATTACAATATTATACTAATATTATAAATGTGAAAGTTTGGATGGATGGATGGATGTTTGTTACTCAATCACGCCAGAAATGGTGAACGGATCTGGATGCAATTTGGCCTACAGCGAGTTCATAACCTGGATTAACAAATATACCACATGTTAATATGAAATTCCATCCCTAAGGGAGTTAAAAAGTAAACATTTCATTTTATAACAGAAAAATTCATAGGTCATAGACGTACAAATAGTGAGTGAGTTTCATTTCTCTATGTCTGCCACACGGTCATACACATAGTAAGGTCTGGAAAATTCATATTTTTCTCCTTGGTGATACCAGCCCGCTTAGTGGATCTCGCAGCGGCTAGCAAAATAAAGGCGCTAATAACAGTTTTGTTCTTAACTTCGTCAATAGATAGAGTTGCCTTGAATTTTAAACGCACCATAGTTTGATGCGTTTGTCATGTCTTTAATTTTCGTTTGTTTGTGCTGTATGCGTTCCTATACCATTCATCCGATTGCGATGAAATTTTGGTGATTTGTTATGCGCATGCAAATGAAGGTTACTGAGACGGTAAAACTATTTTTCAATAGTTGGAGCACTAATCGTTCCAAAAAATGTGTTTATTTCATTTTATATAGCGGCACTTCGTCTGTTTTTGTTGTATAAGTGCGCACGTATTACACAATAATTTATTTAAATATAAAAGAGAGACAGAGATAGAGTGATATATATAGTGAGATAGAGACGGAGAGATAATTAAGATAGAGCGAGGTATAGAGAATAAAATGGGTTAGATAAAGAGATATATAGATGTATAGAACTATATAGAGATTTATATATAGAATAGATAGAGATAGAAGGTGGTATATATGTATAAATGTAGATATAAAGAGATAAATAGAGATAGAGAGATACATAGATATATATTTAGATGTAAATAGAGATAAATACATATTTAAAGAGATGGATAGATTATTTGTATATGTGTAACTACTTCAAACATATTACAAAACAAAAGTGAATGAGGCATTGCAATGCATGCCGAGCATTAGCTAGATAATGGAATCTTTGCATTATTAGTAATCTCTTTTTTTCAGCTTTTTTCTATAGTGCTTTATAGAGTCTAGGTGACATACAGAACACCAATTTATATGTATATATGTAAATAACTATACACTTGCATAACAACGTCTGTCGGGATCTGAAAGTGATATAAATTATTTTGCACACTTGACATTCAAATAAGAAAGACAATTACTAACTACATATGATTTCGAAAAAGGTCCCCTTCACCCTGTGTACGCCGGGTACTGCAGCTAGTATGTAAATATATTGTATACTAGTTGCAATACCCGGCGTTGCCCAGGCTGAACACAGGGTGAAGGGGACCTTTTTCGAAATCAGATGGAGTTAGTAATTGTCTTTTTAATTTGAATGTCAAGTGTGAAAATTAATATATATCACTTTCTGATCCCGACAGACGTTGTTCTGCAAGTTTATAGTTATTTACCTGGTCTGTATGTAATTTAGACTTTATAAAGCAATATAGAAAAAAGCTGAAAAATAAGAGATTACTAATATTGAAAAGATTCTATTATATAGCTAATGCTTGGCCTGCATTGCAATGCCTTATTCAATTTTGTTTTGTAATATGTTTGAAATAGTTACATATACAAATCATCTATCCATCTCTCTATATATATTTATCTCAATCTACATCTATATACTTCTATGTATCTCTCTATCTCCATTTATCTATTTATATCTACATATATACTTCCCACTATCTCTATATCTTCTATATATAAGTCTCTATATAGCTATATACATCTATAGGTATATCTCTTTATCTAACCCATTTCATTCTCTATAACTCACTCTATCTCAACTTATCTCTCCGTCTCTACCTCACTATATATATATATATCACTCTACCTCTCTTTTATATTTAGGGATGAAATTTCATATTAATATGGGGTCGATGTGTTAATCCAGGTTATAAGCTAGCTGTAGGCCAAATTTCATTCAAATCCACTCAGTAGTTTTTACGTGAAAGAGTAACAAACATCCATACTTACAAATATTTGCGTTTAAAATGTTAGTAGGATGTATACATACACAAATATTATTTTTTTACTATTTCTTTACTTTTTTAAGAACATAAAATTGTGTCCATTGACATCTGTAGGTATTCTGAAAAGAAAAGAAAAAAAATTTAACTCTCTATTTCCCAGAAAAAATTATTTGTAGCATTTGGTCAATATTTACAAGGCATTCAATACAATAATGAACTGTACTCAAAAGAGCAAAAATTCTTAATATTAAATCTTATAAGAACTATGGACAAGATGTCGCATTTCAATTACGTCTCCTTAGACAAAAGAAATTAGTATTATCATATCATACTCTTGATGAAGTCCAACAGGAAAATTTATTTACAAATACTCATTCCAATTTATTTCTTAGAAATAACAGTGGTTCAGATAGGCCCACATTGTATATAAAATTAAAAAGTTATGTCTTAAACATTTCTCTTTGGTGCAAATTTGGCCACCAAGTCCTTGAAGCACCTAAAAACATGACAGCTCAAATGGTGAAAATCGTGTATTGGAAAGATAAAGTAAATGTCCATTTAAGGTCACACTGCAATTAAGGATAAGACGCATTATTTTTCCTTAAATTCTATTCAGCGAACATTTAATACCTGCGACTTCAATTGCTCTGCATGGCGAAGATCTGGAATGGCTTAACTTCCACAGAAAATGCACACTGTTTGTTATTTTAGATGAGAATCACTCGACCTTATAGTAATTCCATCAGTTGATACTCGGCAGCAATGTTCTCTCCGGCCGGGGGCAGACCGCTCCAGATCCTAACTGGGCGGGGATAGTAGCCGGGCAGATCTGGCTGGGAAGGAAGTGGTGAAAGGAGGGGTGACGCAGCCCCCCCCCCCTTCTCTTTTTTGCCCTCCCCGGTCGCAACAAGGACGTATTCGCGGGCTCGCGTATATAAGGCCGCCGTCACGACTGTCCGACAAGCACTCACATTGGAGTCAATCTTCTGTCAGCTTCTTCCGCAGACCACCTCCAAACACCTCTCCACCATGTACAAGAGTCTGGTGAGTACTCCGTCCTGTCGCGGCGTGGTTGAGTTTCTTATTTTACCTTCTGCGCAAACACTACTCTTTGCCCGCATCTGAAGTTACATACAAGCCTTCGTGAAGGTCCTGGTTAAACACACTCAACACATATACAATCTAACGTTCTTAAAGACGCCAACAACTTAATCTTTGAGTAGTAAATGCACTTTACAAAGAGTTTAAAGTTGTTTTTGTATTAACAAACATAGGAAACTTAAATTCATGGTCAATTTATAATCACGTTCTTCTTACATTAGTTTGATCAATTATAGACAAATATCTCACAAGTGGAAAAAAAAATCTGAAATGTAGACATTTATAAGTTAAACTTAGAGTCAAATGTAAGGTTCTTAGTTAAAGTGAACATTCAAAGCGGAGATTAAAATAACGGGAACTCCGAGACTTTTAAGACTTCTTCCGCGTCACCTAGGCCCGAACCTAGCCGAGCAAACTCGATACTCAATTAATCGAGTGTGTTGTAGCTTGTTTCTCTGACCGTGCCTGAAGAATGGTACTGTCGCATTTCAGAATGGAAAAAAAAAAAAAAAACTCTTTTTTTTTTAGTTTTTAGTTTTCCGAGCCGAAAAGCAGAACTCTACTGTTTTCGCCTCGTTTCTCTGTTGTCAACGACTTGCATCTCGGAAACATGCTGAAATGAAAGAAAATAAAGTTAAACCTCTTTGGAATGATCCAAAACAGAATTTTTTAAAATTCTTGATACAAGCATAAGGAATATCAGAAAAGAAATCAAGTAAGCGTGTGGAATAAATAACTCGTTAGAAAAACGTTATTAATTTTATGTATCACATGTACTTGAAATATCGTCAAAATTGGCAGTTTTAAAGTTTTTCTGGTATATCTCTGCTTAAAAATGGTGACAACTAAAAATATTAAACTCTTATCCAATCTAGGATATATGTACAGTAATCAAACAAAAAAAAATACTTATAATACTTCCACATCAGTACGTCACAAGTTAAAAGGAACTATTTGTGTATGGCTTGCAGTACTTGGTGTGAGATTCAGTTTAATATTATTCCCATTTATTTTTCTTGCTCTTTTATTTTTGCTCCAAGATATGAAAACAATTTCACAACATTTAATCATCTTTCAAATGTCAAAAAAGTTCATCACTTAAAATATCAAAAAAGATTGTTTGCGTTCATTTTTTCAGAAAATTACTTTTAATTAAATGTGTGATCTCAACCACAAAAATTCCACATTTCGAACTTTTCGTTTTCTTTCAGATTAATTCTGCAGTAGTATTAACGCTGTCAACACATTATGTATTCAGAGGGCACATTCAAATGCTTTATTTGTTTACATGCATGTACTATTCTCACTGATGTTTATGAACCACATACTAAAAACCCGACGCTATTTTATCCCTAGTTGAAAATACTCTTGCTTCTAGAGATTATTTGATCAAAACATTAAAATTTGGTACTTTCTGCGAATCACAATCGATAATATAATTTTACGTAATTGAATTAAATGAATCCAAAGTCAGATACATTTCTCTTAAATAATCTCCAAAAAATTACTGTCTGGCTTTTTCCATGTATGTTTTTATTTAATTTTAGAATATCAAAAATTCTGAATAATGTGAAAGGCATTCAATGAGATAATACTTAGCCTACTTAAATTCACTTAAACCAATTTGGCTCGGTTGGGATTTATAAACATATTTTGTTTTAATGACACTGGTCACCAATTCTTGCTGATCTGGTCTGAAGGGTACTTGTTACAGATCAGCAAATAACCTCCAACCCATGCATGGATAAATTTTAAAAAGTATCCTCACAAAATATGTACCTTAAAACAAATGACAAAGTCCTTAGCTAGATTAGGAATGGCTACTAGAGGTGTGTTATTGTAGGTACCAGCAAAGTTAAATTTTATCCTTACGTCTTCTTTAATTTTTATCCTTTCAACTGTAAATAGGTACATCATAAATATATACAAATAGTTTCTTTCACAAAATGCTTTTACATAGTTGAATAATTTGCTCAAACATGTATAATACTGATCCCTGCAACTGTAACATTCAATACTTGTGCAAAATTGTAAGCATAACATGAAACCATCATATTTTACATTATCAGGTCCCATAATCGGACTCTCGCAAAGCAAAGCTAGCCAGCTGTGAATGACAAAGAGAGAGAGTCAAATAGATACAGCGCATCATGCCTCAAACGGCTTAAACATAGACCAGACAACAATACAGAACTGGCAAAGCAAGATACAGTTACAACAAACAAACAAAAAAGGGGAATTGAAAAATTATTGAGCCACAAAACCGTACATACCACGAGACAACTTGACATGGTTACCCTATTGCAAAATTCCAAACATATATTTCCAAGTGGCAAGCCGAAACAAATTATTTAGAACAAATTTCTAAAGGCTACATAACGATCTTATGACGTTAAGAACAGAGCCACAACCTGATGTGCCCAAGCACACAAACCCAAGTTCCACAAAAAAGCTTACCATGCCGAGAGCTCGCCAGCACTGTACCCCTAACTGACTTAAAGAGTTACAAAAGGAACTACATGCTGCTAAAATGCAAAGTTACCCGACACTCTCGGTAGCTACAGCTAAAAAGGCCTCGAGACCCAGCGCCGAAAATCCTCTATTGCCGCACCCCAGAAGGGGAACAGCGCAAGGGCTGTAAACCTGAAGAGTGGAGGATCAATTACCAGTTGGAAGGAGAAGGAATCGTGTCGTATCTAAAGGGTAAGGAGGGGGAAGGGTAGGAGAGGTGACGACCACGCCGCACCGAATTCAAAGTACATGATGTTGTCATTACATGTCGATACATGATAAAGAGAAGTGTTATAAAAACATGTCATACATTTATGTCCAAATTTAACCAGGAAATTAAGAAAAATTGTTAAAGTAGTGAATGCCTGTCAAAATTAAATAGCTTAGAGATTACATATATAGGACTTAACATATTTTTCTCATCTCTACATTTTATTTATGTTAATTGTAATTTAGGATAAAGATTTTGACTGCTAATATGGTGGTCTTGTAATTAAATTGTGATGAGTAAATTTTAAGGGAAGCTAGCTTAATTTTTCTAACATTGTTGTCAAAGTGTTGTTACTACGCGCAGAGACGTGATCGAGGTGGTGTGTGCTTGTCGCAGGTCGTCATTGCCGCCGCTGTGTGCGCTGTCATCGCTCAGGCCGACAGGTACCCGGCTGGCGTCAACCCCGCCCTCTGCCCCAACTTCCCCATCTGCGACAACACGCTGCTTGCCTCCCAGGGAGCTGGCGGCCCCGCCCCCTACAACTCCTACAACAACGGAGCTTACAACCCCGCCGGCTACAACAACGGAGCTTACAACAACGGAGCTTATAACAGCGGAGCTTACAACAGCGGAGCTTACAACGCCGCCCCCGCACCCGCCGCCGGCTACCCTGCGGGCGTGAACCCCGCCTCCTGCCCCAACTACCCATACTGTGGCGCCGCTGGCCCCGCCGCCGTAGCGCCCCTGCCCGGGTACACCAGCCGCCAGTACCCCGCTGGAGTGAACTCCGGCTCCTGCCCCAACTACCCCTACTGCAACTAGGTTCCGCCCTTTCCCTACTTCCTGACCATTCCCACCTCGACCCCCTCCACCATCTAGTCACGCCCACCCAACCTTTCTAACGCTCGACCCCACCCACTTCGACACTTCCAGCTTCTTCTTCCAACTTCGCCCGCGTTCTAGAAAATACGAGACAGCCTTAAGAGGCCTTGAGGCGCCAGGACAGTCAACACCTACGTCAGCTACGACTCCAGTATGTCTCGAACAAAAAAAGTCACTGTGATCTCTGTCATCTTTACCTTTCATTTCCTCTGTGTCTGCCTTTGAACTATGTCTTGCCCTGTTAGAACTCTATCCTCTTCCTAGATAAATACTTATTTTCCTTTCCTCAGAACATGGCTCGTGTCCGCTGTACAGCTTGCACGCCTGTGCACTGGGTACACCGGAAGACGATATCAATGTGAGTGCTGTTTTACATCGTGTCTTCAAATTTTCCTTCTAGCTCTAAGTACCTTTTATCATCGTTTTGTTTCCCTTCCTAGTTTCAGAAAACATGTGAGATATAATGTATTTTTTGTGAAAAAAATTCCAAAAATATGCGTGATTGTTTGAAAATGAAAAAAATAAAAACACGTGTGAATAAAATACATGTTATTTTTTATTTATTTTTATATTATATCCAAAAATAGAGATTGTATGGCATAATAACATAAATTCAGTACAATAACGACAAGTTGATGATAAATAGTTAGGCCTAGTTAGTACATTAAAAAAAAGTCAAAATTTTTTGGTAAGAGATTTATTGATTTAAAACTAACAGAGTTAACTCCCTAAAAATCTGAAATCTAAAAATGTAATTTTAGTTCTTAACGTATAATAGGATCAAATAACTTTTTTCTTTCATTTAAAAACAAATCAATATTATATGAATGTAACTTTTACTTTTTAAGTGTGTACATAAACGCCATTACTGACCGAATAAGTGATTGTCTTTACCAGAGTTTCAAAAATGATATTTCATGGTTCAATATTTTTTAGCGTATCAGTTTTTGTTGCTTATAAAATCAAACAATCGGAATATTTATTATCCATGTATTATTATAATGATGTTCCATGACACAAAAAAATTTCATTTTGAGCCAAATCTCACAATATTTTAATAACCTGAGGGAAAATTAATATTGTATGTAACTAGATAAGTTTATACCTAACTAAAATTTAATCATACTTATATGTCAAATTGCGAACGAAGCCATAATAAACTTTAAATTCAGGTTTATAGCTACATCTACAATGTCATTCATTACCCTGCGAACGCAGTTATTGCGAACATATAATATTGGACACTTCAATGCTAGTCACAACCACTTAAATAAAGCGCATTAACTTCCCAATTTGAAAGAAAAAATTCTTCACATTAATGCGAATGAGTGGATTTTTGTAAGTTATAACCTTATGCAATATATCTTTCCGCCCCTCTTCTATCTGTAGAACGACTGGGTCCAAGTATTGTCTGCCAACGGCAAGAACAACAACGGTCAAGGTTAAAGTTGAATCCAAAATTAAAATAAAAGTAAAAGAAAGTTAACTGTCTTGTTTTTCATGCTTTTTTGTTTTGATGTGTGACATCTTAGCTCTCAGAGTACGGCATTTCGTAGGAGTAACTTCGTGAAAAGGACGGATGTCGCATGGAACGGTAATGTGTAACCACGGTGCTGCCATCTGTGGTCGATGGCGCAAACCACTGTTCATGAAACTAAAGGGAAAAAGTATTACATGTTCAATGAATTTCAAACAATATAGGCGGAATTTTAATAAAATTCCTTGTCGAAAATCAGGTCCAATGTCGGTGTTTAGTATTTTTTTCACGTGACAACGTCTAATAAATCGATGAACGCCGGCTGCACGCACGAAAAAGTGTCCCATAACGCACATTGTCCCACTACATATGTCCCACTACGGATGTGTCCTGTTATGCTCATTGTACGCATGCGTGGCATCTCTCTTCCACTCGATTGTAACAACCATCGATATGACTTTTCAATCATATTTTCGTCGTTCGAATGACTAATATTATGTAATTTAACGATCGTCCACCATTTTTCAGCTCAATCGGTGCGTTTATTAATTTCCCGCCAACCGCTATAAGAAATAAAAATGGCGAACTACATGCGTTTTTAAAATTCCACAACACAAAACAAAATTTTTATAAATATATATAACATCTGAAACAAATGTTTCCAATATGGCCTCGTGACTGTGTGGTTAGCATTGCTGACTACCTATCGAAAGGTTGACGAATCGAATCCGGGCCGCTGCAAAACCTTCTTTTTTCGTACTTGTAAAAATAAATACGGTGCGCGTGACACTACAAAAGTAATAAATATATATTAATTAATGAATACAAATAAAAGTAAATTTATCAATTAAATTGTAAATTTCATTTCATTTCTTTGTATCCATACAAAATAGTGATAATTCAATATAAATGATTTGAATTTTATTCATAAAAGTATGCATAGGTAGATTTTATCATACAAAAGATAGAAAAATTAAAAAAAATTCTTCCTCAAAGAATATAATATTTTTAATTCATAATGGTTTGGTTGCAAAAACCTTATTACGGCTCAGTCTCAGGCCGAATATTATATTTCATTTTCCTCTGGATCAAACATTTCGTCAATATTTTGTTCTAACGTTGTCACGTTCAACTATCGTTCGTAAACCGACTTTACAGACAACCATTTTTTTCAAGTATTTTTTTGCTAATATCGAAGCCGTTTCATTATATGATATAAATTTTCGCTCTGCAAATCGGATGATTCAATAGTCGACGTAGCTGCTCCGGCAATGAATTCTAGTGGTGGGTGCAATTTGGATAACAGCGGGTTCATAAGCTGGATTAACACATATACCACATGTTAAAATGAAATTCCATCCCTAAGGGAGTGAAAAAGTGAAAATTTCATTTTATAACAGAAAAAATCATAGGTCATAGACATACAAATAGTGAGTGAGTGTTATTTCTTTATGGCTGCCACACGACCATACACATAGTAAGGTCTGGAAAATTCATATTTTTCTCCTTGGTGATACCAGCCCGCTTAGTGGAGCTCGCAGCGGCTAGCAAAATAAAGACGCTAATAACAGTTTTGTTCTTAACTTCGTCAATAAATAGAGTTGCGTGGAATTTCAAACGCACATCGTTTGATGCGTTTGTCATGTCTTTAATTTTCATTTGTATGTGCCGTATACGTTCCTATACGATTCATCTGATTGTGATGAAATTTTGTGAGTTTTTATGCGCATGCGCGTGAAGGTTTCTGACCAGGGATATAACTATTTTGCAATATTTGGAGCACGAATCGTTTCAAAAAATGTGTTTATTTCATATTATATAGCGGCACTTCGTCAATTTTTGTTGTATATGTGTGCACGCATGACACAATTTATTTAAATATAAAAGAGAGACAGAGATAGAGTGATATATATAGTGAGATAGAGAGAGGCAGAGAGATAAATTGAGATAGAGCGAGGTGTAGGGAATGAAATGGGTTAGATAATGTAATATATAGATGTATAGAGATTTATAGAGATTAATATATAGAAGAGATAGAGATAGAAGGAATTATATATGTATATATGTTGATATAAAGAGATAAATAGAGATAGAGAGATACATAGATATATTTTTAGATGTAAATAGAGATAAATACATATTTAAAGAGATGGATACATAATTTGTATATGTGTAACTACTTCAAACATATTACAAAACAAAAGTGAATGAGGCATTGCAATGCATGCCAAGCATTAGCTAGATAATGGAATCTTTGCAATATTAGTAATCTCTTTTTTTTTTTCAGTTTTTTTCTATAGTGCTTTATAGAGTCTAGGTTACATACAGAAACCAATTTATATATATATATGTAAATAACTATACACTTGCAGAAACACAACTGTCGGGATCTGAAAGTGATATAAATTATTTTGCACATTTGACATTCAAATAAGGAAGACAATTACTAACTACATATGATTTCGAAAATGGTCCCCTTCACCCTGTGTTCAGGCCGGGCAACGCCGGGTACTGCAGCTAGTATGTAAATATATTGTATATTAGCTGCAATACCCGGCGTTGCCCGGGATGAACACAGGGTGAAGGGGACCATTTTCGAAATCAGATGGAGTTAGTAATTGTCTTTTTAATTTGAATTTCAAGTGTGAAAATTAATTTATATCACTTTATGATCCCGACAGACATTGTTCTGCTAGTTTATAGTTATTTACCTGGTCTGTATGTAATTTAGACTTTATAAAGCAATATAGAAAAAACCTGAAAAATAAGAGATTACTAATATTGAAAAAATTCCATTATATAGCTAATGCTCGGCCTGCATTGCAATGCCGCATTCAGTTTTGTTTTGTAATATGTTTGAAGTAATTACACATTTACAAATAATCTATCCATCTCTATATATATTTATCTCTATCTACATCTATATACATCTATGTATCTCTCTATCTCCATTTATCTATTTATATCTACATATATACTTCCCACTATCTCTATATATTCTATATATAAGTCTCTATATAGATCTATACATCTATAGGTATATCTATTTATCTAACCCATTTCATTCTCTATACCTCGCTCTATCTCAACTTATCTCTCCGTCTCTATCTCACTCTATATATATATATATATATATATATATATATATATCACTCTATCTCTGTCTCTCTTTTATATTTAAATTAATTGTGTCATTTTTGCGCACTTATACAACAAAAACAGACGAAGTGACGCTATTTAAAATGAAATAAACACAATTTTTGAAACGATTAGTGCTCCAACTATTGAAAAATAGTTATACCATCTCAGTAACCTTCATGGGCATGCGCATAACAAATCACCAAAATTTCATCGCAATCGGATGAATGGTATAGGAACGCATACAGCACAAACAAACGAAAATTAAAGACATGACAAACGCATCAAACAATGCTGCGTTGAAAATTTAAGGCAACTCTATATATTGACGAAGTTAAGAACAAAACTGTTATTAGCGCCTTTATTTTGCTAGCCGCTGCGAGCTCCACTAAGCGGACTGGTCTCACCAAGGAGAAAAATATGAATTTTCCAAACCTTACTATGTGTATGATTGTGTGGCAGACATAGAGAAATGACACTCACTCACTATTTGTATGTCTATAACCTATGATTTTTTCTGTTATAAAATTAAATTATCACTTTTTCACTCCCTTAGGGATGAAATTTCATATTAATATGGGGTATATGTGTTAATCCACGTTTTAAGCTAGCTATAGGCCAAATTTCATTCAATTCCATGCAGTAGTTTTTACGTGAAAGAGTAACAAACATCCATACTTACAAATATTCGCGTTTATAATATTAGTAGGATGTATATATACACACATATTATTTTTTTTAATTTCTTTACATTTTTAAGAACATAAAATAGTGTCCATTGACAGCTATAGGTATTCTGAAAAGAAATGAAAAAAAATTTTAACACTCTATTTCCCAGAAAAAATTATTTGTAGCATTTGGTCAATATTTACAAGGCATTCAATACAATAATGAACTGTACTCAAAAGAGCAAAAATTCTTAATATTAAATCTTATAAGAATTATGGACAAGATGTCGTATTTCAATTACGTCTCCTTAGACATAAGAAATTAGAATTATCATATCATACTCTTGATGATGTCCAACAGGAAAATTTATTTCCAAAATTCTCATTCCAATTTTTTACTTAGAAATATCAGTGTTTCAGATAGGCCCACATTGTATATAAACTTAAAAAGTTATGTCTAAAACTTTTCTCTCTGGTGCAAATTTGCCCACCAAGTGCGTGAGGCACCTAAAAACATGATTGCTCAAATGGTGGAAATCGTGTATTGGAAAGATAAAGTAAATGTTCATTTAAAGTCACACTGCAATTAAGGATAAGACGCGTTATTTTTCCCTAAATTCTATTCAGCGAACATTTATTACCTGCGACTTCAATTGCTCTGCATGGCGAAGATCTGGAATGGCTTAACTTCCACAGAAAATGCACACTGTTTATTATTTTAGATGAGAATCACTCGACCTTATAGTAATTCCATCAGTTGATACTCGGCAGCAATGTTCTCTCCGGCCGGGGGCAGACCGCTCCAGATCCTAACTGGGCGGGGATAGTAGCCGGGCAGATCTGGCTGGGAAGGAAGTGGTGAAAGGAGGGGTGACGCAGGCCCCCCCCCCCTCTCTTTTTTGCCCTCCCCGGTCGCAACAAGGACGTATTCGCGGGCTCGCGTATATAAGGCCGCCGTCACGACTGTCCGACAAGCACTCACATTGGAGTCAATCTTCTGTCAGCTTCTTCCGCAGACCACCTCCAAACACCTCTCCACCATGTACAAGAGTCTGGTGAGTACTCCGTCCTGTCGCGGCGTGGTTGAGTTTCTTATTTTACCTTCTGCGCAAACACTACTCTTTGCCCGCATCTGAAGTTACATACAAGCCTTCGTGAAGGTCCTGGTTAAACACACTCAACACATATACAATCTAACGTTCTTAAAGACGCCAACAACTTAATCTTTGAGTAGTAAATGCACTTTACAATGAGTTAAAAGTTGTTTTTGTTTTAACGAACATAGGAAACTTAAATTCATGGTCAATTTATAATCACGTTCTTCTTACATTAGTTTGATCAATTATAGACAAATTTCTCACAAGTGGAAAAAAAAATCTGAAATGTAGACATTTATAAGTTAAACTTAGAGTCAAATGTAAGGTTCTTAGTTAAAGTGAACATTCAAAGCGGAGATTAAAATAACGGGAACTCCGAGACTTTTAAGACTTCTTCCGTGTCACCTAGGCCCGAACATAGCCGAGCAAACTCGATACTCAATTAATCGAGTGTGTTGTAGCTTGTTTCTCTGACCGTGCCTGAAGAATGGTACTGTCGCATTTCAGAATGGAAAAAAAAAAAAAAACTCTTTTTTTTTTAGTTTTTAGTTTTCCGAGCCGAAAAGCAGAACTCTACTGTTTTCGCCTCGTTTCTCTGTTGTCAACGACTTGCATCTCGGAAACATGCTGAAATGAAAGAAAATAAAGTTAAACCTCTTTGGAATGATCCAAAACAGAATTTTTTAAGATTCTTGATACAAGCATAAGGAATATCAGAAAAGAAATCAAGTAAGCGTGTGGAATAAATAACTCGTTAGAAAAACGTTACTTAATTTTATGTATCACATGTACTTGAAATATCGTCAAAATTGGCAGTTTTAAGGTTTTTCTGGTATATCTCTGCTTAAAAATGGTGACAACTAAAAATATTAAACTCTTATCCAATCTAGGATATATGTACAGTAATCAAACAAAAAAAAAATACTTATAATACTTCCACATCAGTACGTCACAAGTTAAAAGGAACTATTTGTGTATGGCTTGCAGTACTTGGTGTGAGATTCAGTTTAATATTATTCCCATTTATTTTTCTTGCTCTTTTATTTTTGCTCCAAGATATGAAAACAATTTCACAACATTTAATCATCTTTCAAATGTCAAAGAAGTTCATCACTTAAAATATCAAAAAAGATTGTTTGCGTTCATTTTTTCAGAAAATTACTTTTAATTAAATGTGTGATCTCAACCACAAAAATTCCACATTTCGAACTTTTCGTTTTCTTTCAGATTAATTCTGCAGTAGTATTAACGCTGTCAACACATTATGTATTAAGAGGGCACATTCAAATGCTTTATTTGTTTACATGCATGTACTATTCTCACTGATGTTTATGAACCACATACTTAAAAACCCGACGCTATTTTATCCCTAGTTGAAAATACTCTTGCTTCTAGAGATTATTTGATCAAAACATTAAAATTTGGTACTTTCTGCGAATCACAATCGATAATATAATTTTACGTAATTGAATTAAATGAATCCAAAGTCAGATACATTTCTCTTAAATAATCTCCAAAAAATTACTGTCTGGCTTTTTCCATGTATGTTTTTATTTAATTTTAGAATATCAAAAATTCTGAATAATGTGAAAGGCATTCAATGAGATAATACTTAGCCTACTTAAATTCACTTAAACCAATTTGGCTCGGTTCGCATTTATAATGACATATTTTGTTTTAATGACACTGGTCACCAATTCTTGCTGATCTGGTCTGAAGGGTACTTGTTGCAGATCAGCAAATAACCTCCAACCCATGCATGGATAAATTTTAAAAAGTATCCTCACAAAATATGTACCTTAAAACAAATGACAAAGTCCTTAGCTAGATTAGGAATGGCTACTAGAGGTGTGTTATTGTAGGTACCAGCAAAGTTAAATTTTATCCTTACGTCTTCTTTAATTTTTATCCTTTCAACTGTAAATAGGTACATCATAAATATATACAAATAGTTTCTTTCACAAAATGCTTTTACATAGTTGAATAATTTGCTCAAACATGTATAATACTGATCCCTGCAACTGTAACATTCAATACTTGTGCAAAATTGTAAGCATAACATGAAACCATCATATTTTACATTATCAGGTCCCGTAATCGGACTCTCGCAAAGCAAAGCTAGCCAGCTGTGAATGACAAAGAGAGAGAGTCAAATATATACAGCGCATCATGCCTCAAACGGCTTAAACATAGACCAGACAACAATACAGAACTGGCAAAGCAAGATACAGTTACAACAAACAAACAAAAAAGGGGAATTGAAAAATTATTGAGCCACAAAACCGTACATACCACGAGACAACTTGACATGGTTACCCTATTGCAAAATTCCAAACATATATTTCCAAGTGGCAAGCCGAAACGAATTATTTAGAACAAATTTCTAAAGGCTACATAACGATCTTATGACGTTAAGAACAGAGCCACAACCTGATGTGCCCAAGCACACAAACCCAAGTTCCACAAAAAAGCTTACCATGCCGAGAGCTCGCCAGCACTGTACCCCTAACTGACTTAAAGAGTTACAAAAGGAACTACATGCTGCTAAAATGCAAAGTTACCCGACACTCTCGGTAGCTACAGCTAAAAAGGCCTCGAGACCCAGCGCCGAAAATCCTCTATTGCCGCACCCCAGAAGGGGAACAGCGCAAGGGCCGTAAACCTGAAGGGTGGGGGATCAATTACCAGTTGGAAGGAGAAGGAATCGTGACGTATCTAAAGGGGAAGGAGGGGGAAGGGTAGGAGAGGTGACGACCACGCCGCGCCGAATTCAAAGTACATGATGCTGTCATTACATGTCCATACATGATAAAGAGAAGTGTTATAAAAACACGTCATACATTTATGTCCAAATTTAACCAGGAAATTAAGAAAAATTGTTAAAGTAGTGAATGCCTGTCAAAATTAAATAGCTTAGAGATTACATATGTAGGACATAACATATTTTTTTCATCTCTACATTTTATTTATGTTAATTGTAATTAAGGATAAAGATTTTAACTGCTAATATGGTGGTCTTGTAATTAAATTGTGATGAGTAAATTTTAAGGGAAGCTAGCTTAATTTTTCTAACATTGTTGTCAAAGTGTTGTTACTACGCGCAGAGACGTGATCGAGGTGGTGTGTGCTTGTCGCAGGTCGTCATTGCCGCCGCGGTGTGCGCTGTCATCGCTCAGGCCGACAGGTACCCGGCTGGCGTCAACCCCGCCCTCTGCCCCAACTTCCCCATCTGCGACAACACGCTGCTTGCCTCCCAGGGAGCTGGCGGCCCCGCCCCCTACAACTCCTACAACAACGGAGCTTACAACCCCGCCGCCTACAACAACGGAGCTTACAACAACGGAGCTTATAACAGCGGAGCTTACAACAGCGGAGCTTACAACGCCGCCCCCGCACCCGCCGCCGGCTACCCTGCGGGCGTGAACCCCGCCTCCTGCCCCAACTACCCGTACTGTGGCGCCGCTGGCCCCGCCGCCGTAGCGCCCCTGCCCGGGTACACCAGCCGCCAGTACCCCGCTGGAGTGAACTCCGGCTCCTGCCCCAACTACCCCTACTGCAACTAGGTTCCGCCCTTTCCCTACTTCCTGACCATTCCCACCTCGACCCCCTCCACCCGTGACCCGCCCTCTACAACCCCCTCCACCGTCTTGCTCCTCCCACCTTGACCCCCTCCACCATCTAGTCCCCGCCCACCCAACCTTTCTAACGCTCGACCCCACCCACTTCGACCCTTCCAGCTTCTTCTTCCAACTTCGCCCGCGTTCTAGAAAATACGAGACAGCCTTAAGAGGCCTTGAGGCGCCAGGACAGTCAACACCTACGTCAGCTACGACTCCAGTATGTCTCGAACAAAAAAAGTCACTGTGATCTCTGTCATCTTTACCTTCCATTTCCTATGCGTCTGCCTTCGAACTACGTCTGCTCTGTTAGAACTCTTTCGTCTTTCTAGATAAAGACTTGTGTTCCTTTCCTCAGAAGATGGCTCGTGTCCGCTGTACAGCTTGCACGCCTGTGCACTGGGTACACCGGAAGACGATATCAATGTGAGTGCTGTTTCACATCGTGTCTTCAAATTTTCCTTCTAGCTCTGTGTACCGTTTGTCCTAGGTTTGTTTCGTTTCCTTGTTGAAGAAAACATGTGAGATAGTAATGTATTTGTTGTGAAAAAAATTCCAAAAATATGTGTGATTGTTTAAGTATGAAAAAATAAAAACACGTGTGAATAAAATGCATGTATTTTTTATTTATTTTTATATTATATCCAAAATTATATATTATAAATTCTGTAAAATAACGCCGAGATAATAAATAGTTAGGCCTATGTTAATACATTTTAAAAATTCATAATTTTGTGATATGAGTTAACTTGATTACAATTGAAGAGAGTTAACTTTCTAAAAATATGGAATCTGAAAATGTCATTGTATTTACATAACGAATAATTGGATGAAATCTTTTTTTTCCTTTAGTTTAAAACAATCCAAAATTATATTAATGTAACTTTAACATTTTTAGTATGTACATAAACGCCATTACTGACCGAGTATGTGCGTGTCTTCAACAGAGTTTTAAAAATGTTAGATAATTTTTCAATTGTTTTTTTTAGCATATCAGTTTTGGTTGCTTATAAAATCAAAAAATCAGAATATTTATAATCATGTATTATTACAATGGTGTCACATGACACAAAAAAAAAACGCTTTGAGACAATTCTCACAATAACTTAAAAACCTGAGGGAAAATTAATATTGTATGTAACTAGATATGTTTATACCTAACTAATATTCAATCATATTTATATGTGGAACTGCGAACGAAGCCAGCATAAACTTTAAATTCAGGTTTTTAGCTACATCTGCATTACCCTGCGAACGCATTTATTGCGAACATATAATGTTGGACACTTCAAGGCTAGTCACAACCACTTCAATAAAGCGCATTTACTTCCAATTTGAAAGAAAAAGTTCTTCACTTTAATGCGAATGAGTGGAATTTTGTAAGTTATAACCTTATGCAATATCTCTCCGCCCCTCTTCCATCTGAAGAACGACTGGGTCCAAGTGTTATCTGCTAACGGCAAGAACAGCAACGGTCACAGTTAAAGTTGAATCCAAAATTAAAATAAAAGTAAAAGAAAGTTTACTGTCTTGTTTTTCATGCTTTTATGTTTTTATGTGTGATATCTTAGCTCTCAGTATATGGCATTTGGTAGGAGTAACTTCGTGAAAGGGACGGATGTCGCATGGAACGGTAATGTGTAACCACCTTGCTGCCATCTGTGGTGGATGGTGCAAACCAATGTTCATGAAACTAAAAGGAAAATAATAATAAATGTTTGAATTTCTACAAGATGGGCGGAATTTTAATATAATTCCTATTCGAAAATCAGGTCCAAAGCCGGTGTTCAGTATTTTTTCAAGTATTATTTTTTGCTTATATAGAAGCCGTTTCATTATATAGTAGGTATAAATTTCCGCTCTGCAAATCGGATGATTCAATAGTCGACGTAGCTGCTCCGGCAATGAATTCTAGTGGCGGGTGCAGAAACTACGTGTGATTCGCGTCAAGAAATGTAGCTGAAAATACAATTTTCATATATTTATTATCCTCGACATTATTTTAAAGAACTCTAGGTTTGATTCCGTGTCTGAGTTTCGTACTATAAGTGTATTTGCAACATAAGAACAGGTAAATTTGCTCGTTACCGAGGTTAGATGATACACATATCTGGCGAGTACAGAAATACAAGCTCACAATTTTTGTAGTCTGTGATATTTCACACATTAAAATAAATTTTAAATGATACTTGTAGTTACACACAGCCAACCACTTCCAGAAAAAGTGTGTTTGTGTGTTCATTTGTTAGGCACCAAGTACAAATTTATGAAAACAAAACCTGCAGAATCTAGTCTTTCATTTGGAGGTTTGGCGTTGCTAAGCCATGAAAAGTGTGAGAGACAAACTCATTGGTTATTTTTGTGTTAGAAACAAACAGCGCCGCAGCGCGTGCGAGATGTTTCCACGTGTGTAATTGTTTTATATAACTTCTGCTGTCTGTTCTGTTCCCGAGTAAGCTGGTAACCAGCTTAAGATATGCAACCAGCTCGTTTTTCAAGGCTTCCGGGTCGTCTACCTTCACGGCGTAGACCACGGCCGGTAGTCAGCCTGAAACTGGGTACAGTGTGTCTGCACCATTAGATTACAGTACAGAGTAATTGACACTCGATGTTGCCAGCTTCATACTATCCGGCTCGTTAACATTTGAAATATAACTTTGGGTACCGTTATTATAATAATTACAATATGTGTACATATATTTTATATGTATATGTATATGTATATATATACATATATTAATTTTTACTATTTCTTGACTTTATTAAGAACAAAAAATTGTGTCCGTTGACAGCTGTAGGTATTCTGAAAAGAAAAGAAAAAGTTGTTTAACATTTTATTTCCCTGAAGAAACTATTTGTAACATGTATTCACTATTTACAAGACATTCAATACAATAATGAACTATACTCAAAAGAGCAAAAATTCTTAATATTAAATCTCATAAGAATTTTGGACAAGATGTCGTCTTTCAATTAGGACATCTCCTTAGACATAAGAAATTAGTATTATCATATCATACTCTTGGTGAAGTCCACAGGGAAATTTATTTCGAAAATTCTCATTAAATGTTTTTACTTTAGAAATAAGTGTTTCAGATAGGCCTGCATTGTATATAAACTTAAAACGTTATTTCTAAAAAAATTTAACTCTGGTGCAAATTTGGCCACCAAGCGCGTAAGGCACCTAAAAATATGACAGCTCAAATGGTGTAAATCGTGTATTGGAAAGATAAATTAAATGTCAATTTAAAGTCACGTTACAATTAAGGATGAGAGACACTATTTTTTCTTAAACTCTATTGAGCGAAAATTTATTACCTGCGACTTCAATTGGTCTGTATGACGAAGATCTGGAATTGCTTCCCTTCCACGGAAAATGTGCACTGTTGGTTTTTTAAATGAGGATTACTCGACCTTATAGTAATTCCAGTAGTTTATATTTCATCGTCTTCATTTCTATCCCGCTTCTTTTCAGCTTCAATTATTTTTTCTGTTGCAAAAGTCTTTCCTGCAATCTTTATGAACGTTTTGACAGTAGGTAAATATAGTAGGTCCTGGGGCAGGGGAGGGGGGAGGGGGATCCGGGGATCCGGCGGCAATCTTTGATTACTTCATTTCCGGCGGCCATCTTGGATTACGTTACTTCCGGCGGCCATCTTGGATTACGTCACTTCCGGCGGCCATCTTGTATGACGTCACTTCCGGCAACCATTTTGTTTTTATCCGCCATTTTGTTTTCTAGAACATTCCGCCATTTTGAGTTTCGTCCACCATCTTGAAAATCTTTATTTATTATCCGATTTTAATGGAAAAAAAATTTAAAATTTATAAAAAAATTAAATAATCAAAATTTTAAAATAAAATTAAAAAAATTTTATTTAATAAAATTTTAATTAAAAACCTACGCATCGAACACCCCACTCCTCTAAATTACAAATACATCATCTAGCACCCCCACCCCTCTGTTACAATAACATCGTCATCGAACACTCCACTCATTCCTGTTACAATTTTTCGTTACATCCACCATCTTGGAAAATCATAATTATTAACTTAGAAAATCAGGAAAAAATATATACACCATCGTTGTCTGCTGGAGGCAGCCATCTTATTTAGTGGAGACTGCCATCTTGATTTCATATGATGGGTGTCATCATCGGTTGTAGGTTTATAATGTATGTTAGTGTATGTAAGGTCGAGTTACAATTCTCTACCAACATTGTTATGTACCTTATAGACCAAAATCCACAGAATCCACAAAATCCACAAAATCCACAAAATCCACAAAATCCACAGTCATTTTGCTGTTTTAACCGACATTTTTTCTTAAAGTCTTATCACTTATAGGTTTTAACTAAATTATATGTTATCAATACTATCGTTGTGGATGCGTTAGTTAAAGTAATGATAATTTAAAAAAAAACCTTTATTACTCCATCTTAGCGGACGAGAAATTTTTCAGAGTCCTAACTCACAAGTAATAATCTCTTCTCATGTTTGCGTACACATGTTTTAAAAGCTGCACGGAAGCAGATATCTTAATGTTTGTGTATAATTACATTTCACTTTTATAAACAGGTCCGTGTTTGCGTACTCGTGTTTAAAAGCTGCATGGAAGCAGATATTTTAATGTTTGTGTATAATTACATTTCACCATTCTGTAAGACATTTATAAGTATCAGTACCTCGTCGGATATAGATTCTATATTAAAAATAATAAACAATATGTAGGTAAAATTGTATTTATTAAATTAAGAACATATTTTACACATCAAAAATTGGGCAAAAACAGAAACAACACATAAAAAAAACGGAAACTTTACAACAAAAATGAAAACTATACATCAAAAACATAATCTATATAACAAAAATGAAAACTATACAGCAAAAACATAAACTGTACAACAAAATGAAAACTATAAAACGAAAAAAAACAACAGAAAAACTATAAAATTAATGGAAACAACAACCAAACTATTTACAGAAAAAAAATTATTCATCGCATCCAACATATCCATGGGGGACCGTGCGGATACCATCTTCGCAGATCAACCGTTTGTCGTCCTCCCACGTTATGGCCAGCTTATTGCTGTACTCAGTATAGAGTATGTGCTGACGGGAGCGAATTGCTCTAACGCCTGCCCTCATTGTGCGGTGGTCTTGCAGGGCATCCAGGTAGTCATCGAATGTTATGTGGTTTTTGACCACACATCGCTGGATGCCCTTGGCCTTTTTCTCGCTCTTACCACCACACCTGTAGGCGTAGAGTTTGGCCCGTAGGCTTACAAACTCCTCCATCACTTCCCCCCCACATTCATCTTTGAATTTACCGACAACTTTCTTGTTGATGGGGGAGAAGCATGGGTGGTCGGAAGGGTAGCAGCTGGTGTCGAATTTAGCCATCAGTGTAGGGTTGGCTTTGAGGTCTGAGTAAAAGTCTGCTGTCTGGATCTCATACACAAAACTGTCTGTATCCATATACATCATGTGAATATTGTCATGGTAACGGGGTTTCATGGTATTGTAGTGGAAGTCGTACATGAGAGTCTTTGAAAGATCTAGTACGGCCAGTCCGGCATAGATCGGCTTGTCGAAAATGATGGTCTCGTGATTAAGGTGGACTAGAGACAAATTCGGTTCGTACATTGTACGGTCCTTGAAGGATGGACGACACACCAACTTCTTGAACCTCTTCTCAGAGCACACCAACTCCATTTTGAGCCTCCGCCTTTTATTTTCCATCAGTTTACCAAATGTCGAGTTCACAGCGAGCTTAAAGAACTCCTTCTCGAACTCGTTGGCTGCTGCTTTCCGCTTGTTGGTATTCAGCCGAATATAGGGCTCCAACCATGCCGACTGCTCAAACTGTAGGACTCGGTGTATCTTAGTCACTCTCAACCCATGAGATACTGCTTGCTGTAGGTTTTTGTAGTGGACAATGTAGTGCTCTTTATTTTCAAGTGTTGTCATCAGCTTTGATTGATTTGAGCCGGGCGGACACTGATTTACGGGGAGAAATGGCAGGTCTTTATGACTTTCGTGGAGCTCGGGAGGGTACTCCACATCACACTCAATAATGTAGCCTGTAGGAGAATCATCTGGAACAGACACGACATCAATTGATGTGTCTGCCCATTGGAAATGTCGAATCGGAAGCGGCAGAGACATCGCCCACCCGTACAAGTTATTTGCATCAATGTACTCCAGGAATGTGGATGGCTTGGATGCATCATATGTCTCAGGTATGTAGGAGTTATTGGCTACGCAATGACGTTTAATGCTTTGCGCTACTCCCCCCCTAATACCAGCCTCCACAAACATGTACATATCATAATCGGTAAGAAGCTCTAGCTGTACACCTGTGGTTCGAAGCATTGCATCGAAAGCGAACCCTGGACAAGAAATATAGTGAGATGGATCTAGGCTGTATGTCTCCAAACAGATGGAACGGAAATTCTCGAATACATCCGCCAAAATCAGAACATCCGTCTTTAGGTACAAGTCAGCGTACTCCCCCAAAGTAGCACACTGAAACTTGTCCCAGACTTTCACTGCATGAGCGTACTCCATCTCTGAAATCATGGAATCAGTCAGACTATTGTAGAAATCGCCGATAGGCGGAAGACTAATATCATCTAGTCGAGCAAAAGAATCCACAAAATCATACGGGAAGACACCCTTGCGGGTAACCAACTCCAACTCATCAGGCGCGAAAAACTCAGCAGTACTGACAAACTTGTCTGCCGGCAAGAACTCAGCGAGCGAAGCAAGACCCCGACTCATGAAACGGAACGTATCGACAAACTGAATGCTGAACTTATCATACAACTTCTTGGAAAAAGTTATCAGCTTCTCCTCTGAATTCGGGATTATGAAGATGTCTTTACTGTCGTACCCCAACTTCCTGATAATGAAGTTCTGGTCGTACGTCAGGTTGTGGAAGAACACAATCAACTTTTTTGGTCTGCGCCTGAGAAGGTTGCAGTCATTACATGCAGGCCCCAGATATTCACCGGTAAAGTGATTGTGATCACGAACTTTCTTGGCAGTTCCTCCGAACTTTCCTGCACAGTAGCAACACACTCTTGCTTGCAGAAAAGCAGTGTTCTGTGCATGTGTGAGCGGAGTCATAGGAACAGATGTAGAAAATATTTTTTGTACATCATGACCAATCTCCACAATGCGTGAGATGAACTTATCCTCTGCGTCACAACCGCGATACAATTCAGGCTCTGATGGAAGTGCTGAAGTGAGGTGTACAGGAATGATGGTGTTATCAGCTTTCACATAAATGCAGTAGCTGTATGCTTTATGCTTTTGATACTGCAGTGTGTATGCTTCATCAGGATTCGGGTGGCATGTATGGATTTTCTCCAGAATAGCTTCAAAGTCGCAATATACCACGATGGGCATCTTATCAGCATGGTGGAAGTTTTTGAACTGCAGAACAGGTGGCTGCCCATTTTGATCGGGGAATGGCATTTCCATTCGAACAGCAGCATGCTGTTTGCAGAGCTCACTGTGTTTTTCCAAACACTGAAGACCAGTGAGCCCACTAACCCTATCCTGATCATCATAATGCTTGAAGCATCTTTTGCAGACATGAATTCGTTGCTCGTGTGTAGTGATTTGGGACCGAACCAGGGCAGAAAAATTTTTAATGTATGTGAAATGGGACGAATCGTCATTAACCAAGAGCAGAAGATCGAAATGAAGTTCTTTTTCTTCAGGAGCGACTCGTGCAGGTACAACATTCAGATTCTCGTCGATGCTGTAAATGTTGATGGAGACTCCAGGGTTCTGCTTTTCGAACAGCGGTATTTGCCTGATTGGAGTAGGAAACTCTATGTTCGTGAAGTTGAATTTCTCTTCCAAGTCATGGTATCGCTGGTTGACACGCTCAGGATTCCACCCTTCCACGTACTTCACAAGAATAGACCACTTAAAACACATGTGGTCTTCGAGGTTTTGTGGATTTATCACCGCATGTCTTGACTCGATGGTGGTAGGCAGTGAGATGTAGGAGCTGGCACGGAGTGGATCGAGCTTGTTTATGCGAAGTTGAAGTCGCTTAACGGCCGACAAAGTCCATCCGGACCCTTTTCCCATGTAGTCTTCCTCCTCCTTGCAGATCTTAGAGATGGACCCAGTAACTGCTTCCTCCACCTCATGAACTGTGTAGAGGTGCACATTAACGGTTTTGAACGCTCTCTTGTCTTCGCTAACATCCACAGGTTTTTCGTAATCACACTCAAGCACGATGTTGAATTTGAGTGGACCGTTCTCCTCTATCTCCTCTACAAGTTGGCTCATTATTTTTGCCTCGATGGAGTTCAGGTACGAGCAGATATCCTTGGCAGTACTTGATGTGTTTTCTGCCACGTACGTCTTCAAGTTGCCCTTGAAACCCACTTCGGCGGTGATGAAACCGTGGGCATTGGCCAAACCAGCCCCGGTCACCACCTTTGTTCGGCTGGTCGAAGGCTTGGGCGCAACTGCAGGCTTAACTGCTAATATCCTCTGCTTCTTTGTCGGAGGTGGAGCAGGCCCCTTGCATACCTTCATGTGGGCTTTTAACTTATCAGCCCTGGCGAACTCCTTAGCGCAGTTCTCGCAGGAATGCACTATGCGGTTTGCGTTAAGACCGCAAGCCGACTTCTCATGTCGTCTAGCAAAATCAGCACGGGCGAAGGCCTTGTAGCAGAAGCTACACCGCATTCCAGATGTGGCGACAGCTCCAGTGCATGATGCAAGGTGCTGCTGCATCTTATCGCTGCGTGCGACCATCTTTCCACATAGGTGGCACTGCTGGTGGTCACGATGCTGGTTCTCAGCACACTGACGCTCGTGCCGGTAGCGGTTGTTGCCTGCCGTGAATGTAGCAGAGCAGAAACGGCATTTCTGAATGGTAGAGGCCATCATCACGACAATCGGTAGACTGGTCAAACGTACGGAACACGCAACGGTAGCTCGACGCACGGAGAACTATAACAAAAGAATTAAGAATACAATGTAGCTAGATGTTAACACGAAAAAGTTGCAAACATAACCTCAAAACTCTAGCCCTCAAGCTTACTAACCTAAACTGATAGCAATGTAACTAAATAAAAAAGTTACAAACATAACCTCAAAACTCTAGCCCTCAAGCTTACTAACCTAAACTGATAGCAATGTTACTAAATAAAAAAAGTTGCAAACATAACCTCAAAACTCTAGCCCTCAAGCTTACTAACCTAAACTACTAGCAATGTTACTAAATAAAAAAGTTGCAAACATAACCTCAAAGCTACTCCTTCATGTACAATCCTAAAAATGGTAGGATATTTAAAGTACTGATAAAAATTAAAGCTGAAAAATATTCAATGTTAACTAAGAATAATTGATTACATAACCTCAAAAATACTCTAATGCACATCCCAAAAATGCTAGAATATTTAAAGTACTGATAAAAGTTTAAACTGACAAATTTCTGGTTACCTGCATATAAGTGCACAGAGAAAAAACAAGCTAGCTGATAACCTACAAAAAGCTGAGAAACACGCAATGTTAACGAAACATGTAACATACCTCAGAAAACGATGAAGTGTAGCTGTAGAACACGAAGTAGCGTTGGCGGTAGAAATCGTGGTAGCAGAGAAACTCATACACGAACTAGCTCACTCAAACTCTAAGAACACACTGAAGCTCCGACAGCTAATCCTGTCCTTTTATAGCCTCGGACCTGATTGTTCTTGGAAAAACCATTAGGAACAGAGTATTTCTGTTGTATCCGCCAATAGGAATGTAGTACATGGAAGTACCATTGTCTTCGGAAAAACCCGGCATGACTCATGTGCATGTCGTAGCAGGTCTGTGAGGGGTGGGGGTAGAAATGTAACCTGACAGCCAAACATGGGAAACCACTCTCGGGTAAAACCACTAATGACCTAGGTGATTAGAGATTAGGGCGAGAGGCACTGCCTGCATCGTGACTCATCACTCAGGAATGTCGTCTCGCAGTGCCGAGGGGACCCAAACAATAGACTTGACCATGCATGTTATAAAAGGTACATTAGTCCGCGACTTTGTGGCACCATGAGGCGCTCAGGAATGTCTGAGCCTGCCACAAACAGCTCGTCAAAGTGTCATCACGAAGCAATCTAGCTGCAGTCATGACGCGCGTGCTACAACAGGCCCGTTAGTCACCGACTTCGTGGCGCCAAGCTGACACTCGGGTAGACAGGTAGCTAAATGATAATACTATTAATGCAAGGAAATAAAAAAAAATTGGATATGTTTAATAAATTTATTTGAAAGTAAGAACACATTACAAAACTAAAACATAAAAAATTTATTCTACATTTATTATGACCAACATTCGTTTAAAATTTTTTAGCATTTCATTGCGAACACTCTGTTGAATATCCACAGTATGACACATTTTGCGGATGTTCCAGGAACCAACCCTTTTCACAACCATTTAAGGAGACATTCCTTAAGCTCTCTTTTCATTGGTCAAATAAAACATCTCCCTCTCTTCCCCTTTTACAATGATGCTGCTTCAACATCACGCTAAAATTCTGTAAGACCAAAAAAAAATTACTTTGCTTAAACCTTACGGTAGAAATTTCATCCTAGGATGCTGTTACTGCATCTAGAAATTAAAAATTATATTATCTCATACAGGTTTTATTTACATGTTAGACTTAACCATCCTACCACACACATGCACACACTTACACACACATGCGTGCGCATGCGTGCACTGAGATGAAATACATACCTGCCCACATAAGCTACTTTAATTTACAAAGGCAACATATTAAAACACATAATATTTAAATTTTGTGTAGATTGGATGGTACCAGAAACCATACTGCAAAACGAGTGGACAACACTCCAGTCTTTACTAGGATTGCCTATGGAACGTCCTTGTTGCCTTCAACGACTCAGAATTAATACTTTTATCCATCAAAAAACAACAACAGTTTAACTAAGCAAAAATACACCCCACATCCCTCAAAAAAATTGTTATTACACAATACATTATTTACATTGCAGGAGACCGTGCATACGAAGTGCGCAGCTTCAGGTTAGAAATATTGATTAAAATAACTGCTAAAGATGCTAATTTGTTTATGAAAAAATTGGACATGAAATACAGACACTTGGCTATTTACACACACATACATACATACACCCTGCATTGCTTCAGAAGGAAGTACGATATTTTGAAAACTACTCAAGACTTACATCTGTGTATGAAAAGGAGCTAAAAATTAAAATTTTTTCAAAGTTAATTTTAGAGATGAAACATCATGTGCAAGTCCTTGCATGCGAGAACATTTTATTACGCAATTATCTTCATTTTTCCCAAACCATAGGTCTGATGTCTGGATACCACACAAATCTCATACTTAACATATGCACTATGAGATGACTGCACGCCAGTCCAAGCCCCCTGCGCTTAGAGACGAAACTGCACTAGAAGCGCTAGCAAGCATTGCAATTATCTCGCTTCACTTATGCAGATTCACCTCTGACTAGGTGGACCTCCTGAAACAGTAAACATAGTCCAGTGAAACACATTAAAATAATGCATTTCAAAATAATTGAATAATATAAAACACTACATATTTATAGAAAATCACCACGCAACTGACAGCCCTTTCAATCACAATTCTGCGAATGCTATCACAGAATGCTATATTTAGAAAGAAAGGATCATTCATTCCTTCATTATGGAACACAGTAATACATCAAATGAAGAAAAACAAAAAAGGCACACACTTCGTTCTTAGACTCGTGCTGCCTCCTTGACAGAAAGAAAAGATTTTACACATAAAATAGTATATATTTCTTTTCCAGCGATGAAGCTGTACTAATATCACCTTGACAAGCTTAGATGATCTAGGGAGAGACAAAGTAAATATATTAACAAAAAAAGTCGACTATAAAACAGTTACAAACAAAATAAATAATATACCTTCGATTACATATTTTGCTCAATGTAATAAATGAGAGAACACAAACATTTGCTTAAATCACTATTTATCAATTTTAAACTCTCGTGTACATCAGGAAAAAATATATAGTATCAGTCATTATTAGTTGTAATGTAAAAAAATGCAAAACAGTTTCTTGGTGGGATGTGGAATGCTCACTCACGATCGAAAAAAGGAGGGGCTTCGCTGTAACTCAAGGGGAGAGGGAAACCATCTTCAAAGTTGACGTTTCTCATATATTTGGATATATAGTAATCAAGCAAGTAATAACATTTGGGGGTATAATCTCCGTCTGATTAAAGTTTATTTGCTAACATGAATTCACAAATTAAACGAATCTCTGAGTACATTTGCTTATCTTTTATAGAAAAAGATGCACAGATTGATTGTTTTATCATGAATAACCAGGAGCACACTAAAAAAACCAGGAGCACACTTAAAAAAAACCAACAAAATTCTCGCCAATAATAACCAACAGCACACGAACAATAGAAAAAAAAAAGATTTGACAGTAATAACATGCAGCATACGGAGAAAATCACCAAAATATTGTCAAGAATAACCATCAACACATGTAGAATACCAATAAAGACCTGACATGAAAAAGGCTGAAATGCACGGAGAAAATCATCAAATTCTTGTCAGATAAAAAAAGCAGAAGCACATGAAAAAAAAAGCACATGTAGAAATCTATCGAAATTTCATGTGAAAAAATACGAGCACTCAGAGAAAACCATCAGGGAGAAGATGTTTAAAAACATCATGAATTATCAATTTTTATTTAAAAAGTTCAAATTAAATCCTGCTAGATCTCTTTGCTTAAGCAACTTGAGAGTTCTGGCACAAGTCAGCTTGTGAACTCTTTGCTTAAGCAACTTGAGAGTTCTGGCACAAGTCAGCTTGTGAACTCTTTGCTTAAGCAACTTGAGAGTTCTGGCACAAGTCAGCTTGTGAACTCTTTGCTTAAGCAACATGAGAGTTCTAGCACAAGTCAGCTTGTGAACTCTTTGCTTAAGCAACATGAGAGTTCTAGCAGGATTTAATTTGAACTTTTTAAATAAAAATTGATAATTCATGATGTTTTTAAACATCTTCTCCCTGATGGTTTTCTCTGAGTGCTCGTATTTTTTCACATGAAATTTCGATAGATTTCTACATGTGCTTTTTTTTTCATGTGCTTCTGCTTTTTTTATCTGACAAGAATTTGATGATTTTCTCCGTGCATTTCAGCCTTTTTCATGTCAGGTCTTTATTGGTATTCTACATGTGTTGATGGTTATTCTTGACAATATTTTGGTGATTTTCTCCGTATGCTGCATGTTATTACTGTCAAATCTTTTTTTTTCTATTGTTCGTGTGCTGTTGGTTATTATTGGCGAGAATTTTGTTGGTTTTTTTTAAGTGTGCTCCTGGTTTTTTTAGTGTGCTCCTGGTTATTCATGATAAAACAATCAATCTGTGCATCTTTTTCTATAAAAGATAAGCAAATGTACTCAGAGATTCGTTTAATTTGTGAATTCATGTTAGCAAATAAACTTTAATCAGACGGAGATTATACCCCCAAATGTTATTACTTGCTTGATTACTATATATCCAAATATATGAGAAACGTCAACTTTGAAGATGGTTTCCCTCTCCCCTTGAGTTACAGCGAAGCCCCTCCTTTTTTCGATCGTGAGTGAGCATTCCACATCCCACCAAGAAACTGTTTTGCATTTTTTTACATTGCAACTAATAATGACTGATACTATATATTTTTTCCTGATGTACACGAGAGTTTAAAATTGATAAATAGTGATTTAAGCAAATGTTTGTGTTCTCTCATTTATTACATTGAGCAAAATATGTAATCGAAGGTATATTATTTATTTTGTTTGTAACTGTTTTATAGTCGACTTTTTTTGTTAATATATTTACTTTGTCTCTCCCTAGATCATCTAAGCTTGTCAAGGTGATATTAGTACAGCTTCATCGCTGGAAAAGAAATATATACTATTTTATGTGTAAAATCTTTTCTTTCTGTCAAGGAGGCAGCACGAGTCTAAGAACGAAGTGTGTGCCTTTTTTGTTTTTCTTCATTTGATGTATTACTGTGTTCCATAATGAAGGAATGAATGATCCTTTCTTTCTAAATATAGCATTCTGTGATAGCATTCGCAGAATTGTGATTGAAAGGGCTGTCAGTTGCGTGGTGATTTTCTATAAACATGTAGTGTTTTATATTATTCAATTATTTTGAAATGCATTATTTTAATGTGTTTCACTGGACTATGTTTACTGTTTCAGGAGGTCCACCTAGTCAGAGGTGAATCTGCATAAGTGAAGCGAGATAATTGCAATGCTTGCTAGCGCTTCTAGTGCAGTTTCGTCTCTAAGCGCAGGGGGCTTGGACTGGCGTGCAGTCATCTCATAGTGCATATGTTAAGTATGAGATTTGTGTGGTATCCAGACATCAGACCTATGGTTTGGGAAAAATGAAGATAATTGCGTAATAAAATGTTCTCGCATGCAAGGACTTGTACATGATGTTTCATCTCTAAAATTAACTTTGAAAAAATTTTAATTTTTAGCTCCTTTTCATACACAGATGTAAGTCTTGAGTAGTTTTCAAAATATCGTACTTCCTTCTGAAGCAATGCAGGGTGTATGTATGTATGTGTGTGTAAATAGCCAAGTGTTTGTATTTCATGTCCAATTTTTTCATAAACAAATTAGCATCTTTAGCAGTTATTTTAATCAATATTTCTAACCTGAAGCTGCGCACTTCGTATGCACGGTCTCCTGCAATGTAAATAATGTATTGTGTAATAACAATTTTTTTGAGGGATGTGGGGTGTATTTTTGCTTAGTTAAACTGTTGTTGTTTTTTGATGGATAAAAGTATTAATTCTGAGTCGTTGAAGGCAACAAGGACGTTCCATAGGCAATCCTAGTAAAGACTGGAGTGTTGTCCACTCGTTTTGCAGTATGGTTTCTGGTACCATCCAATCTACACAAAATTTAAATATTATGTGTTTTAATATGTTGCCTTTGTAAATTAAAGTAGCTTATGTGGGCAGGTATGTATTTCATCTCAGTGCACGCATGCGCACGCATGTGTGTGTAAGTGTGTGCATGTGTGTGGTAGGATGGTTAAGTCTAACATGTAAATAAAACCTGTATGAGATAATATAATTTTTAATTTCTAGATGCAGTAACAGCATCCTAGGATGAAATTTCTACCGTAAGGTTTAAGCAAAGTAATTTTTTTTTGGTCTTACAGAATTTTAGCGTGATGTTGAAGCAGCATCATTGTAAAAGGGGAAGAGAGGGAGATGTTTTATTTGACCAATGAAAAGAGAGCTTAAGGAATGTCTCCTTAAATGGTTGTGAAAAGGGTTGGTTCCTGGAACATCCGCAAAATGTGTCATACTGTGGATATTCAACAGAGTGTTCGCAATGAAATGCTAAAAAATTTTAAACGAATGTTGGTCATAATAAATGTAGAATAAATTTTTTATGTTTTAGTTTTGTAATGTGTTCTTACTTTCAAATAAATTTATTAAACATATCCAACTTTTTTTTATTTCCTTGCATTAATAGTATTATCATTTAGCTACCTGTCTACCCGAGTGTCAGCTTGGCGCCACGAAGTCGGTGACTAACGGGCCTGTTGTAGCACGCGCGTCATGACTGCAGCTAGATTGCTTCGTGATGACACTTTGACGAGCTGTTTGTGGCAGGCTCAGACATTCCTGAGCGCCTCATGGTGCCACAAAGTCGCGGACTAATGTACCTTTTATAACATGCATGGTCAAGTCTATTGTTTGGGTCCCCTCGGCACTGCGAGACGACATTCCTGAGTGATGAGTCACGATGCAGGCAGTGCCTCGCGCCCTAATCTCTAATCACCTAGGTCATTAGTGGTTTTACCCGAGAGTGGTTTCCCATGTTTGGCTGTCAGGTTACATTTCTACCCCCACCCCTCACAGACCTGCTACGACATGCACATGAGTCATGCCGGGTTTTTCCGAAGACAATGGTACTTCCATGTACTACATTCCTATTGGCGGATACAACAGAAATACTCTGTTCCTAATGGTTTTTCCAAGAACAATCAGGTCCGAGGCTATAAAAGGACAGGATTAGCTGTCGGAGCTTCAGTGTGTTCTTAGAGTTTGAGTGAGCTAGTTCGTGTATGAGTTTCTCTGCTACCACGATTTCTACCGCCAACGCTACTTCGTGTTCTACAGCTACACTTCATCGTTTTCTGAGGTATGTTACATGTTTCGTTAACATTGCGTGTTTCTCAGCTTTTTGTAGGTTATCAGCTAGCTTGTTTTTTCTCTGTGCACTTATATGCAGGTAACCAGAAATTTGTCAGTTTAAACTTTTATCAGTACTTTAAATATTCTAGCATTTTTGGGATGTGCATTAGAGTATTTTTGAGGTTATGTAATCAATTATTCTTAGTTAACATTGAATATTTTTCAGCTTTAATTTTTATCAGTACTTTAAATATCCTACCATTTTTAGGATTGTACATGAAGGAGTAGCTTTGAGGTTATGTTTGCAACTTTTTTATTTAGTAACATTGCTAGTAGTTTAGGTTAGTAAGCTTGAGGGCTAGAGTTTTGAGGTTATGTTTGCAACTTTTTTTATTTAGTAACATTGCTATCAGTTTAGGTTAGTAAGCTTGAGGGCTAGAGTTTTGAGGTTATGTTTGTAACTTTTTTATTTAGTTACATTGCTATCAGTTTAGGTTAGTAAGCTTGAGGGCTAGAGTTTTGAGGTTATGTTTGCAACTTTTTCGTGTTAACATCTAGCTACATTGTATTCTTAATTCTTTTGTTATAGTTCTCCGTGCGTCGAGCTACCGTTGCGTGTTCCGTACGTTTGACCAGTCTACCGATTGTCGTGATGATGGCCTCTACCATTCAGAAATGCCGTTTCTGCTCTGCTACATTCACGGCAGGCAACAACCGCTACCGGCACGAGCGTCAGTGTGCTGAGAACCAGCATCGTGACCACCAGCAGTGCCACCTATGTGGAAAGATGGTCGCACGCAGCGATAAGATGCAGCAGCACCTTGCATCATGCACTGGAGCTGTCGCCACATCTGGAATGCGGTGTAGCTTCTGCTACAAGGCCTTCGCCCGTGCTGATTTTGCTAGACGACATGAGAAGTCGGCTTGCGGTCTTAACGCAAACCGCATAGTGCATTCCTGCGAGAACTGCGCTAAGGAGTTCGCCAGGGCTGATAAGTTAAAAGCCCACATGAAGGTATGCAAGGGGCCTGCTCCACCTCCGACAAAGAAGCAGAGGATATTAGCAGTTAAGCCTGCAGTTGCGCCCAAGCCTTCGACCAGCCGAACAAAGGTGGTGACCGGGGCTGGTTTGGCCAATGCCCACGGTTTCATCACCGCCGAAGTGGGTTTCAAGGGCAACTTGAAGACGTACGTGGCAGAAAACACATCAAGTACTGCCAAGGATATCTGCTCGTACCTGAACTCCATCGAGGCAAAAATAATGAGCCAACTTGTAGAGGAGATAGAGGAGAACGGTCCACTCAAATTCAACATCGTGCTTGAGTGTGATTACGAAAAACCTGTGGATGTTAGCGAAGACAAGAGAGCGTTCAAAACCGTTAATGTGCCCCTCTACACAGTTCATGAGGTGGAGGAAGCAGTTACTGGGTCCATCTCTAAGATCTGCAAGGAGGAGGAAGACTACATGGGAAAAGGGTCCGGATGGACTTTGTCGGCCGTTAAGCGACTTCAACTTCGCATAAACAAGCTCGATCCACTCCGTGCCAGCTCCTACATCTCACTGCCTACCACCATCGAGTCAAGACATGCGGTGATAAATCCACAAAACCTCGAAGACCACATGTGTTTTAAGTGGTCTATTCTTGTGAAGTACGTGGAAGGGTGGAATCCTGAGCGTGTCAACCAGCGATACCATGACTTGGAAGAGAAATTCAACTTCACGAACATAGAGTTTCCTACTCCAATCAGGCAAATACCGCTGTTCGAAAAGCAGAACCCTGGAGTCTCCATCAACATTTACAGCATCGACGAGAATCTGAATGTTGTACCTGCACGAGTCGCTCCTGAAGAAAAAGAACTTCATTTCGATCTTCTGCTCTTGGTTAATGACGATTCGTCCCATTTCACATACATTAAAAATTTTTCTGCCCTGGTTCGGTCCCAAATCACTACACACGAGCAACGAATTCATGTCTGCAAAAGATGCTTCAAGCATTATGATGATCAGGATAGGGTTAGTGGGCTCACTGGTCTTCAGTGTTTGGAAAAACACAGTGAGCTCTGCAAACAGCATGCTGCTGTTCGAATGGAAATGCCATTCCCCGATCAAAATGGGCAGCCACCTGTTCTGCAGTTCAAAAACTTCCACCATGCTGATAAGATGCCCATCGTGGTATATTGCGACTTTGAAGCTATTCTGGAGAAAATCCATACATGCCACCCGAATCCTGATGAAGCATACACACTGCAGTATCAAAAGCATAAAGCATACAGCTACTGCATTTATGTGAAAGCTGATAACACCATCATTCCTGTACACCTCACTTCAGCACTTCCATCAGAGCCTGAATTGTATCGCGGTTGTGACGCAGAGGATAAGTTCATCTCACGCATTGTGGAGATTGGTCATGATGTACAAAAAATATTTTCTACATCTGTTCCTATGACTCCGCTCACACATGCACAGAACACTGCTTTTCTGCAAGCAAGAGTGTGTTGCTACTGTGCAGGAAAGTTCGGAGGAACTGCCAAGAAAGTTCGTGATCACAATCACTTTACCGGTGAATATCTGGGGCCTGCATGTAATGACTGCAACCTTCTCAGGCGCAGACCAAAAAAGTTGATTGTGTTCTTCCACAACCTGACGTACGACCAGAACTTCATTATCAGGAAGTTGGGGTACGACAGTAAAGACATCTTCATAATCCCGAATTCAGAGGAGAAGCTGATAACTTTTTCCAAGAAGTTGTATGATAAGTTCAGCATTCAGTTTGTCGATACGTTCCGTTTCATGAGTCGGGGTCTTGCTTCGCTCGCTGAGTTCTTGCCGGCAGACAAGTTTGTCAGTACTGCTGAGTTTTTCGCGCCTGATGAGTTGGAGTTGGTTACCCGCAAGGGTGTCTTCCCGTATGATTTTGTGGATTCTTTTGCTCGACTAGATGATATTAGTCTTCCGCCTATCGGCGATTTCTACAATAGTCTGACTGATTCCATGATTTCAGAGATGGAGTACGCTCATGCAGTGAAAGTCTGGGACAAGTTTCAGTGTGCTACTTTGGGGGAGTACGCTGACTTGTACCTAAAGACGGATGTTCTGATTTTGGCGGATGTATTCGAGAATTTCCGTTCCATCTGTTTGGAGACATACAGCCTAGATCCATCTCACTATATTTCTTGTCCAGGGTTCGCTTTCGATGCAATGCTTCGAACCACAGGTGTACAGCTAGAGCTTCTTACCGATTATGATATGTACATGTTTGTGGAGGCTGGTATTAGGGGGGGAGTAGCGCAAAGCATTAAACGTCATTGCGTAGCCAATAACTCCTACATACCTGAGACATATGATGCATCCAAGCCATCCACATTCCTGGAGTACATTGATGCAAATAACTTGTACGGGTGGGCGATGTCTCTGCCGCTTCCGATTCGACATTTCCAATGGGCAGACACATCAATTGATGTCGTGTCTGTTCCAGATGATTCTCCTACAGGCTACATTATTGAGTGTGATGTGGAGTACCCTCCCGAGCTCCACGAAAGTCATAAAGACCTGCCATTTCTCCCCGTAAATCAGTGTCCGCCCGGCTCAAATCAATCAAAGCTGATGACAACACTTGAAAATAAAGAGCACTACATTGTCCACTACAAAAACCTACAGCAAGCAGTATCTCATGGGTTGAGAGTGACTAAGATACACCGAGTCCTACAGTTTGAGCAGTCGGCATGGTTGGAGCCCTATATTCGGCTGAATACCAACAAGCGGAAAGCAGCAGCCAACGAGTTCGAGAAGGAGTTCTTTAAGCTCGCTGTGAACTCGACATTTGGTAAACTGATGGAAAATAAAAGGCGGAGGCTCAAAATGGAGTTGGTGTGCTCTGAGAAGAGGTTCAAGAAGTTGGTGTGTCGTCCATCCTTCAAGGACCGTACAATGTACGAACCGAATTTGTCTCTAGTCCACCTTAATCACGAGACCATCATTTTCGACAAGCCGATCTATGCCGGACTGGCCGTACTAGATCTTTCAAAGACTCTCATGTACGACTTCCACTACAATACCATGAAACCCCGTTACCATGACAATATTCACATGATGTATATGGATACAGACAGTTTTGTGTATGAGATCCAGACAGCAGACTTTTACTCAGACCTCAAAGCCAACCCTACACTGATGGCTAAATTCGACACCAGCTGCTACCCTTCCGACCACCCATGCTTCTCCCCCATCAACAAGAAAGTTGTCGGTAAATTCAAAGATGAATGTGGGGGGGGAAGTGATGGAGGAGTTTGTAAGCCTACGGGCCAAACTCTACGCCTACAGGTGTGGTGGTAAGAGCGAGAAAAAGGCCAAGGGCATCCAGCGATGTGTGGTCAAAAACCACATAACATTCGATGACTACCTGGATGCCCTGCAAGACCACCGCACAATGAGGGCAGGCGTTAGAGCAATTCGCTCCCGTCAGCACATACTCTATACTGAGTACAGCAATAAGCTGGCCATAACGTGGGAGGACGACAAACGGTTGATCTGCGAAGATGGTATCCGCACGGTCCCCCATGGATATGTTGGATGCGATGAATAATTTTTTTTCTGTAAATAGTTTGGTTGTTGTTTCCATTAATTTTATAGTTTTTCTGTTGTTTTTTTTCGTTTTATAGTTTTCATTTTGTTGTACAGTTTATGTTTTTGCTGTATAGTTTTCATTTTTGTTATATAGATTATGTTTTTGATGTATAGTTTTCATTTTTGTTGTAAAGTTTCCGTTTTTTTTATGTGTTGTTTCTGTTTTTGCCCAATTTTTGATGTGTAAAATATGTTCTTAATTTAATAAATACAATTTTACCTACATATTGTTTATTATTTTTAATATAGAATCTATATCCGACGAGGTACTGATACTTATAAATGTCTTACAGAATGGTGAAATGTAATTATACACAAACATTAAAATATCTGCTTCCATGCAGCTTTTAAACACGAGTACGCAAACACGGACCTGTTTATAAAAGTGAAATGTAATTATACACAAACATTAAGATATCTGCTTCCGTGCAGCTTTTAAAACATGTGTACGCAAACATGAGAAGAGATTATTACTTGTGAGTTAGGACTCTGAAAAATTTCTCGTCCGCTAAGATGGAGTAATAAAGGTTTTTTTTTAAATTATCATTACTTTAACTAACGCATCCACAACGATAGTATTGATAACATATAATTTAGTTAAAACCTATAAGTGATAAGACTTTAAGAAAAAATGTCGGTTAAAACAGCAAAATGACTGTGGATTTTGTGGATTTTGTGGATTTTGTGGATTCTGTGGATTTTGGTCTATAAGGTACATAACAATGTTGGTAGAGAATTGTAACTCGACCTTACATACACTAACATACATTATAAACCTACAACCGATGATGACACCCATCATATGAAATCAAGATGGCAGTCTCCACTAAATAAGATGGCTGCCTCCAGCAGACAACGATGGTGTATATATTTTTTCCTGATTTTCTAAGTTAATAATTATGATTTTCCAAGATGGTGGATGTAACGAAAAATTGTAACAGGAATGAGTGGAGTGTTCGATGACGATGTTATTGTAACAGAGGGGTGGGGGTGCTAGATGATGTATTTGTAATTTAGAGGAGTGGGGTGTTCGATGCGTAGGTTTTTAATTAAAATTTTATTAAATAACATTTTTTTAATTTTATTTTAAAATTTTGATTATTTAATTTTTTTATAAATTTTAAATTTTTTTTCCATTAAAATCGGATAATAAATAAAGATTTTCAAGATGGTGGACGAAACTCAAAATGGCGGAATGTTCTAGAAAACAAAATGGCGGATAAAAACAAAATGGTTGCCGGAAGTGACGTCATACAAGATGGCCGCCGGAAGTGACGTAATCCAAGATGGCCGCCGGAAGTAACGTAATCCAAGATGGCCGCCGGAAATGAAGTAATCAAAGATTGCCGCCGGATCCCCGGATCCCCCTCCCCCCTCCCCTGCCCCAGGACCTACTATATTTACCTACTTTTGACAAACCAAAATATTTATAGTTATATTTATTTCACCAGAAGCTTAGACGATTGAGTGAAAGCCTTATTCACCTAACCATTATTCTGAAAGTCTTTGCAAAAAGCAGCACACTTTTATATTTTAACCACATACTAATAACTAATCTTTAAAATATAATCGACCACCTAATAGATAAATTATACGAAACGAAGATATTTGGGCGAATTTTTAGGAAGTTAACACAACGAATACATTCTTACAGAATTACGTAATGTTTATTATCAGTTACATTTAATTGCTTATTATTTTATTTAGCTTACTTTGAGGCATGCATTACCGTGATCTCCGTGGAAACTCTCCTGTTCGTATTCCATGCCAGAAACTAAAGAAATGCCTTTCATTTTGAAAGCTATGTGTGTATTTATTAAATACGTCAAAACTACCTCGCTACCTCCCAAATGTTATGAAAATCCAATAAACTGTTAAAAAAACGCCTCCGAACCGAGTCACACACCTACGTACAAACGCCGACTGCTCCAGTTGTGTTTTTATTTATTTATTGACTATTGTTTTGTGCACTTAAGGCGTGTGCGCGCCTTCTCTTTCAGTGAACCATGAGAGAAAAAACAGTATAATAAGTTATATCTATACTAATATTATAAAGCTGAAGAGTTTGTTTGTTTGTTTGTTTGAACGCGCTAATCTCAGTAACCACTAATCCGATTTGAAAAATTCTTTTAGTGTTGGATAGTAAATTTATCGAGGAAGGCTATAGGCTATATTATATTATCAATAACATTAGGGATCCTTACTAAAAGTCCAATTTAGAATCAAATGCGTTGGAGGGGGTTAGATACAACATGCAGTACACGTACGAAGTGTGTGTTGACAATGCCACAGGCGCTAGAAGTTGCCACGCAATAGGTGCCTTATCATTCTTAATTTTCCCATACAAGTAAAAAATACCCGTGTGATATTAACAACGAAGCAATCAGTACCCTCATATAGAATACATAGAGATAGTGTGAGGTATATATGTAGATATAAAGAGATAAATACAGATAGAGAGATACATAGATACATAGGACTATAGATGTAGATAGAGATAAATATATATTTAGAGACATGGATAGATTATTTGTATATGTGTAACTACTTCAAACATATTACAAAACAAAACTGAATGAGGCATTGCAATGCATGCCGAGCATAAGCTAGATAATGGAATATTTTCAATATTGGTAATCCCTTTTTTTTCAGGTTTTTTTTTCCTATATTACTTTATAGAGTCTAGATTACATACAGACCAGGTAAATAACTATAAACTGGCAGAACAACGTCTGTCGGGATCTGAAAGTGATATAAATTAATTTTCACACTTGACATTCAAATTAAGAAGACAATTACTAACTACATCTGATCTCTAAACAGTTCCCCTTCATCCTGTGTTCAGCCCGGGCAACGCTGGGTACTGCAGCTAGTTTAGAAATAAAATATAAAATTACGTAAATACAAATTGTAGCAATTACTGATAAATCATCTATTATTTTAACATTTTATTTCAGAACTAATATAAAACCTATAAAATATATTAATAAAAATATCAAAATATTATTAAAACTAACCTAAACATATTAAATACTGTTTTAAATAGAAAAATATTAAATTGTAATTAAAATTCTTATTGTGATAATGTAATTCACTTACACTTACATTAATTCAGTATTCTCATGGTTACGTGCCTGTAAATTTAGAAAATCAAATTTCTAAATATATACTTATATTTAATATTTTGGTAGAACCGTAGTATCTAGCTTCGCTAGGTCGACAAGATTCTTCTTGGATATTTTTGAGTCTTCCCGAAAATTCTCGACGAGTTGACACCGGTACATAGATAGTGAAAGACACGCCAGTGCAATGACACACAGCGTCATAGTGAATGACAGCAGAACCTTTGAATATATATACTGTATAGAAGTCGCGAGTGGATAGGATTTACTCTACTATTTTCAGAAGCTTATGATGAGCAGCTTGGGAACTTCACCGCTGCAGTGCGCTGCCGTAACGCCCTGTATCGTCTTAGTTGTTATTTACACGTTAGAGCGCAGTGCTGTCACCCGCTGTCATTCCCCGCTCCCCTCATCCATCATTCACTGCAGCTCAACGTCGTTCAACAGGAGGGGGAAGGGGTGTTTGAAGAGTTCGAGACTTGTCCGCTAGGGACCACCACAAGTCGATGCCCTAGAGATGGTGGCGATTGCGGCGGTGAATTAACCAACTACCTCAAAACCGTATTAGAAATTTTAACCTGGGCTGGCGACTTCTATACAGTATATATATTCAAAGGCAGAACTGTCAAAAAGTATAGGATGTTTCAGATAATCTGAACACTTAAGATCAGCTTATGACAGCCCATCCTCGCTCCTAAAGCAACTAAGTTCCACGTTAACGCAGTTTCTCCAACCAACAACCTATACGAATAAGTATGTTCATATTTTAACGAGTTATTGACTGAAAGAAAACAATTAGCGCGGATTTTAAATTATTCGTATTAGCTTAATTTACTATGTAAGTTCAAGTTGCACATTGCATTATATGTTATGTTGCTGTACTATAGCCACGAGGCTTTCTTGTGACTTACATGTTGATAAAGCGAGAAGCCTAATTTTAAAAGCAAGTGTTTGTATTTATAAGATTATTTTTCTGATAAACCTATAAAATAAATCTTTGGTATAACGAGTAGTTGTAACGAAACAGTATTAAATAGGTAGATTTTTTAAAAAGCATAAAATATTAGTACATAAAGCATAAAATGTTTTTATTATTTCATCGTTAAAAATATGTAAAAGTGTCGATATAAATGCGAAATATATTAGACATATATAATTACCACTTTACAAATACTATATTGAAAGTTAAATCAAGTTCCCACTGTCAAACATTGTAAAAAATAGTAATAAACAACTAATTATAATGTGAAAATAATTTTTATATAAGACGATTTTTTTTGGTTGGGGGGGGGGGGGGGGGGGGGGGAGTCGTACCATGGTAAAGGCTACATTCAATATATGTCTTCTTCAAATACTCAAAAAACTACTTTTAAAATGTTGACATTTAGATAATACATATGTTTCACGTATTCTCTAACCATCGAAACACAAAAACTACAAACTCGGCACTTAATTACTAATTATTAATTTACTAACTAAATCTGACAACAAAAATAAGCAATACGTAAAATATTTTGACACAATTAGTGGCTTATGTGGTTTTTCTTATTTTTTTTTAATGTTAAAAATATAAAAAAAAATTATTAAATTTGCATTTAAAAGTTGCACAGTGAGATTTTTTATTTCAATATCACGTCATTTTAGCTCTGAAAATGTATAAACATGTAGTTTTAATGTTTAATTTGAAAAACATTTTAATGTTGTTGTTCGGTGTTAATTACGTGAACGATACATGCATCCAAATAAAAGCTACCAAATGAGCAAAAATGGCCATATTACCTCGTTACTTGCCAATTCGAGCAAACGTGACCTCTAAAGTAAATACCTGCTATATATCACAAAAATTATTTTCATTTGCAAACACAGCTATTATTGTTTTTTTTTTTTTTTTTGATTCAGTAACCCAAACTGCTATTTAAAAAGAAAATCCAAATTTTATTTTTGCTAACTAATAGAACGCATGATAAATTTGAAAATCTGGGACATTCTTTTGGTCGAATTTGGATGGAATAAAATCTTTAAGATTTATCTCCGAATAATTAGTTAATATTTTGTGGGTTATAATTAGATGTTTTAAATAATGCACAGGACATCAAAAATAAACAGCTAATTATTATGATTATTAATGCACAGCAAATCATAAAATCATTTCGTTGGTAGACTCGCGTACTCTACTAAAGTCTGCAGGTGGCGGTGTCTTACAGGCAGGTAGGTAACTAATAAATGCACACCACCCAGTGTTGCCAGATTGTAAATGTCAATGGTTTGTACCAAGGAACGAAAATTCTCGTACGACACACAAAAATTCTCGTACACAATGGTATTGTAAAAGCAAAAGTTTAAATGTGTTTCTACAATATTTTTATATACTTGACATTTGAGTTATAAACCTAACAAATCTAAACTAAACAATTTTCACAATCCTATGATTTCATAAGTAAAACATTATTAACAACAATTTTCACAACAATACAATTATTCCTGCCATTCACTCTTTTTGCATTATTTTTTTCGTAAAAAATATCCAGTTAATTTAACATACAAAAATACTCTAAATTGTGAGTTAGGGGTTGTGCATTTAACATTATTCTGACTGGGTCATCATTTCCTGTGCTAGACGAATAGAGGTTGGCACCTGCTAATAAAAAACAAACACTATCTTTTAGTCGGCATGCCTGTTTTTCCAGCCAAAAAAAAAAAGTCACCGCTGTCGGGCAGGAACTTCACATAATGGTATTAAGTTACAAAAGAAATGTTATACACTTGTTTTGACAAAACGATACAATGAAACTAATATATCTTACTATTCTTACTGGAACCCGGGTAAAAAAAATCCAACAGTGATGGTGATCTTCAAAATTCTCGTACAAAAGCGTACGAGATCCAACTTTACCTCGTACAACGTACACAGGTTCTAAATTTTCGTACAAATACGAGAAGTCTCGTACGTCTGGCAACACTGACACCACCGCTTGTGCTGCAATCTATTTTCATTACGAGAGTCATGACCGCCAACTTAATGCGCTCAACAGAAGATTAATATAAAATAAATCTACTGTAATGAAATTTGAAAAATTAATTTTATTCAGAGAAACATATTTTGAAAAGAAAAAAAACTGCGCATAAAAACATTATCTTTCATTCAAAGTATCATGGTTACGTAAAGATTGTATGGTTCACAATGAGGGCCTTTCTACAACAGCACGCAGACGGAGACGGACCCGTACGGATTAACTCGGAAATGCTGAACTCTTCCGTTTACGTTGATCCGTGCGACAAATAGAAGCCGAGTATTTGGCTGTTGTGGAAGCAAATATTTGTGGAAGCCATGTTTGATTATGTTCTAAATACCTAAATCAGAGGTGCCCCCCCCCCCCCCCCCCAAACACTATGACTCACCCCCCCCCCCCCTAACCTAATGATGAACCCCCCCCCCCCTCCGAAATTTTTTATGCCATTTTCTCAATGATTTACTCAATTATTTTATAATATTATACTTTTTTAGTATTATATTTTATCACATTTTGCATTAATTAAAAATGATTTTCTAATAATAATTTTGGTCATATCAGGTAATATTTCCATCCTGAACCGACAGATGCCAAACTGCTTTTGTTGAGGAAAGTGCGGGGTTGATTTACAAGATCCCTTTCAATTATCAAAGCACCAGAAACGTATTTTCACATTAGACGCTATAATTATGTAAATAATATATACATTTTTCTCGTCTTTTAACCACCACCCCCCCCCCCCCTGAAATTTTAATGACGCAGTCTGCGTCGTTACCCCCCCCTTGTGGGCACCCCTGCCTAAATATTTGTTTCAAGTACAATAATATCTCGTGTTGTATTATTACTTTGTAGTTTATTTAAATTAGATATGTAAATTCTGTTCGTTCTATTATTTCGAACCAATTTTTTTTTATTAAATTAATATTTGTTAACTTTGAAATGCAATACATTGTTTACCATTCATTTGTTACGTTTCCGTGCATTGTGGGAGCAGCAGATGCCATAGAGTTACTGGAGATTCGTCTCCGTTTACGTGATTCGTTTCCGTTTACGTGCCATTGTGGAACGGGCCTGACAGGTAGAGACCTCTGGGTTTTCAAGCGGCAACTAAATCTTAAGAAGTATAACTAAAACAAGGTAGATGGCAGCAAGAGGCCTCTCGGCTGTGATCACAATGCTTGAATAGTGAAACTAGTACTTCATGTCAATGTGCGCATACTCACCCGATCCACTTGTTTGTTCACAGTGCTTATGATTTGTGCAGAGAGCCGTCAAAATTAATTAAACACTAGCATATGCGTTTCTTTAGATTTAGTATTCCAATATATACATAAGTGAAATATTTTTAGATATACGTTTTCATTTGACGCAGTTCCTAGTTTAATGTTGTATTCACAATCAACCTATTATGTAACTTATAATACTTAAGTTTCTTGAATTCCATTTTATTTGCTTCAATAATTTGAATCTTTATTATAAAAATAAACTCATCCTATTTTCATCCTCATAGCTGAATAATTAAAAAAAAAACAATCATAGTACAACGTAACTCTTTCATTTATTTCATATATACTCAAAAGTATTAGGTACGTACTTCTCACTCTACTAGCTTCGAAAATATAAACTGTTATTCATAAAATCAAAATCACAAATCACCCCATAGGAGAAATATTTTATAAAATGGTACAAAGGAATTAGAGCTTTTTTGTTTGCTTATGTATTATTCATATTCAATTTTCCATTTAACTGAATTCTGAGCTACCTATGTGTTTTTATTTTGTCATAAAATCATTTTTACCCCTTTTTCACTCATTTGGGGTGTGGAATTTCATAAAATTATATGTATTTAGTGATTTAGTTACCCAAAAACAATACAGAAAATGGTTTAATCTAAGTTAAATATGTTCTCTATTTCTCACGAATCAGTATAATAAACACACAAAATATGGCGTGGTGGCCATTTTTATGGACTTTTATAGTGGAACTGGGCTGACAAATTTACATATTTTCTCCAGTCCTAATAGTCTGGTATTGCAAACACAAACTAAACAGAAACAAGCTTTCAAATTACCTGATTCATTGAAGTTTTATTTCAGTTTGATACCTGGAAATTACAGGAAGCGTATCTATTTACAGCAAGTGAGTCCATGATTGTTGACGAGTAGGTACTGAGAAGATTAATTAAATATCACAGATATTCTGCAAATCAGAACAATAAACTACTGTATTTTCTTTAATAAGTCTCGTTCCGGAATGCTTGGCAGTGTTTTAAACGGCTAGTGAAACATGAGAGTATCGAAACTCATTTTTTATAGGTAGGCTACAATATTAATGTTTGTGTCAGTGCGCATTAGGAGATTATACGTAATATTTTGAGGTACTATTATGGCACATAATCAGCGTTATTATGCACACCTCCTCTATGCCTTATAACCTGATGGTAATACAACTTGCTTAAAAACCTTAAGTGAGCGAGTTCCAATAGTATTAATCGTTGATGAGAAACGAGAACGCTAACTTGTCATCATATCAGTCGTTTCGGAATAGTTGGAAGTGTTATAAATAGCTAGTGAAACCTGATAATATCGAAACCCAATTAGTAGGTACAAGCCAGAGATGATGTGTAACGTCTAACCTACGTAACGAGCAAATTAATGTGTTCTCGTGTTGCAAATACACTTATAATACGAAACTTGGGCACAAAATTTCATAACGTGGAATTCTTTAAAATAATACCAAGAGTGACAAATATACCTACACAAATTGTGTTTTCAACTACGTTTCTTGACGCAAATCACACTTAGTTTGCGCAACCGCCGCTAGAATTCGTTGCCGGAGCAGCTACGTCAACTATCGAAGCATTCGATTTGCAGAGCAAGAGTTTAAATTTCATAATAAAAGGTTTCGCTAAAAACGAAAAAGACTTGAAAAATTACTAAACCCCGAACTTCGGACCTGATTTTCAAAAAGGAATTTTATTAAAATATTACCCATCTTGTTAAAACTCATTAAACTTTTAATAATATAAAGTTTACATTTGGCTTTGTGAACTTTGGTTTGTGCCATTCACCACAGATAGCAGCACCATGCGGCTTTCGTCGCATTCACAAAATTGCTCCCACCAAATGCCTTATGCCGAGAGCTAAGATGTACCTATCACATTAAAAAAAATTACAGAAGCTTAGCGCGAATAAAGAAGTCAGACAACTGTAAGAGTTTTTCGTCCGAATTTTTGTTACAATCGTGAATATCCAGAGTGTATTTTATTAGAAATTAAATAACTTGCCGTAAACACAGATGACAGCAGCATCACTCGATGGCTTTTTCTGAATTATAACACACCTGCATACTTGCGCACTTGCATATTCGCACACTTGCATACTTAGTCACTCACACACTTCCGCATTCGGATACATACTTGCACGCATTCTTATATACACTCGCATACTGTACTCGCTTGTATTATCGCAAACGTGTTTCAAATATTTGTGTACCTTACAAAATTCCTATCCCTACACGTGTGAAGTTTCACTTCTATCGCACGTGGTAGCCACGCACTCTTTTTTTATTTGTTTGAATGTTTGAGCAACGTAAAAGCACCCTGGCCAACGCTGAAGCCAGAGGCCATAGGGCAGTATGTTTTCCCGTAATGTGTGGCTGCATGTTGCAAAGGGAGACTCGGCCAGATGGCTGCCTTGCGCGTGTAGTCACGGGTGGACATGTCCACCCACAGCCTACTTCTGAGTCACGATCATCACGCCACCACCCCCTGCCATTGCAGCTGAGATAATTAAACGCGATAAAACCAGCGGCTTTCTTAAAAATTTACACAATGTTGTGCCCTTTCCTTTTTTGTTTATTTTAGGTTCCCATGAGAAAACAAGAGTAAGCCCAGTTTTCACCTTGTTCTCCTTTTCCTTATATAGAGAGAAAAATTATAACTTACGTCTAGACATAGGAAATATTCGCGGGTACATTGACCTTCGTGGTGCTTAATTGACTTGGGTTGATGTCAACTGTTAATTGGCTGCTGAATTTGTGAGAGCCTCAAGTATGTTGTTAATTCGTCACTTGTTTAGTGGAGGGTTTGCTAGTGGCGCAGAACTCTCATCAACCGTAAGAAAAACAAAGATGCAAAGACAAGGCACAAGCGTTTGAATTTTTGCCCGTCTTCAAATGAATCCGCGAATTTTTTTTTCCCGGTACCTACTTACGTTGTGCTGCAAAAAAACTGTTTACTGATGACCCAAATACTTCTAAGACCACGTGAGCAGGCCCTTCCTGTTCGCATACCTTTGACTTGATTCCATTTTCGGCCATTTTAGGATTTATAATCGTTTTGCCTAGCAGCCTATAATTATTATAAGTAGTCGTCTCATGAAGTCATACTGATTGCTTAGACTTCCTATGTATATACTCAATATGACGACAATTTATCAACAGAACACTCGAACAAATTAAACTTTAAACTAACTTGTCGGCGTATGTTATGGTGACAAAATAAGTTAAATTAGATGTGTATATAGGTATTCCCAGCTAGCAGAACACGCTTGTGGTGAACTTTTCATGAGAAATCAAAATTTGAACATATTTGAATTAAAATTGTTATGACAAGTTAGATTAAAATGCACTATTCTAGCTCATGAAAATTTAAGACACGATAATATAAATTTATTACGCTTGAAACAATCGTGACATATATAATTTGTTTAGCAATGTTATCATAAGCATTCGTTTGAATATTATCACACGTCATTTGAGATGTGTTATAATACACAATAAAAAACAAACTAACTTAAACTAAAAATGTTGTCCCTATCTGCATTATATAAATATCTTAAAAATTAGTAGTAATTTTTTTAAAGTCGTTCATTAATGTATTTTTTTCTTCGTTTATTGTTGCATAGTTTACCGTTTACCGTTTCACGTCAAAACTTTTCTCATTAAACCTGTTCATAATAAATAAACTTAAAAACGTTTTCCACCACCATTATTTATGTGTAGGTAAGTGTATGGGCAAGAATTTACAGGGAATAGTAAATTAAAGTACACATTTAATGAAGGAAAAAACACTCAATTTAGTTTCAAAACTAACAAAGATAGAAATCTTGAAATCGTACATATTATGCTTCCATGATAACTGAGTGGGACAAAGCCTTCTTTGTTAGCAGTATATGTAGATATGTCTGTATTACGCTTCAGCTCTCCATATCTGAACATCAGGTCACGGGCAGTTGTTCCAGGGTCTGCATTTGTGCCTCAATGGAGTTGTGTTTGCGTGCCCTTCCTTCTTCCCAAACAGCGGTCAGCTGTGGTCTGAGGATCTCTGACGCGCAGCAGGTGCTGAGGTGGAGGCTGCCCATGTCCTCTGGAGCGGAGGAGTCAAGCCGTGGTAGAACACTGTGCGCAATGACCTCGGGCGACCGCTGAGAAGCCCCAGCCGGGTCGTTTCTACAACGCCGAAATACCATAACGCCGAATGTCAACATTGACCACAACGCCGACAGCTAGAAAACTGCTGTGTACCACAACACCGAAATAACAACTGAATGAATTTGTGTGTGTTTCTTAAATGTACCTTAACGCCGAAATACCACAATCAAACCTAACCTTACCTAACCTAACCTAGCGTAATATTACCTAACCTAACTTAACCTAGCCTATCCTAGCCTAGCCTAACCTAACCTAGCCTAACCTAACCTAGCCTATCCTAGTATAACCTAACCTAGCCTAACCTAGTTTAACATAACCTAGTCTAACCTAACCTAGTCTAACCTAACCTAACCTTTGTGGCAGTCCTGCAATGACATTTTTCGGCGTTAGTGTATTTCGGCGTTGTGGTGCGTCCCCGTCCCGGCCCTGTCATTGCGGGTCGCAGTGCTCGATCCATGTGTGTGGTTGCAACCTCTCGCTCGAGGGTGGTCTCTGGAGGTCTTCGGACACCAGCAAGAGACCCGTGGTGCGGTCGACATGGTGCGTCTCCTAAGAGGTGGCACAGACCTCCGTTCCACTCAGGTGGCACCCACGGAGTCAGCTCTATGGTGTGCTGTGAGAATATGAGTGTGTTTCACACCCTACGCTTTCATAGGGTACGTGACAATAGTGGATGGGGGCTCGCAAAAGAAAAAAAATGGGACCTTTAGACCTACTCTCGCTACGGTGCTGTTTAGGATCGTCTAGTTTTACTTGTCTGACATGAAACTCCAGAACCTAGCTGTCATTGTGAACTCGCTGACATTTTAGTGTATTTTCCGTCATTTATTTTTAAAAAAATCGAAATTGGGCATATTGTTTTTTTTTAACATAGTCTGGAAATTATAGTCTTGAAATTATGGTCATGAAAAGTCAGAGAAAATTCCAGGAAGATTTTATTGCAGATTTTTGTGGTTACCCTAAATGTATCTTCATAAATGTATGGGTACAAAGCACAATTACTTTGGACACAAACCCGCAAGAATACTCTTGGTGTTCAAGCAAAATATTTAAAAACTGATTAAGACTACTGCAAAAACACAGTTATTTCTTCGACAAGTTTGTTTACTCTTTTATACTGACGATTAGATCTCGAAAGTCGAAATACCGCATAGTTTGTACGATGTTCCAGTTATCTGAAATCACGGATATATCTCCCGTAATTTCTAACACTGTAGGAGCTTAATCTCCTCCTGGCCAAGAGATTAAACCTTCGAAACTTTGCCTCCAGCAGTCGCGGACATGAACAGCCGACACAAGGAACCGGCAGTCTCTCGGGTGATGATCAGGGGAACATGTAGAGGATTACAAGATCTAGATGCGTCGTAAACACCAGCCATGCCTGATAGGCAGTCATCTCTTCTCTCAACCATCTCCCTTCGAGCCGTATCATTTGTGTGAGAATTGTTGCTTTTACTTTGGAAATTGAAAATCCACTCGGTTCTATTAACCTATTTTCAACTTTTTTTTCTGACGAAAAATATATTTTCTCAAGCTTGTACAATCGATAAGTCACACATCACTCACGTGACATTTTTAGTGAATAATCATGGAAACGTGTACTCGTTCGAATATGGGTTTAATATAATGTAGGACTTCTAAAAACCTAAGTTCTTTTTAATAGGAATCTGTATTTGTTAATGATTGTTGTGTTGATTAAAATCCAGTGGTTCTAATTATAAGAATTAAGAATACTTTATTATCAGGCTTGACTATAGTTTTCGCTTATCAACAAACCTTTGTACAAGTCATTGAAGCGTTACTTTACGGTTTCGTTGGCAATAGTTTTCGTTTACTCAAGCGTATAGTGTACTACAATTTATAAGCAACTATATCTCTATGATAATAACTGTTATGTGCAATATGGATTATTTGCAAAGAATCAACTTCAGTTGACAATATAGAGCCAAATTTAAAAAATATATATATAATAATAATATTAAAACACCAGTCGTTATTTTATCTTCAAACCTTAAACGTAGTAAAATTACACTTACTATTTTATGGGAAACCTATTAAAAACAGCTTTTAATGTTTTATGTTGTGATTCACTTAAGATTTTAAAACATTTTCGCTAATTTATTTACAAAATGTAGCCATAAAATCAAACTTGAAAACTTACATTAATGTATAAGTTATTCAAATCATGCAAATGCTAATTTTGCTAAATAAAACAATTTTGTAAATATAAAAATATATATCTTTCAATGATCAGTTTAAGTGTGTCAGCGTGCCAGTTAGGGAGATGAGATTTTTTATATATTAAGTATTACAATATATTATAAGAATATAATATATAACAAATGTCTGTATAACTAGTTCCAATAGACTAGTTGTAATTGCTTTTAATAAACTTTATACCGCCTGACAAATCTTCTTTATTACCCAAATACAATATTTCTCCCTTTTTATAATGGAAATCAACCAAATCAACGTTAAAAATTTATTTTAATTATTAATAAATATTAAAGATATTAAATTTTTTGAAGTCGTTACTCAAAGAAAACTGCATGAAATCGTACTTAAAACTATTACACTGGCGAGCACCCATTAGTGTTTACGCAGTAAGATACTGCGATTATTATATTTTAACGCCTTGTCGACTGGAAAAAAAAGCCCAGGTTGTCCGGAACGCACTGGAGAATTCGGGCAGAACCTGCTCAGTGTGCCTGAGTTTCTCTGATCACTTCGCTCTGCAGTCAGCGGGCGAGCCCAACCTCTTGTAATCAGCCTGAATAAAGTTCTCGTCACGACAACGGGCCGTGCCTCTCTCCAATCAGCGCCAGGCACGAGCTTGTTTTTTTTTTTTTTTTTTGGAAGGGAGTTTGTTAAGGGGGAGGGTGGGGAGAGTGTTTTCCAGTCGAGGCTCGATATCGTCCGCGACTAGGCAGACCGAAGCCTACACGCCTAGTCATGCTGGGATTAGCCATGTGCAGGGAGAGGTTCGCATGTATCGTGTGCTTTGTGCGGGGATTGGCCAGCCATGGCAATAATTGGCGCCATGACTGTGTTAATTTGGGCCCAGGTAACACCTTCGTGGACACAGGGAAGACCCTGGGCACAGACATGCGGCATGCAAGGGCATGCATCAATAGCGTATGAGTGTACAGGATACAGAGGATGGTATGGTTGAAGAGTTGGACAGAGTAGAAAAGAGTCTACCATGCGGGGTGGTTGGGAACTTGCACGCGTAGTCCGCTTGTTCATATTTTGTATCCATCGCTGGGTTCTATGACCAGGGACTCTCGCACCCCTGGTGGTGAGTGACTGCACTGGACACTCACTGGCATGTAAAAAAGTTCGCCGCTAGCTTCGTGCAATTTCGCTGTCCAAATACATTTCCATTTGGACTTCATTAATAACTTACCTTCCTATTTCTGGATAGTATAGCATGACCATAACACTTCCCTTAATCCCTTATTTACGATATATCAACTGTATAACGATGATACCACATCCCCATAGGACAAAGGTAAAATTAAGTAGGCTTTGCATACTTAAGTTTCAGATCAACAAAAAATTTAATAACAAATTAAATAAAGATTTTTCTCCCTCCCTCTTCGCCCTTCCCGATTCACTATAATGGATCTACTTCACCGGTCATGCATGTGGTTCAAGTTTATTCCTGTTCGGAGATATTTATGAAATAACTTATTTTTAAAATGTATGTATTTTATATTTATTAAAACACAGAAAATTAATTTCTAGAGTGTGATAACTAGGCAGTTAGTAAAATTTGAGTATTACTATTTACCCTATATTTCATAAATAGCTAATAGATTTTAAATTTCAACGAAATATAAGAAAAAATTATTAATAAAGTGAATCATTCTTACAAATAATCACTAAACAAATCCACTACGCAATATTATAAGTAGTGTTCGATGTAGCAAGTCGTTTACGCGAAGAGAGAGCTTAAAAAGACATGGCAGAACTTGTAACACCAAGCCTGCGTACAAGCTAGAGAACAACGATGGATCTACTTGTCTAAAGAAGAGTGATTAGCATTACGACAATAATTTTCCTTGTCTTGGGAGAGATTATAATCGTGGCTCTTCCGATCTCGACAAAGAACTTAAATTGGTTTGACGTTGATGATTTATGGAAGAATGAAGACAGTGGAAGAATACTTAACGTGAAAAGTGAGAATACATTCAAGCCGAATTCAAGTAGATCTTTCCTACTTTGTAAAAATGATGGACTCCTAAAAACGAATCATGAAGACGATGAAGAAACTTCGACATCATCGATATCGAATTCTTACGGTAATCTGGGTGAAGACGATGCCTTATACGGTGATGGCTACAGTGACTCTGCGGCTGTTGACAGAGGCATAGACTGTGATGAAGCACCTAAAGCTGACAAGATCGAAGACTGTGGCGGTGTCCTGAGACCGAAACGATGGAAACGTCGCGTTATAATAAATAATTCTGATATAACTTATTATGATCACTGGGACGATACTGATATTAAAAGTATTTATATTAAACATGTAAAGGAATATGGTATCAGAAGAGATTCATTACACATCATGGAAAGATCCAAACATATATGTTGACTGGCTAAACTTCTACATGGCTCGCTTTGTGCAGGAAACTATTTGTGCATCAAAGAAATATCCTTCATACTCAAAGAATTGAGGGAAGCTGGCTACATACAATAATTGCTTGTTTTACTTGAATTTGTTTAATGTTGAGAAATAAATTAAATATTTAAAGTAAAAATTTAATGATTCATTTCTTGTATTCTGATTTCTAACTAGGACTTAGTTCTCGTAACACAGCTTCCTCTTTTTATTGTGCTTCCAAATGCGCGTCCTTTTCGTTAAATGTGCTTCATTTGGTTGATTGTGCTTCCTAATGTGCTGCCTTTAAGATTGTGCTTCCTTTTTGTTGAAGGTGCTTCCTTTTCTTTGATGGTGCTTCCGAGCTACGTGGCGTAAATGTATGTTTTTTAAATATTATTTATCAAAACTTTATTAATTGGATATTTTTGAAATTTTTTTATTAAAATCGGATTATAAATAAAGATTTTCAAGATGGCGCCCGTAACGATAATTGCAACAGTTACGTCTTAATACAAGATGGTGGTTCTGTCTCGAATATGTGATGTTATATTTACTTCAAATTTAAAAAAATGTTACAACTCCGAATATGCATGTTATTTATATATATATATATATATACCTTATTTAATTCTCAGTCTGGTAAATGTCTCGTCGGTCGTGCTGTTAAAGGAGTATGTTTTCCAACCTAGAGGTCAGAGCTGCGATGGTTCCAATCACAGTGCTTCCAATGTATTTTGCATAAAAAATTAAATTTAATATGTCGATAAGGACCATAATAGCTCTGGTAGGTAATGGAAGATTGACCTTATGTGATGAGACAGAGCGTAGCTGTCGCTCTCTAGGAACAAACAGCAAAACAAAGTCGACGGTATCCCAGATGGCGGCCTCCAGCGGAACAGAAAAAAAAATCAATATGGCGGCAGTGACGAAAATTTCATCATGAGTGAGTGGGGCACACGATTTAAAGATGGCGGATCCAATATGGCCATTGGGGTCAATGTCAAAGATCATGGTCATGGTCATTCAAGATGGCCGCCGTGACGTCACAATCCAATGTAGCGGTTCGGCTCATCGGCTCCACAGCCTTAAAGCCTGCGCCCGGACATACTATGATATACTACTTATAGTATTTATTGTGTTACTATATATAACATATAAGACATCATTGTTTTTAAAATGTACTAACACTTATTCATATATGTCTGGTCCACGATTTGATTTTAAAAAATTATAAAAATGGGCATCAGTGATTACAAACATTATTTTGGACAAACGACATTGCTATTTTTCAGTGTGTGTCATAATAAAAAAAACCGAAGAACGGGCAAATAAAAATGAATACACAAACACACAGAAAAACAAGACAAAAACAGCCGATATCAAAAGTTAAATACATACACAGCGTAGAGAATTCCGTGGAAGAATTAGTCAGAACAATATCACAGCACATACGATCACAGTCGGCGGAAAATGACGAGACAGTTGTAAATACAGTAACTACAGACGAAACAATATATCGGACTACATAGGGACAGACATTTAAACCCAAAAATGATACTAAACAGATAATATGGACAACACAAGAACATACATGAGAACCCAGCGATGAAATTAAACATGTATTCTGAGAAAACAACGACGGCAGCACAGACAAACACGGTAGGTAGTCGAACTGGCATCACTGGCCTATAGCATGCACATTTAGCGCAACGGATTTCACTGCACTCCAACATAATATATTTACTGTTACGGGATTTATAATTTAGTGGATGATGGTGATGATGACGATGATGATAATGACGTCGTGACGATGAAGACGATAATGATGACAATGATGATGACATCGTGACGATAACAGTGATGATGTAGTGATGATACTTATGACGATAATGACTTGATGTAAGCTTTTGAACATTGCTAAGCACTTTTTCTGTAGATGAAAACTAAAAAATTCCCAAAAGACAAAAAACACAAATCAAGCAAAATGCGTATGGCGTATGTCCAAAAGCTTACATCAAGCCATGCACTCCCATTGCACAAATCTTTCAAAGATAATTATGGTCTGGATGGAGTCTTCCTTCCGGCCGCGGCCCGTCACAACCGCGAAGTAGCCCAGCGCCTTCATGGGGAACAGCTTGCCCGACAGGATCTTCTTTATCCTGTCGGGATTGGCCAGGCTCTCCTCGGCCAGGTCCACCTTGGTGAGCACGATAATGTTGATGATGACGATTATGACGATAATTATGATGACGATGAAGGCAATGATGATGACGATGATGATGATGATGATAATGATGAAGATGCATTGATAATGATGATGTTTACAATGCTGACGATGATAGCGATATGATGACGATTACGACAATGATGATGACGATGACGATGATGAGGATAATGATAACGATGACAATGATGATGATTGGCCTGGGGGCTGGTGTAAATCCCCACCATCGACACGGGAAGATGGCCATTGCAGTACTGGAGCAAACTACACGAGATTCTACAATGGCTTTTCGTTGTCTTCCGCGGTGTGGAGGCTGAAAGACACACACGGCAGCCAATCCTTAACCTAGGAAGGAAATTCTCCACTAGTAAAACAAATTCCTCGGGACCAGCCGGGAACTGAATACAAATCCTTAAACTCTTCGGTCAGAAACTCTGGAGGGATCAAAGAATATGTTGTAGCGTCAATACACCTCAGTGGAATGAAAGTGAAGCCATACCGCATTTTTAACAGGTTGACTTCGTTTTATGATTTCTTCAGACAATTTGGATACAAACAAGAGTATCTGTGAGTTTTTTTTTGTACAAATCTATAGTTTTACTTCGAGCTTGGTGAATTTTTTAACACTTAATTTACCTTTAAAACGATAGGAAGGTCACTGGCTACATGAGAATTTCGAAAAGAAAAAAAACACTCTCACCCCACATACCCATGCTTTAGAACAATAATTTGTTAACTTATTTTATGAAATTTCACTTATTTGACTTTGAAGGTAAGAGGGAAAAATCTGTCTACCTGAAATTAAGAAAGAAAAAAATACTACCCCATCTTCTCAAAATGAAATTTCTATACTCTGGGTAAATCCTGGGAAACGCCCTTCAGTTGTGTGTGTATATATGTATGAATGTATATTCAGAAAGAATGATGGTGAGTGAATACAGGTACAAGGAATTCTTATTATTTTATAAATGAAACCAATTAATTTCGAGTATAAAACATTATTTAATTTATATTTTACATACATATATAAAAAAATAAATAGCAGGTGAATTATAATGTATTGTTACAATAATGAGCACTCAAAAATGAACCACAAACAATTCTTTTTTTTTTTTTGCTTTTATTTGTTTAGGAACGAAACTTCTGTAGCATATCCGCTGAAAGACGCAGACAGAACGAGGAAGGAAGTCGAAGGCCGGAGCAGGCTTCTTCAACGACGCTGAAGGAGTGAGGTTGGAGATCACGTACTATAGAAGTGCAGGGATGTCTGTGAGGCTATCGAGGGAGTCAGGCAAACACCCGGGGTAGACTCTAGAGAGCTCTTCACACACACACACACACACACACAGTAAATTTACGGACTTTTTAACGAACAATCCACCTCAAATAAGCGAAAGGTTCTTCGTATAATTTCTGATAACTGGATCTTCGTATAAACATACCGTATTTGGAATTCCGAGGATTTTTTTTTGGGAGTAAAAACACATGTGGAAGTAACATGAGTGTTTTTACCGGAGTATTAACATGTTTTCGAATATAACTGAACTTAGTACCCGTAAATTTACGAAGATTACAGTTAATAAACGAAGATCCCTGAATAATTTGTAACCAACGCTTTTCGTAAATTTATGGTGAACATGTTTAACAGCGCGGACTCTTAAGATCCACTTCCAATTGGCTGAGATCGTGCTACGATTCGTATACAGATTCTCGTGTGGTCTAATTAAAAAAAAGTTAAACTACTATGTGTCATTGAAATTCCATAACAAATCTGTTAAAGTATGCTTCACTTGAATGCGAGCTCGTTCAGTTTTGTTCGTTTGTGATAGAATTTCTTTGATTTATACGTACATTGTTCCAGCGAATTGCAACATTTAAATATATTATGACGATTTTAAAAGGTGCCGTAATTTCGCTGACTGAAATTGCCGGCCTTATTTTGAAAGTTTCGATGGGGGGGGGGGGGGGGGTTATCGGAACAACCGTGGGTTCAATCTTTCGAGCGGTGCGAGAAAGTTAACCTTGAGAAGCACGCGAGGTCGCGAGATGTGCAGGTGTCTGCTGACGAGGGGACCTGTCCGGGGGCGGTTGCATTGCGTGAAGGGGAGAAGGGGGTGGGAAGGGGGGAGGGGGTGGAGGGAAGGGGCGGGAAGGGGGAGGGAAGGGGGAGGGAAGGGGGTGGGAAGGGGGTGGGAAGGGGGAGGGAAAGGGGTGAGATGGGGGAGTGAAGGGGGAATGAAGGGGGAGTGAAGGGGAAATGAAGGGGGAGTGAAGGGGAAATGAAGGGGGAGTGAAGGGGAAATGAAGGGGGAGGGAAGGGTCGGGGAAGGGAGCATCACAGATCCTCTAGCGGGACGCCGCACCTCACGTTGTAGAACTGGTCGCACACTTTGAACTGGTCGTGGAACAGCGTGCCGTTGGGGCACAGGTGGCTGCTCACCACGTGGTCCTGGCACAGGTGGAACGCCTGCGGAAAAGAAGAACAATCAGTTGTTAAACGTCGGTGACGTCTCAAAGCGCCACTACTATCCGGGCACACACGCACACTGTGTGCAGGGCTTCAGAAGAAACCACGTGATTTCAAAACTGCTCAGGATATCCGAGTGGCGTTTGTTGACGTAAAGCATTTAAGAACATGTGCTATGATGGCGTATGAGTAGCTCTGTTTCATTTTTAACCCTCGTTTTTTTTTTTGTTTTTTTGTTGTTTTTTTTTTTTAGAATTGTGAAAATGGTTAGAATTTGTGTTTTCAGAATAATCTGTAGCCATGAAAAAACCGGCACAGATTCTTGAAAACACTCAAGGGACTCGCATTACGCCTTTCCTTTATCTTCTCTCATTCACCATATAATGTTACGGATACCGCTCAAATATAACATTTGTCCTATGAACAACGAGAAGTCTGCGCGCCAGGTAGAAGACTTGCGATTAGAGGCGATACTGCGCTAGAAGCACCGGCGAGCGCCAACACAAATATGGCACTGAATAGGCGGGCGCCTTAACGCCTCAGCTCTGAAAGATAAAGAGCGCTAAGGGCGACACAGGCTCGTGCATCACGCGTCTCTTCGCCTCTACGCGCCAGGAACAGAACTGGCGCGCCTCTGTGGGACTTGTAGCGGTAACCCTAACATTTTATGATGGAATATATAAGATAAAGACTCCCTGGGAGTCCCTATATAATTTACAACTCTGTTTTTAGAATTTTTTTGATGCCTCAAATCGTCCTTGAAAACGCCCGTTTAAGGATTTTTTTTCCCTATCCAAAAAAACCTGTTTAGAAACGAAACTTGTTTGGCAAGTGCTTAACAGAAATAAAGAAAGAAAAATGTTCTGTAATCATACAAAAGATTCCTTTGAAAACCAGTTGCCAATAAAGTTTTATAATAGTGCAATAAATATTTTGTAAATTTGTACAACACATTGCTATGGGTATGTTTAGATACCTATATTAAATACTTTTTTTTAGGTAATACTGAGTAATTATTACGAAAATTTTCGTATTATTTTATATTTAAATAGATGTTTCATTCAGGCATAATTATTTTTAAAACAATAGAAAATATGTTAAAAAATTTGACTTAATATTATTTGATTATGCTTATTAATATGCGCAGGTAAAACTGGAAAAAGCTATTTGGGGAAAGGTTTAGAAACTTTAAGTACTGGAGGTACTGGGACTTACACAAAGCATAAATTCCTGGGTGAGAATCCAAAATTTGCTGCGAACTCTATTTTTGTAGTGATGCAGTTGTTTTCGTGTAAATGTACAAACATACAAATATATGTTATTTCACATGAATATTTATGTTCCATTTACAAAAAAAAAATAAAGCGTATGGTTTTTAAATGCTTTTCGTAATCAGACACTTACAAGAAATTTTCAACGGTTTGAGAATTATGCGTTAACATCCGGAGCTATGTAAGCCGCCTGGCGATCCCACCGGAATTTTGCCATATTTTCTTATAGACTCCATGGAAAGAGTACAGCGGCATTGATCTCGAAATAGTGTAAGTATACATAGAATACTCGGTAGGTAGCGCTGTCAATCCTCTAGCTGTTTCTCTGGTTAATTTTAAAGCCTACAGATAACGCTTCTGACGGTGATAGTTGCAATAACAAATCACCTCCAGATCGCGGACGAGAAGAAATAAATTTTTCCAAAAAGGTTTTATTTAGAGCAGCACTGTATTCTTATTACGACGATTTAAAAAAATAATACATATAGCCTAGTAGTTTTCTATTATGGCACTTTCCTACTGTTTTGACGAAGATGACGGGAAAGTACCTTAATGGAAAACTGCCATAACAAAAAACGACGAAGGGGAATTCTGCCAAAATATCTTATACATTCCACGGAATGAGGAAAACGGCCTTACTCGTAAAATCGTAATGTAACTAGCTTCATAGAATTTACATTTTTCCATGCTGTAATAATTAAAATAATTATTATTTAAAGAGTGCAAATCCAACGCAAATATTCAAGGGTTTTATTAAGGTTTTTAATATCCATATTAAATTATTAAAAGTCTACAAAATGTATTTTTAAGATCCTGAAATGCGAGGAAAATATTTTTTGTGTAGTGTAGAAGGCACAGGTCAAGCAGCACAGGCGCTCTAGGGGATACATAGGCTCGTACATAGAATGTTGGTGGGATTTGCACAGGCTTGCAGTCTTTCAAAAATAAACTCTGCTAAAATTTTAAGTATTTTTTATATTAGGAAATAAAAATATATTACTATGCGAAGCATATTATTCTGCCACATTAAAACTGTCAGATAAAATTGAAATTCAGTTTTTTGTGCCTTACAACACCTATAAACGAATCATAATATAACATAAAATAACATAAAACTTTGATTTTTACAAAAATCTTAAACAGAAACTAAAATGGTGTATACAAAATAAATGTGTAGATTACAAAAGTTTATGTCTGAACCAACAAAAATGGCAGTAAAATGTATATAATAAAACGTCTAATAAATAGAAAATGCAAATAGTTTATATAGCAATGCAACATATTCAAAATAATTTAATGCCTGAAATTTTAAAACATATTTTAAGAACTTTTTTCTGCATACTTTGATGCAGAGAAATTTATAAATTTAATAAGACCTAAAATTCTTCTTGTGTTGCTATTGTATTATCTACATTTTGGTGAAAAAACAGCTTGGCATCCAATATAACACGAAGGTCTTAAAAGAGGACACCACTTTTAATGTCATTACTTAATTAATTGAATAAGTTGCTATCGTAATTCAGATACGTTTGTTAACTTGTAAATCAGATCTGAATGCTGAAATATTTTGCTGAATAGTTTCACAAACATATTTCCCAATTATAATTTTTTTTTCCATCAGCATCTTTTCTTGATCAATGCTTATTACAGTTGGAATATCATTTATTAAATATAAAAGAGTAGTTGAGATAAAATACTACTTTGCGGAACACCTAATACCATGAAATTGCATTTGAAAATTTGACTTAAAAGCATATATTTGTAAGATAATTAAAACATAAATTATATATACCTGGCATTGCTTTGCTCATGGAAAAATTAATAGAATATTTTATTTATATCTGGATGTTGTACTGGTACACACATCTACATATATATAGAATACGTGTGTGTGTGTGTGTTAAAGACGATCTTCCTGATTGAAAACTATGTGGTTTTTCAGAAATAATATTTTTAGGAGTAAAATTCATGTGCGTATAAATATTTTTTTTGTCTAAAATACTACGTAACAGAGGTATTTGTCAATAGTTTGTGACTAAAATTTAACTGTCAATAAAACTTCAAGAAAATATATACCGATAAATGGTTGAACACACAACATCGGTATACAACAACTCACACACAACACAACACTTAATGCAAATATTTAATGTACAAAAGCAAAAATATTTTTTATGTTTTAAATGTTTGTTTGAGCTTTATTTATAACATGTTGGAATTATAATGCTACCGTTACTAAAAACTAAAACGCTACAAAACTAAAAAAAAAAATTGCAAAACTCCGTTCCCCCGGAGAAACCCCCGGAATGGCCACCGCATGGGGAGCCCAAGAAAAGAAACGGGCTCCCCATTTGGAAGCCACCTGTAAGGTTTTTTTCTGTTCCACCCACCGTTTCTTTGGTAGCCTGACTTGTTACAAGGGATTGTATTCCTACCAGAGAAAATGCCACCATTTTGTCTAGGCAATCCGCCTTGGAGGAGCCGGGGCGCGAACCCGGGTCCTACAAGTCACAAGGCAGGCGCTCTACCCCAGAACCAGAGTGGTAGAGCGGATACTTGCAGTCTTCTTAACAATGACATGATGTTATTCAACGAATTTACTGTAGTTTCGTGGGTCTTTAACACGTGCAGTAACATCTAACCTCGGTAACGAACAAATTTATGTGTTCTTATGTTGTTCGTTCAACATGAATTATGTAATTTCATAACAGTGAAATATAATTTGTATAACTAGTCTGGTAATTTTTCAGTTGATTTCCAGCAAACAAACTTACAGTCCCACTGTACAATAATTATATAGAAATATAGACTAGTAAAAAAAATATGTAAGAGCTTGCACTGTTGATGGTAAAGTTATATTTAAAGAGTGTGTTTGGTTAAAATATGTGTGTGCTTACAAGCATGAAGTTATTGTATAAACATTTTATTTATTTGGTTTTAAAGCCACAGAAAAGTTAACTTTTCAATATAACTTTTGGTTTTCTATTTTTACCATGCTTAATATGCGCAGCTAATACTAGAAAGCTATTCAAACAACTGTTTGCAAATAGGCGTTATCTAAATCTTAAATTAAGTAATAATATATGATAGTGTTGGAGATATCAAGTTAAACGATACATTTTCATACTGACATCGCCGGAATTTCAGGTAGTGATAGTGCTGACCTTAAATTAATCAGTTTGTGAAGACTAAGAATTTAGAAGACACTAGTTTTGTGAAATTTGCTTACTTATTTACAAATATTCACAATATTTGAATACAACTATATTATATTGGAACTTGCAGTACTCCTGAGTACAGAATTCTTGGTAATAGCTTTCCTAAGGGCTAAGCAGGAGCATAAATGTTTTATTTCATACAATGTAACCCTCAGAAACTTAATTAAATCATCGTGATTATTAAACATGAACTTCTTTGAGTACACAACCCCAGAAAGTTTTTTTTAAATACTTGTGCACATCGCTATTTAATTATTTGTAATTTAAATTGTAACAAAAGTTGGAATACGGTGTTTTAAATATTGTGGTTGTGCAATATTTCTACGTGTAATAGTATTAAACATGTATTATGTTTTAACTTTTACAGTATCAAATGTTCATTTAATGGTTTTGTACGTTTATTTCCATCCAAAAAAATATATTTTGTACAAAGAAAAATATCCTTCAACAATTTCTCAAAAAAAGAAAAGCACTTGCAAAAAGGTAAACAGAGATGTTGTGGTGAGAATTAAAATCGGCTGTTGTGAGTTTTAAAATACTATAATTGTTTATAAGTACATATATTTAAAATGGTAGTCACGTATTGCAAACCAAGAACACGCTACGACATTAAAAACAATTCATCAATAGATTTAGGAAAGGGAAATGTTGAACTTTGATGAAAGCCTTACAAATAAGAAAGTCGCTGACGAAGGGGAAAAAAAACAGTCAATGATGCCTCTCCGAAGCAGGCAATTTACCCGCGGATGAAGATAGATAGCTACGTACCGGAATACTTACTTCCCTCTCCATAAAGGGGCGTCTTGCATTTGACGCTCTTGTCCACCCTTCATGGAAACGGGCAGACCTAAAATGCACATAAAGTTCTGCCATTCCCGATTACACCCGAACAATTCACCTTCGGCCAACTTCGGGATTTGTTTTATTTTGGCGCAGGAAAAATTGAATTAAAATATTAAAAGTGGTCGGTTAGGTTAGCTACATTAAAACACTTTAAAACACTATGGACGGTTAGTTCGGTTAGTATAGCTACATTAAAATAAGCAGAGAAATATAAATACATATAAATAAACCCGAGGTTGGCCGAAGGTGAATTGTTCGGGTGTGATCGGGAATGGCAGAACTTTATGTGGATCTTAGGCTTCCCCATGGAAACGGGCAGACCCTGCAGTTGGGTCGCCGTGTGCGGTTAATTATCATACCTGCGGCGTGTGTCCACGAACTCACAATCGCTCCTTGTACGGCAGGCCGCAGACCCGGTGTCGCAAATGTCCTTTACGAGCACCAATGCGTGCATTTACCCGAGTATCTGCCTTGGGCGACCGGCGCCACTCCAAATGGCTCTCATAAATTCTAAATGTTGTTCCATCCATCCCAAATGTTCGGTATGCGACGGCATGAATCATATCTCCCAGGCCTCATTTACCTCGTTGTAACCACACACGTTTACTAACAGGTTCTAGTCTGTGAGCGTCGCAAGGAAATAACGTGTTATTTCAAGCGGGCGATCACACCGATTCACAAGTGTTGACTTGAACGAGTAGCCAAAACCACGTCAGAAAAAAATAAAAAATAAAAAAAAATCAATCCGGAAGCATATTTGCAAGCACTATGAAAAATGTTTGAAATTGCAAGATGGCGAAGCGTACCTATAATACCCCTTAACATCTTACCATCAGCTCGTTTACGTCAAGACCGTATCACACGTCTAGTTTCGCAAAAGTTATTTATTTTGTAATCGTGAAAATCCATACTTTTTTTATTATTTCCGCATTTATTTATTTTTGGGCTCTAGGATCAATTTTCAACAATTTAATTCGATGTTTTCAGGGAAACAGAAAGTATATAATTGTGTATGATGAAAACTATTATGAATTATTTTATAAATATTCATTTAAATAAATTAAAATATTACATTATTACTAAAAAAAAATACGAAACTTAAGGAGATCATATTAATTATAAGAAGTTATTACCATAAATATTAAGCCTAATTTTCTTGTCTATTATTTAATTTTGTAATTAATTCAATGAAGGGACTTCGTTTTTTGTGAATGAAGTATTTTTTTTTAAATTCAATCTTAGTATACAAGGGTTCGAAAGTGTTTCAAACGCTTCCGTTCATGACCATTATTAGAAAATTGTAACTCTGAATTAAATTTTTTTAAATCTATTTTTTTAACACTTTAATATATTTTTAGAAGAAGATCAAATGCACATAGAGGTACAACTGCTAGAGGTATCAGAGTGGTGTTTGTTTATTAAAAGCATTTAAGAATACGCTGGGAGTGTATGAGAAGTTATGGTTCTGTTTTTCGTTTTGAAATTGTAATAAGTTTTAGAAGAGAGAAAATGGCTAGAGCGTGTGTTTTTCAGAATAACGTTTCGAAATGAAACCTCCTGCTAAAGATTTTTGAAAGCATTCAAGGGACATTTTTTTATCTTCATTTATATACAACATGTAACGAAAATAGATGTGTTGGTGGAAGAGCCTATGATGTACCTACATTCTGTACTGCACAGACCCGAACAAGCCCGAATATCTACCTTCGGCCAAATTCGTCAGTTTTTTTTGTTGTTTATTACTTTACAAAATTGTGGATGGTTGGTAATGTTAGGTTGGTATAGCTACATTGAAGGAAAAAAAAACTGTCAAATCATTTTAATGCCGACGTTGGCCGAAGGTGGATATTCGGGCTTGTTCGGGTCTGTGCAGTACAGAATGTACATCGTGTTGGTGGGGAGTGAAGAAGGGGGTGTGCTGACCTGGCAGTAGGCCTCGGTGTCGGCGTGCAGCCCCCAGTCGCGGCCCTGGCACGAGAACGAGGTGGCCGGCACCTCGCTGAAGGTGGGGTAGAGCGGCGGGTAGTGGGGCAGGTGCAGCTCGTGGTAGGGGTCGTGCGGCGTGCCGTCCGCGTTGTAGTAGTGGCCCGCCAGCGCCAGCCCCGCGCAGGCTGTCCAACACAACAACACATCCTCATCACATCTCCCCTGCCAACCTAATAAACAAATGACACGTGAGTTCATGTTTTTTTTTTCGTTAGAAGTTACTTCGAAAACCACCGGGACCTCCTCAAAAATAAACAAAATAAATGTTTTTGACTACAATAATATATATTTTTTTCCCTTAGATGTAGCAATATTTGTAACTAAATACGAATAAGAACCACCAAATTGACTGTATTGTAGATTACGAGTTTTTTTTTTTTTTACTTTTACTGTAAACGTAAATCCGCGGAAACGCGAGATAACGGGCCAAGAGAACATTGGAGCCCTTTTTTATGTGTCTTTGGGTCTAAAAATTTGGCATTAATTTAGGTATAATTATTTTTGAAAGAATTTTTTTTTCTGTTGAAAATCTTTATCCGCTCTTGAGTGATGTGCCTTAGGTGATTTAAGTTATATATTTTTGTTATCATAGAACATAGTATTTTTTAAGAATTGTAGTTTTTTTAATTGATTCAATAAGACTGACTGCTAAAGAGTGACAATTCATTGCACTTATCGCTGTCAGTGTCGAAATTGGTTTCAATAGTTAAAGTCGTTTTCACAGATAAAGAAATATATGTTGCAGTTAAATATCACAAATTTTAAACATTCCATAAAATTATGTAATATGAACGAAGTCAAAAATCGATAATACACTAACAACATTAAGTTACCCTAGACACTTATCGAAAGCCTAATAGCGTTTTTTGTTGTCAATATCTCTCTATCTAATTATCTATTGATCTACCTATCTATAGCTCTTGACGGGAACATTAAGACGGGTAGATTTCGCATCACTTAAAACCAAACTGAGTTTTCTTTGTTTCAGTCATGCCCAGCAAATGTCAACTCTTGAATCTGACGAGTTAGGCCGAGATTATAAACTGCGTGAGGGATCCAACATAGCAACGACGCAACAAGCATCAAACGCAAAAAAAATCATGGTAGTTTATAAAGGAAGAAAGTCGCAAGATCTTACCAACCCGACAACTTCAAATTATAAAAAAAAAATAGAAAACGAATTTATTCCTCAGGCTTTGTTTGATAATTCATGTTTAACACGAAAACATACGAAATGTTCAATAGTTTGATTTAAAGGTGATACTTTCTTTCGCTGTGCGAAAGTTTAACAAGTGTTGTAAACTTGATGGGAAAAAAATCAACATCGCAGCCTTCTGTGGAGAAAACGTCTGCGTATTTAAAAGATTTTGAAACTATTCACTTTGGATAAAGAAGGCAGAAACGCAAGCCAAAACGCAAGACGTAAAAGTTGGATGATGCTTGCGTTGCGTTTCAGCTTGTTACGTAGTTTATAAACGGGCATTTTAAACCATGGTTTGTTTAACCTATTGAGACTTGTGTTTCTTGTGTTCTTGTTTTCCTTGCGTTCACTGTATTTATTTGTAAATATAACAGAAATATACATTTAAAATTAAAGTTTTTTTTTTACATTTGTACATTTACATGAAAAAATCTGTACCACTACAAAATAGTGTTCTCAGTAATACTGGATTCGGATTCTTACCCGGGCGTTTATTTATGCTTTGTGTTGTCCCAGTGCCTCCAAATGTTAAAGTTATTTGTAAATCGTTCCCTGAATAGCTTTCCAGTATTAACTGTGCACATTATCAAGCATAATAAATTAAAATATAGTTCAATTATTGAATATTTGATTATCTGTTCCATGGTTTAAAAAATGTATGTGTGTGTGTGTTTGAATGAAACATCATTTAAAACATAGAATTACGTGCCAATTTTCGTAAGAAATACTCAGTATTATCTCGTAGGTAAAAATAAGCGTCGCCATGTGTTGTACAAAGTGACGATAAATTTCTAGGCAGCTGGTTTCCAAAGGAATCTTTTGTAAATTACAGGAGATGGTTTTCTGCGTAGTTTGCCAACCGGCATTAGCGACCACCGGAGGCACAGGGACTCTGAGCAACTTTAATAATTAATGATGACGGGTTGATCGGCTCGACGGCTGGATGGTAGGTGAATAAGGTGATTTGTGTATTTACTTAATTATCTTTAACATGTTGTTGTCCATCGTTGGTGCATAGCTGTAAACAAGTAATGTTCATGAATATGTATCAAATGTTTATTTTACGTGTGTTGTTTGATAAGTAATAAATACTCATTCTAGATATAAAAACCTGTGGTTAGGAGCAATAGACTTGTATAGTTGTGAGTGTTATAGCTGTGAAGTTTTTGTGTTGTCACTTTAAGCATGGTACAGTCCGTTGTGAACAGAGACAATTTGTTACAAAGTGGTGTATTGTGAAAAGTGGTTTCAAATTCCCTCCAGAAAACATCTTTTTTCCAGTAACATGTCAGTATTATGAGTACAGAACTGATATATAAGTTGTTTGTAGTGAGAGGTTCTGCTCTATTTTGACAGTGACCTTATTCACCGAGTACTCGCGAAGGGAAGGAGGCCGTGGCGTGACTGGTCGGGGGAAAGGACCAGATGGCGCCCCTGCGGTTCATCATTCACCACCGCAGCACGGCGGTGGGAGGAAGAAACAGCGCCCAGTCGTGGACCGGGGAAGGGAATTTTCCAATAAGTGTACATTCCAGGGACCTGCCTGGGGGTGGGGGGGGGGGGGGGGGGTCGTTACCACAACGCAGAAATACCATAACGCCGAATGTCAAAATTGACCACAACGTCGCAATACCATAACGCCGAATGTCAAAATTGACCACAACGCCGACAGCTATAAAACTGCTGTGTACCACAACGCCGAAATAACAAATGAATGAATTTGTGTGTGTTTCTTAAATGTACCTTAACGCCGAAATACCACAATCAAACCTAACCTTACCTAACCTAACCTAACCTAGCGTAATATAACCTAACCTAACTTAACCTAGCCTATCCTAGCCTAACCTAACCTAGCCTAACCTAACCTAGTCCAACCTAACCTAGTCTAACCTAACCTAGCCTAACCTAACCTAGTCCAACCTAACCTAGTCTAACCTAACCTAGTCTAACCTAACCTAGTCTAACCTAACCTAACCTTTGTGGCAGTCCTGCAATGACATTTTTCGGCGTTAGTGTATTTCGGCGTTGTGGTAATTCGGCGATGTGGTACACAGCAGTTTTCTAGCTGTCGGCGTTGTGGTCAATTTGGCATTTCGGCGTTATGGTATTTCGGCATTGTGGTCAGTTTGGCATTTCGGCGTTGTGGTGCGTCCCCTGCCTGGGGACCTGTGACTCACCATCCCGGCGGTGAACACTTTTTGAATGTGTAACATCTTAGCTCTCGATGTGCGGCACTCTGCGGGAGAAATTTCGTGGACTGCAACGGAAGTCGCATGGAACGGAAACGTGTAACCACGGTGCTGCCATCTGTGGTGGATGGCGCGAAACCAAAGTTCACCAAGCCAAAGGGAAACTTTATACGAGGGACGTTCCGAAAGTAGGTTTCTTAATTTATTTTCGCACTGAAACAAATACACCGTGGCCTCGTGAACTACACGCCTTGCGCTATTTTTTTCGACAATGAGATATTTGTCGAAGCATGCAATCAGTTTGAAGAAACCACTGCGATGCAAGGAACCGTTTCACAGCCTGCTCCACCTCAGCATTGTTTTGGATGTGAGGTCCCGAGAGGGAGGCTTTCAATGCAGGGAACAGGTGAAAGTCCGATGGGGCTGTAGGCCGGGTGATCCGATCTCTCTCATCCGAAGCGACGAAATCTTGCCGTGTGTGGTTTTGCGTTGTCGTCAAACAGAGCACAACACCTTAGCTCAAGAGCCCTGGTCTCTTTCGTCGAACAGCGGACCTGAGTTTGGTGAGGGTGTCGCATTAGCTTGCCGCTCTGACGGTCCTCTGAAGGAGGATATCAAGGAGAATCACACCTTTCGCGTCCCACCTTTCCTACGGATAGTGACACTTTGAATTTTCTTTTTCCTCACTGGTGAACTGGGATGCTTCCATGCCATAGAGACAGCCATGGTTTCCAGGGTTAAGTGGTGCGCCCATGTCTCATCGCCTGTGATGATTTTGAACAGGGACGCATTTCCCACTCGCATCAAGTGATCGAGGCCGATTCCCATTCTTGCACCCTTGTGATCCGGGGTCAGGTTTCTCGGCACCCATCTTGCAGAGACTTTTCGGTAACCCAACACATCACTGAACACGTTTGGACGCCACGACTAACGCCGCTGTGTGCCTCCAGCCATGTTGTTTCCATTCGTGGATGTGTAGGGACACCCACTTCGACCTTTGTCCCCCACACTCTGCCTTCTTCCGCTGAACATACAACACCAGCGAACCAACCACTTGACGAGACATCAGCTCTTCACCCTCCACGGTCCGTGGGCGGTCCTGATGGAAGACGGACACGCTAGTCCGGAACAACAGCACGTGGTCAGCACACTCTGTCTGTCTGTCTGTCTGTCTGCCCTCCGTGATCTGTACTCGAATAACCTCGGGCACGCCGGTCTACAGCTGCTCTGCGCATGCGTCGATTCTCCTCCGCTGACGCTGCTTCCGTCGTTGAACCAGCTTCGGGTGTGGATTCTTATGGCGGTTCATTGTTTCACCTGGTGTACCATCTGAACTTATTTTTAACTGTTTGGTGAGTTTTAACAAAATGCGCTTTATTTTAATACAGTTCCTTGTCATAAATCACGTCCAAAGCCGGGGTTAGGTATTTTTTTCAAGTCTATATTTTGCTTTTTTTGGAACCGTTCTGCAAATTGAATGATTTAATTGTCGATGTAATTGCTCCGGAAGTGAATTCCAATTATAGGTGCGGAAACTATGTGCGATAGGCGTCAATAAATGTAGTTGAAAACACAATTTGCGTATATTTATAACGCTCGGCATTGTTTTAAATAATTCGACGTTAAATATCGTGTCCAAGTTTCGTATTTTAAGTGTATTTGCAAATGAGAACACGTGATTTTGCTCGTTACCGAGCAGTGCTGAAAGACTCGCGAACATTTCCCCCCCCCTTCCCCCCCCCCCCCAGTTTTCTCACCATTTAAGGCTTAATTTCACAACCTTTAAATAAAATAAATGACAAAAAATCTAAGACAGTACAACATGAGATTTAAGACCTAGTCTTAGTGATTACTTTTTAACAGTTAATTTTTAATTTTGACAATCCTAGTAACCGTGATGAAATTGTGACTTCTTTTTTAGACATTTACAGATTAAAAACAGCACTGTTACAAATTGCAGTAAATTTACGGACTTTTAAACGAAGGATTCAGATCAAATAAAAGGAGATATCTGTATCTTCGTAGAAACTACGTCGTTTATGAACATCTGAAGAAAAAAATTTAAACACGCTAAATTCACCCATGTAAGGTATTAGTATGTTTTAGTGTCAATCTTAATTGTTTTTGAACGTTTTTCCTCTCTCTACCAAGATTATTTTTGTACTCGTAGATTCGTATTCACAGTAAGAGAACTTTGTACCCACCCGTAAATTTACGAAGGATACGATAAATTCATGAAAATTCCTTGGATAATTTGCAACCAGCGATCTTCGTAAATTTAAGGTGAAAATTTTTTACAGTGAATGTCTTGCCTGGGACTCGAACCCCGGACTCCTCCGCACCGGAAGCCGACTCACGTCCAACTGCGCTACGGAGATCTGCTATTGCGTCAACGGGTTGTTCAGTCTCCGATATGAAGTGGCATTTGCATCACAGATTAAAACGAAACAGCGTTTACAGTTTATCGATCATATCTCTCCTATCAGGAGCAGTTGAGACAATTGTGAAATTCGTCGAAGGGTGCACTTACTTTGAACATGAAACCACAACAATAATTTTGGTACTATCAAAACATTAAAAAAAAACTTGCTAAAACTCCTGCAAAAACACCTTTGTTCCACGTGTACTTTTACTATTAAAAAAAAAACCTTGCAAGTCGTAATACGTTGTAGTTTCTACAAAGATCCAGTTATCAGAAATTACGAAGAACCGTGTGTTTGAGGTGAATTATGCAATGTAATTTCTAACAGTGTGGAGTTGTGATTAGGGTTACCAGACGTCCGGCAAAAGGAGGACATGTCCTCCTTTTTATGTATTTTTTTGCGTCCGGCCGGATTTTCCTTAATGCTCCAAAATGTCCGGCTTTTTTTATAAAGTGAGATAATTCCTGCAGTTACACTCTGAGTAAAGCGCGCGGTGCGCGCTAATGCGCTGTCCGCAGTCACCGCACTAGTAAGTAGTTCTATGACAGCTTGACAGGTAGCTGCACATGCAGAAGCAAGTGTTTTTAATATGCTGTACATGCGTAGTTTGTTTGATTCTTTATACTGAAACTGTATTAAATGCCAAAACATTGTAAAATATCGTACTCCATTGTAACTAATTCATGGCTTTTTTAAAAAAATATATTGTCCTTTTTAGTGAAATGTCCTCCTTTTGCGAGGTGAATGTCCTCCTTTTTAGTTATCAGTGTCTGGTAACCCTAGCTGTGATGGAATGAGTTCCCACCTGCGCCAAACATACTTTATTTTAATTACCTCATGCGTCATATTTGCCTGGGAACTCACGACTTTGAATCAATATCAGCCAATTAGGCAATTCCCGTTACACTCAAGTAAAAATAAATACTCACTATGTCTGGTGAAGATACTTGATACACTGGCTCACGACATCATAAACGAGTACTGTAAATTCTATAACTCGTCTGAAAATTAGGCAAGTATGTATGTATGTATGTATGTATGTATGTATGTGTGTGTATGTATGTGTGTGTATATATATATATATATATATATATATATATATATATTCCAGACAAATCCACGCGGTGATTTTAATAATTAATTTTACATACAAGTCTGTTTCAGGTTATTGTGATGCGTAGTATTAGTAATAAGTGCGACATGAGACTCAAAATATAGAAATCGTGATTTTAGATTCAATACCAAATTAAATATTTGAGAAATCTGCTGCTCACAATATTTTACTGGTCTAAGCGACACACAGAAGTTACTCACAGACTATTTGCTTTATGTAAGTTACAAATAGTGTTAAGAAGAAAAATTGAAAATTTACTTGCTTTCTCGTGAATGAACCGTTATTTTCTGGAAATGAAAAATAATAGTTACAAATTATTCCCGATTCTTACAAAAATCTATTATTTTTTATTTCATTGTGAACTTGCTGTTTATTACAGAATTATGCAACAAATTTAAACACAGGAAACTTATTAGATACTATTTATAATTATTATTTCGAAAATAATTTCAGGTAAATGAGAAAATAAATGTCCGGTAACCGTACATATATGTATGTGTTTGTATATACATATATATATATATATATATATATATGAGGTAAGGTTGGTCGTTCTTTGACCTTGACAATTGTATACAAGACAGTCTCATCTTCTGAGAGGAAAAGAATTTCAAGGATTTCACTTCTGACATTTCCACGACCTTCAAACCGGTTAGTATTCTTTGTTGCTCATCCCCTTAACGATGACTGGACTCCCGTTAGCAAAAAAAAATAACATAAAATGTTGCAATATCAGTACATAATTCTATGTGCTATAATTCCATGCCGTTTTGAAATAAACGTTTAAATAAAAGGATTGGTTCATTACGAATTTTTTTTTAAGGGAACATATATACAACAAAAAAGTTGCGCAACAGTTTTCAAGTAGCAGCTAATTGATTTTTTCTGATAGCTTATTTTTTTGATAACTCAACACTGAGATAATCACACTTAAAAATTGAAAATAAATAACTAAAATAGTACGGCAAAGTGACCTGCAATATACATATTCTCTACCACAAACCGTTATTCATGAGATAATATTCTGGATTCAAAATAAAAAAATAATAATAAATAAATTTTTATTACGATACCGCAGCAAAATATTAATATGTTTCAATGAGAAAACAATTTTTTTATTTTTTTTTGCAATAAAAGTAATTTCTTTGCCGATTTAGAAAGAAACATGTAACATAGTCAAAAATTAAAACGATCCGGAAAGTCGCGGTGGAAAGGGGACAAAGGAGTATGTTAAACGGCCCTCCATAAATCTCGCGTGAGTGCGAAATGCTACTGGAAGGAGAGAGGCGTGTGTGGTTATTGTCAGCGCGGAGCTGCTAATGGCGCTGCTGGTTAAACAGTTGTTCTGGTCTCACGTCGGGACCCGGGCAGGGAGCTGAGATTTGTTCGGTCCGGTCACGCCACAGGAAGCTCCCGCATAGAGTGTGGGTGGCTGGTAGAACCGGTTCCGAAAGCTCTGTTCCCCCGCGCCCATTGTGCTGTGCATTCGAACAAGTTGCCGGGAAGAAAGAGGAGTAAAAAAAAAAAAAAAAAAACAGTTCAATTACCTAGCGCGATTTCGCTCTGATAATAAGTACGAGAGTGATGAGGTGTTCTAAATCCTGCATGATGTTTTCATACCGGATAATACAGACGAATAAAGCCTGTGTTATTTATTTTTCTTTACGTTAAGCCCTCTTGTCCAACCTGAAGTGAAACTCGAAGAAGAAGAAGATTAAGAAAGTGTTGCTTGCTACTTCGCTTTGCACGCATTTATGTTGGAGATGATACTTGCTGTGTTACAACATAAGATTTTAATTGTTTATTTAAGATTTTTGTGTACTAAACAAGGTCTTATTGGTTTTTTATGCGCTAAAAGACGATATTTTATGTCAGTCCTCGCATATACTGAAAGCTTTTAGTTTTTTATTAATGTTGGTATGTAAACTTCGTCTTCAAAATCTTCATTTTTAGACTATCATTCATTGAATCAAAAAAAATTACTTTGTTCCGCAACCACGGAAACCTGAGTTTTTCAGAGCTTTGGGAAACCCTAATTTGTATTGATCTAAGGAATAATATACCAAATTAAAATAGTTTTGAGGCGAAGGTTAAACACAAACAGTTAATCCAAAAACTGTAAACCACATGATTTCACTCTTTCAGCAGCCTACATACTAGGATTGTCATACACATTTTCATTTGAGTTCATAAAAATCATTCAAAAAGGACTTTTTTTTTTTAGTAGCGAAAGCCTTTTTTTTACTAATTATCAAATATCGGTTCTTTATAAATGTATTTAGAATCATGTGCAAAAAGACGAAATATTAGTATCAAAAAGATTTTTGGATACAACTCCCTTGACGTCTCACGGACGATTAGCGTCGATGAGAAAATAAGTTTGGACGGATTTAAAAAGGATGAGAGCAATGGGAGTACCCCGAGAAAACCCGCGGGCTCAATGCAGCATTCTCAGTTTCCACGGGCGGGAAACCGTGTTGTACCCCGCCGGGAATCGAGCCCGTGCCGTGTCGGTGGATGGTGAGTGATTTGACCACTCGGTCACCGTTATTATCCAAAACTGCCTGCAACGTGAATACGTTAAAAAAATTGGTTGTCTGTAAAGTCGGTTTATGGACGATAGTTTAACGTGACGTCATAACAAAACATTGATGAAATGATTGCTTACTTTTATGAATAAAATTGAATCATTTTTATTGAATAATCACTAATTTGTATGGATACAAAGAAGGAGTGAAATGAAATCTACAATTTAATTGATAAATTTACTTTTATTTGCACTCATTAATTCAAATATGTTTATTACTTTAACGAAGAGATTATTTTAAACTATATTTTTTATACATGTTTGCTATTTAACTTCTTCCAATCTGTGTTATTCTGTTAAGGATACGACGATGATAGGAAAAGTAGGAAACGAATGGGAGAGTTTCAAGTTTAATGTGCCTCGAAAAAGTCAAATCGATGGTTGTTCCAATCGAGTGGAAGTGAGATAGATGCGGCGCAAGCGTACAATGAGCGTAACGGGGCACAGCGTAACGGGACAATGTGCTTAACGGGACACTTTTTCCTGCGTGCAGCCGGCGTTCATCGATTTATTAGACGTCACGTCAAAAAAAATATATCATCGCTAGATTTTTCATACCCGCCACTGCTTTAGACGGTTCTCCTAGTAAGTAAACCATTTGATGTTGGAACCACTTGTTTACCACTCCGCCGCGGCGCTGGCATGCGCACTCTGCGGTTTTCTAAACAAACATTTAAATAAACAAGTAGACGTTAAGGCTCATTCCCACACGTCGCTCTGGGTTATTCTGATTTTAATTACATCATTTGTATTAACTCTGATGGTTTCAACGGTTGGCTGAAAAATCTATCGTGTGATAGTTTCTAGACGTTATCTGATAACTTTTGGTCAGTACAATATTCTTAATTGGAAGGTGATGATAAATTAATTATTTCGTGGTAACAAAAAAAAATATGTTAAATTTCCGTGCTTGGTAGAAATCAATGTTTTGTAAGAATAAATACATACCAAATGTAATATGCATGCTTTTGCTCTTAAATGCGAAACTATTTCAGATTATAAATCTGGTTTTAAATTTATAATCGTCCAATACTGGTGATCAATATCGTGTTGCTAACAATAACCTGTTACCAGTTGAAGCCATAGTAGGGGCGATTTAGTCCCCAACCTAGACAATTTCTCACATCTTTCATGCTTATATATATATATATATATATATATATATATATATATATATAAAAGCAAATACAGCAGTCAAAATTTTTCCCACTTAATAAGCTGTCATTAGTGATACCACAAAATCCGAGATAAAAATTTTTTGGGCTCTCCTTTTTTCGCAAAAATTAATTCCAGTTTAAAATATTGTAAAAATAATAATAATTTTGGCTGTCTAATCATTACCTAGAAACTTCCTACACAAAATCTTATTCCGTTTACGGACACGAATTTCGGGACAGAAGACTAACAGACGGACAGAGATACAACAGTTTTAACAATTCTGTTAAGATTTATGATACTGGGTTCGTAAGGGATAGCTCAATTAAGTTTTATTACAATTTTATTGCTTACTGATATTTACATTACAATAAACAATTGTACTTAAATATGTCTTATTAGCTACCTATCACTCGCACTTAAAAATGTTTATTCTCAAGTCACTCAATGTCTGTCAAGTTCCGCAGTTCGCACTCCTCACTGGAGCTGGGCTCAACAGTGGTTCGCCCCTCACCTCGCGCCTGTCCTCACACACACAGTCTCGCGCCACCCAGTCGCACTCGCACGGACCCGTCGCTCCTCTTTGCGCTACTCTCGCCCATGTCGCACTTCCCTTCACTCGCGGAACTCTCCGAACTCTCGGAACTGTCGCGGAAAGCCCGCGGAGGCCCGCGTCGCTGCTTAAGTACCTGTGGGTCGTCTTTTCAGAACCGACGAGAGCAGCTGCGACGTGTCGCGTCAACCCGGGCCGACCTGACGCCAGAAACATCAAGAATGGTGACGCTTATTCACGCCACTCCTCGCGGCGGCCTCTGTAAGCCCGGAAAGGTGACAATATCCCAAGGCTGGAGGGTGCGCATGGTGCAGAGGGGAATGGTTAGCCAGACCCTTGTAATTCGGCCAGGCACGAGTGGCATGCCTTACGTCAATGGACGACGCGTGACGTCAGTGTCCGCGCAGGGCCGCCAGCCAGCTCCGAACCTGGCGCACATCGCGGTCTTGTCTCTCGCGTTCGTAACAATACGTTTAACCTATTGCACGTGAAACCCTTGAAAAAATTCTGGTTTTTTAATAATTTTATAGGTATGAAATTTTTACTTGAAGATCCCATTGAAAGTTTAAGTCCATAAGATGTAAGGTAGCAGTATTATTATTATAATCTTCTGGTGGACATAATTATTAATTTAATAACTCTTAGCATTTTCTAATAAATCATTCCTTATTTTAGCTCTTACTTGTTTAAAAAAATTAAATTTTATATAAAATATTTACAACAGTATATATTAAAAATATTTAAAGGTTTTTAAAATAATGAAATTAGTATAATGTGTTTACACCTGAAAAGACATGTAATCTATGTAGTAAAAAAAAATACCTCTTGCAGAAATGCTGTCATTTTTATCAAAATTGTAATTATTAAATAATGTTACTTATTTGAATAATTGGAAAAAAATTTCTTAACGCTCTATTTTGCTTCATACTAAATTTGCTAACCAGGCGTCAAATGCCATTAAATATTTTATATATATATATATATATATTCATTTATGTTAAGAAGCAATTTATACTATAAAATGAGAACCAAATATTATTTTATAAAATTTTATAAATACTTAAGTGGTACGTTTTGAGATATTCGCAAATAAAATTCACACTTTGTTTGATCTTCCACTTATAATTTCAAAAGCTAATGTGGTAGCGTAAAACTAACTTTCGTTATTTTAAAGTAGACTAATTTGGCACAATTTCAGCTCAGCCGAAGCTCTGTGCGTCCTATAGTTCCCGTGATAAGGCACTTCAAACATTTGTCATTTTTTCCTTAATGTGAAATTTTTAGCTTTGGGTCCAATTTTGAGCCAAATATAAATGTTAAAAAAAGTATATTGGTATTATAATGCTGGAATCGCAATAGCATGACGCGATAATAACATATTCAACGCACTAGTGTAACCATTATTCGAAAACAGAAATTCTGACATGCATTTCAGTGACGTCACGACGAGAAGACTTTACAAAATCTTTCTAACCTGAAAGTCTGTCGCGCCTGCGAATTTTTGTCGCACTGACGTCATAGAAATGTCGAACGTGCTTGGCCAGTTATAAACAAAGGGGTAAAGGTGGTTACCCCAATCACGCGTAACCTTCGAAGAATGTGACCTTGCTGTCTACCAATGGGCACTCTAAAAAAAAATGATTATATACTTGCAAGTTGAGTCTTATCATGGAGTGAAATGAATCAGCGAAATAATTGGGACTCTACAAATAAAGTTTGCTTGAACATATATTACACTTATAACATATTGTTTTTACTTGCTTCGCATCCATTGCGTCTATCTCGTCATGTCCTTCTACCTCGTCATGTCCTTCTCTATATCAATAATGCACATAAAACGAAAGTAAATCAATCAATTGGAAAAACCACCAATTTAAAATGGATTTTTTTTTTTTTAAATTCAGGACAACCCCCCCCCCCCCCCTTCCGACCCCACCCTCCCACCAACCACGCAAGGAACTACTTTATTCCGAGTTGGTAAATGTGACGTCATGTGGCACACTAATTTCTCGCATAGGGAACTACTTTTATTGAACCCATTGTCATATTTCGCACTGATATTAGGAACCACTTTGCTGGGCTGATAGAACACTGAGTCTCTTACTTTCGTCTGAAGTCGAGGATATATAAATGAAGCAGAAGTTATAAGCTGATTTTCTTGAACTTTGGATATGTTATGGAAAAGTTAATGTTCTTTAATTTTTGTCCCTACAGGTTTTGTCGTCAGATGCACCGATTTTTGAGTTTTTTTTTTTTTTTTTCGCATTTTTCCGGGACAAAACCCGGGGGAAAAGTTACCAAAAGAAAGCGGATTTCGGTGGATTTTGGATATGTTATTCTACGAATTTTTCTGCGAATTTTGATGTAAAAAAAAACTTTTCTTGCAATTTGTCCATGTTTTTTTTTTTTTTTTTTTTTCATATCTTTCCTGGACTACAACCCGGTTAAACTGACACTGTTCGTGTGTGTGTGTATATACATATATATATATATATACACACACACACGAACAGTGTCAGTTTAACCGGGTTGGTATGGTACAAGCGGTAGCAGTTGGAGGCGGCATCTGCGACCTCCGCACGAGGCGAGACGGGATACTAGCCGGCGCCAGACACACACGCACACGCACACACGCACGCGGAGAGAGCCCACAACGTCCATTACAATTTTGATGAGAGGCTAAATTTACCTTGGACCGGTTCCCGAGAGTTACGACGGGCTGAAGTAGAGGGGGAGAAGAGAGGCAGACGTTACGCTTTTTCAACCGCACGACTCACCGGCCACACCGTTTTTTTTTTATTAAGTATTATTTTTGTAAATGGAAAAGAAATATTCGCAGATATTTGTAAATTCGTACATTTGTATTAGAGGAAAAATGAAACACTGATATCACTACAAAATAGCGTTCGCAGAAATGCTGTGTTCGGATTCTCCACTTCCCCCCCCCCCCCCCCGGGTCATTTATGCTTTTTTTTTTGTTGTCCCACTGCCTCCACTATGTTGAAGTTATTTGTAAAGCGTTCCCTGAATAGCTTTCCATTTTTAACTGCGCACATTAATAAGCATGATAAAACAAAATAAGGTCAATTATTTAATATTTGTTTACCTTTTTAATGGTTTACTTGAATTAAACTTCAATTAAAATTTTTAAAAAATACATGCGCCAATTTTCGTAAGAAAGACTCAGTATTATTTCGAAAAACGTATTTCATACATTAAAAAAAAAACTATACCAACGTGTTGTGCAAATTCGCAATATCTTTCTCGTAGTATTACAAACTATTTGTTGGTAACTGGTTTCCAAAGAAATCGTTTGTAAAAGCACAAGCCTTTCGATGACGCTCAAGAATGGTGTACGTATTTGTCTGAATTTCTAGTTCGCAAGTGGGGACCGAAAATTTTTTAGATTTCTTTCCGCGTTAGGCTGATGATAAAAGAAGTGTGGCCACCATTATTTCGCGGATTGCGTTGGGTATCAAAGAAGACTTGAAGCATGTATTACTCTGCTTCACGCTGATGATTGGACTGGAGTGTTTCTTGACACGCCCGTGACGATTCTGGCCCACTTATATGCAAGGACCAATGGACGCTCTAAAAAGGCTTGCTTATACACAGGCAAGTATGGAGTGAAATGAAACCGCAAAATGATCGTGACTCTAAAAAATAATTTGAAATGCTTCTGCGATTGTCCCTGGATACAGTTTATGCGGAGGACTCTAAACCAATAAGAAACGACGACTCAACAATCAATTAAAGCCGGCTCCAGTACCTTGTTAAGGGGAGGGGTTTTGAGTTATTAAATCAAAGTATTTTTCCTTGTAAAATGTTATTTCTTTCAGAGTGAGTTGCGATCAGAAAGCAGGGACAGCAACTCCTGAATCCACCTCTGACGGTTAAAGCAATCCCCGCCCTTCCACTTAGTTATCCTCTTGAAGGCGATAAAGCTAAGACAGCTGGCTTTCAGCAGCCAATGAACGGGTGGCGTTTGCCAGAGCATGGAGATGAATGAGTCTCTTACTGAGATCATTGAACCTCTTAAAGTTATCGCAAGTACAGAAACGATATCAAAAAGGGCTGTCCGACTAACAATAGGCAGGGGCTGGAAAAATCCTTTAGTTTAGTGACCTCCAGGATAGACTCCACGATCCTCTGGATATTCGGGCAAACGTCGCCCGTTCATTGGCTGCTGACTTGCGAGGCGTCACAACTGGATGTCTCGTGATTCGATAAATCTTTGTTTGAGGGTCTCTGATTGGCCCACAGTTCTCCAGATTAAAAGTGAACCAATAGCAGAAGCAGCACAAAGGTATGGTTATTTTAAATTTTAGTACATCGCGATATGAATCCGCTTATTTTTCCGGTCTCTAACAATAGGTGCAAGTAAGTAAATGAGCGTGTGTAGTACTTCTCGCGTCCTTGCAGGTAAAAAAACGTCACCATTTTTTTAATTCCCTGTAGGTTATATTTCATAGTATTCTATAGTAAAAATTCTTGTAAAATTATTTCTTAACTATATTTTACTATTTTAATACATTGAATGCGAATTATTATTATTTAAACTGATTCATAAATGGGGTTCCAACAAATATAGTGTACACGTACTAGTCGTAAATTTGGGTAGAATCAAAAGATAATGTCAATATTTGTATTTATTAAGAACGAAGTGCAAAAGTTTGTATATTTAGTTGAAATTGTATTTCTGTTTGCTCAAGAAAATAACAAACTCCCATTCCACCACACACAAAACAAACTATTTTAGTAAATTTTTTAAAATGTGATGGAAGTTTTTAACTTAAACAATCGTATGGGAAGTTGCCCATATGGTATTCCTCATAATTTTTTTTTATGGAAACTTCAAATGCACAGGAAATGTACCACATCTGTATGATTGATTTCTCACGCAATTGTATTTTTTATTGTTATTTGTCCAGGGTGTTATTTTTAATTTTTTCGGCCCACAATGTAAGAACTGCATTAGCCGTGGAGTTTAACGACACGAGCTCTCTGAGACGCTAGAGTAATGAAAATGTTCGCTTGAAACCCAAAGTGTCTGCGCTCGTCAACAACTGTGACGAGAATGCTACGAAGACAATAACATAGAGTACATTGATAGTGTTATTAAAGTTGCAGTTATTAAAAAAACCGAACTCTATACTAAACACCATTTACTTCGCAGGGGAATCAGTTTGTACCAGCCAGTTTATTAAAACATCAAGCATTCAATTAAATTGTATTTAATGCACAGAAAAAAACCTCTACTTTTACAAAAGATGCCTTTGGAAAACCGTTTCCAATACTAATACAAAGTTATTGTAACCATGTACAACACATGGCTATGTTTAGTCTTGCATATATGAAATAAGTTTTTGAAGATAATAGTAGGTATTTCTTACGAAAATTGGCACATACGTTTTTTTTATTTTAACTGATGTTTCATTCGAGCAAAAAAAAAAAAAAGGAAGATAATCGAGAATTCAATGATTTGACTTCATTTTGTTTAATTATGATTATCAGTGTCACAGATAATACTAGGAAAGCTAAGGGGGAAATTTACAAATAACTTTTAACTATTGGAGGTACTGAAACAACACAAAACATAAAATTCCCTGGTAATAATCCAAACCCAGTAATACTGCGAACACTATTTTGTTACGATACAGTCGTTTTCGTGTAAATGTACTAATTTACGAAATTCCTGTTACCTACATTGCATGAATATTTCAGTTTCATTTACGGAAATAAAACTAGTGGGTAGCACTGACTGATTCGGAGTGAACTTCCAGGGTTTCTTCCACCACGTGGTTTGCAAGGAACTGTTGAGTGTCTGAGCTTTGGGGATAGAGCCCGACGCGCGAAACGTGACACTGCCATAAAACTACTTTCGAGCCGCAGTTTTTCGCAACGCTCTCAATGAGATCCTCCCCTCCCCCCTCCTAATACCAGGTCGTTTTAGAAATGCTCTGTACGGCCCGGTCCCATTCCCCCTTCTCATTCTCTCTCTCTCTCTCTCTCTCTTGACGACGATGTTGGCGCGGTAGCTGCGGGACAAGTTGTTCTTCATATCTCCATGTCAAGCCTAATGTTGGCGTATCTAAACGTTTGAAAAATCAACGCACAACAGGCCAGCGCTAAAGAAAATAATTATTTGCAACATTTTTTTTTTTTTAAATAAATATTTAAATGGTTTATTTCTATCAGATACATCCAATAAAGTCGTTCTGCAGATAAAATCTTATAAAAAAAACCTTACGTGCAAGTATTTAAATCTGAAAGACATTATACATGATTGCATGCTAATTGTTTTTTTAATCTTTAAGTAAAGAAGTTGATAGTTGTTAAGTTAGACATAACAGTACAAATTTTATTATAAAAATTACCTCATAACTTGCATGCTTTGTTCATTATGCTTCGGATATACATAAATATTAATTCATTCATTTTTAACTCATAGCTAGAAATAAATAAAATTATTGTTACCCAAAGATTGAATTTGCAAAAATCCTCTGCTCCATTTTTGATAAGATAAACGCAGGCACAATAGCATTTTGGAAGCTGAACACCGCGTCACTTGCTCCTAGGGGCCCACACGAAACAATAAAATATTCACGCAACACAGTGCGTCATTTCATGCTACTGTAAGAGCATGTTTATGACGGAGTTTTATTTGATCCTCAGTAAAAGTTAAATACATTTAAGAGCCCTGAAGTGATAAAAAAAATCAATGGCCTCTAAAATTACTATGTCAACATGCATTCTATAAAATATTTTGTGCTGGTAACAAGATATTTTTGGAGTACCCGGTGATGATTGGCTTTCACTAACAAAAATAGTTTCTTTGTATATTTGACAAAATAATTTGTAGCTGCATCAAAATTTCTTTTTTTATTGATTGTACAACTTCAGCAGCGTGACGTGGGCACGTATTTAATTTACTGAAAGGCGTATCTATTTGAGGAAGTGTCACAGAAAGCACGTGTTACCTCACTAACTCTTACGCAATAAAATTAAATTTAGAAATTTACACATAATACATAGTTAATAGATATAAACGAAAATCATGCTTGGATACTACGTGAAAACCTTAATTTTATTTACGTAAGGCGTCGTTCTACTTAAAGTAATCATTAAAAATTATTTGGAATGAAAGGAAGTGCTGAAGACAACAGTTGCTACTAATTAACAATAAATAAAATCGTATAAGGTTGGTGAAGCCTGAGATGACCTTGAACGTGTGTAACAAAGTTCCATTCTGGCTACTTAGATAGTTTCGGAGGTACCCATTATGAAAGTTTGTGATACACAGCAGGATGAAAACGCTCGTTCTGGTTGTGCTTAAGAACTTCGATATAAAGTATCTGCAAAAATTATTAAAATATTTTAATAAGTTTATAACTTTATAATGCCCGTCTATGCATACAAACTGGTGGTGAATTTCTGCCAAGTGAATTTAACGTAAAATATGGCTTTATTCATGCCAAAAATGTTCTCTGGCCGTATTTTAAATATTTTAATGTGTTCAAATACAGTACAGCCTGTAAACCAAATAACTAAAAACTTCTCCGTACAAAACCAGTAAAATTACACTTATTACATCAGTGACTTCACTGCACAGACTTAAAAGTTTCTCCTAATACTGCAGTGGTTTCCAACGACTACTCAGTAAGTTCTTAGAAATCGGGACCCACGTGTAGCCGAATGACATTTTGGACACAAATAAATGTTTTACAGAGAAAAAATTTGTAGTATGCCACAAAATATATTGAAACAAGTGGCAAAAAAAAAAACGAATAGTTGGTCGGAGTCCACATATTATAGGTTCATTAGTAAGTGTAAAATATATTTTATCACTTATAGTTAAATAGCTGAGAAATAAGAATGTGCTGTCGTCGTAAAATACTTGACACATTCAGCGAGGAGCGAGGTGGCAAGGCAATGGATTTGCGTTCAAATGGACCCTGGTTCGAATCTCTGGTTGTGCGACCATCCTGATTTCAGTTTCCTCGCGGTTTTCCGAGAGATCATCAGGAAAATGTTAACAATTTTCGGTATCACAGGTTACAGCCAACATTTTTCACAACATACATAATGCGACACTGTGAAAAAAAACCGTTATTTAGTGATGTTTCACTCAATAATAATTTAAAACTCCTTCACTGCGAATCAGTACGGATCAGTTTTACGGGTTTTCCACGAATTTTTTTTCTCCACTGACTTTCAGCAGAATTGCACAGTTTCATACTAAGGATAAGTCTCATACGCCATGTTGAATATTCCGTTTTTTTTTTCTCATTGCTTTTATTTAACTGTCTATTTATGAAATTTCAACTCGATGCCTTCCTTGCATTTGTTGTCCTTTAGCAAATATTTTCAACAGATATTCACGAAATGTAATAGCTATATTGGATCTCAAACGGAGCGCAAGAGATGATAATAACAAAACATTGCGCTCATTTTAACCACCATGATATTACACCAAGTGAATATATGCTATGTTAAAAAAAAATGTGTGGCAGAACATCAAATGCAAGGGAGGTGTCGAAATAAAATTTTAGAAATAGTCCAAAAAAAAAAGAGGAAAAAAACCAGCATTGCGTTTTGTTTTTGACGTGACAACGTCTAATAAATCGATGAACGCCTACTGCACGCGCGAAAAGTGTCCCGTTACGCACATTGTCCCGTTATGATGTGTCCCGTTACGCTGTTTGTACGCTTGTGCCGCATCTATCTCTCTTCCACTCGATTGTAACAACCATCGATTTGACTTTTTCGAGGCTCATTAAACTTCAAACACTCCCATTCGTTTCCTACTTTTCCTATCATCGTCCTATCCTTAAGAGAATAACACAGATTGTAAGAAGTTAAATAGCAAACATGTATAAAAGTTATAGTTAAAATAATCTGTTCGTTAAAGTAATAAACATATTTGAATTAATGAGTGCGAATAAAAGTAAAATTATCAATTAAATTGTAGATTTCATTTCACTCCTTCTTTGTATCCATACAAAATAGTGATAATTCAATAAAAAAATATTCAATTTTATTCATAAAAGTAAGCAATCATTTCATCTATATTTTCTTTATGACGTTGTCACGTTAAACTATCGTCCGTGAACCGACTTTACAGACAACCAATTTTTTTTAACAGCATGGGCACGGCGCATTGCTTCCCCGAGGTGCGGGAAGCGGCTAGCCGCGGCGCAACACTGACCTGCGACCAGCAGGGAGAGAGCCGACAGCCGGGGGTCCGCCATGGAGGATGAGAGAGGGGCGCAGGCGGTGCTGGTTGCTGGTGGCGGCTTGCGACGGACTGACCGGGGTCCCGCGCCTTTGCGCTCCTGGTCCGGGCCAGAAGGGGGGGATGTTGAGCAGGAGGGGGTGGGATCCCCGCGGGTGGGCGGAGGGGGCGGAAGGTCGCCAGGGGGTTGGGGCTGCCTGACCGAGGGGGGGGGGGCAGGTTTCCTGCGCGGTCCGCACCCACGCATTCCCTTCCTTTAACGGCACGAGCTTTTTTTTTTTTTTTTTTTTTTTTTTTTTCATTGTTTCATTTCAGCACTCGCGTAATTACACAATATCCCTCCTCTACTCCTGCAACCGTTCTCCTACTTTGCGAGAAACTGTTTGGAGAAGTAAACTTGTTTTTACTTTCGCCCGGGAATGTAGGTTATGACACACACACAGACAAGAGTCAACGTAACATTTCTTTCGCGTTGTTCGGGCGGTTTTTTTTTTTTTTTTTTTTTTTTTTTTCGCTCTCGAGGATCGTGCACCCGGGCTACACTAGCCGACAGCCTTGACCTATCCCTTCCTCCGCCCCCCCCCTCCGCCCCCTGCGTTTTGCAATGCTTGCGCATGTAAGGTTTCGCTCCCTTTTCAAAAACCACCTCCCCCCCCCCCCACCACCACAAGCACAACGAATTCCGATCAGCTCGTTAAGCTAACCCGGATGGCAAAGGACTGTTCCGCGTGTTCTCAGGGTTTTTTGGAACAGAAATAGTCATGTAAAATTACAGATATTTTTACATTTGTGCACTTGCATGAAAACAACTGTATCACTACAAAATAGTGAGTGTTCGCAATAATACTGGATCCAGATTCCTACCCGGGAATTTATTTATGCTTTGTGTTGTCCCAGTGCCTCCAATAGTTTAAACACCGTTCCCTGAATAGCTTTCCAGCATTTACTGCGCACATTATTAAGCGTAATAAAACAAAATAGAATTATTGATAAAAAAAATTAAGCTCAATTTTTTTAAATAAATATTCAGTGTTGTTATCTCGATAAACGTGTATCCTATTTGCAAAAATGACCATAACCGTGTGTTGTACAACGTTACAATATCTTTCTTGCAGTGCTACAAACTATAACTTGGCAACTGGTTTTCAAAGGAAGCTTTTGCAAAAGTACAGAGAGCTCATGCTAGCGCAAAAAAAGGGTTGATCGGTGGCCGTGATCACTATGACTCATGAATTGATGAGCGTCTAGTTTGGAGGTACACTCGCTTTAAAACCCACCGAGCACAGTCTCGCGATGGGAATGTTTATACTGATCGTTAATTTGAACTGGAGAGCGAACCTTCAAGCGAGCGAGGGCTGCTGTGGAACTTCGGCAAGTGTTGAGTGGTTTCCAGTGCAAGGCGTTCTGCCGCGGTTATCGGTGTTGGTTGTGCAGGATCATGGACCCGTTACGCAGAGGAACGATTCTTACCGTTGTGTGCCAAGACGTGCGGGTAAGGCAGCGAATAAGCACTGCCTTGATGGGACACAACAGTAACCTAACTCGCGGGCCGTATTCCAGAACAGAGTCCAAAACCGAATCCCAAGTCAGATCGGAAACGGATACGACACCAAAATCCGTCCCCTAAAAATAAGGGTCTGGCCGTGTTCTATCGTGCACTAGGAATACCGTTAGGGTCAGGTGTGGCATATTCAATACCTAAACGTTTTTTTTTGTGTGTGTGTTTTGGAATACCGACCTTATTGTAACATTTGTAAACTATAATAATCTCTTGTAACCGCAAGTTATTACGATCAGGTGTTTTACGTACATTCTCAAAGTTGCCATAAACAAGTAAATTTTAATTTCTTTATGACAAGAGTGGTACACTTGTAAAAAAAATAACCTTTCTGTACAGCCTACTGGCGTAGGTAGATTTCGAAGTTCCTATTTATTCTGAAAATATTTTGGAAACTTCTATAAACTTTTGGAACTTTTTAAGAGCTTTATGTACATAACATTTTTTTTTTCTCTAATGTTACAAAATGATCGATTAAGTATTTGCTCATTTTCCAAGCAGCGAAACTATTACGAATATTTTTAACTCAAGAGTATCTACCTTTAAATACCTCAATACGAATTTCATATAATATTCCAAGTAAGGTAATTATTTAATATTTTTGACTTTCAGACCCTATTTTTCATCCATTGGACTAATAATGTGGTCGTATAAAAACTTGCATTGCACCAAGGTTTAAGATAATATTAAGATGGTTTGAAATCAATTCAAACGAATTTGATACTAAGATAACATATATTAGCTAAACAAAAAGTTTATAAGCTAAATATTTTCAAAAATTAATTTTTTGTAGTAGCATATAAGCAAATCACTCGTATACTTGTGGAAATTCACGTGTCATTACAAGTTTACATGATTTGTGTGTCAAACACTTTAAACTATATATTTTTCAAAAACGTTTAAAAGTTTACTTGTTAGTTACAAGCTTGTACTTTGGTGAATAGGGTCCCTGATGTTCCCCACGAGTAGTTTTTTTTTTGCAGGTTGTCCGCCTGTGCTGGTAGGCAACGCGAAGACCGAGTGTGAGAATGTGAGTGCCTACATCGATCTGTATCTCTTCCATCTGTCCGTGGAAGAGAAATATTACAAACTGTACGTGAAACAACAACCAAAAAAAAGTATCAATTTTATATTTGAAAATCTCTCATTTGTAAAAATGTTTTTAAACACTTTTTTTTTGCAGGTGAAATTGGGTAAGATATATTGGTGGTGACTTTATTTTTCCAAATAAAATAAAACTGTAATTTAAATGAATTAATTAATGACATTCTGTATCGCAACTGCTATTGTGCGTGGCGTTCTTTGTTAGACAAATTTAATCAACAAGAAATCATCCTTTAAAAAAAGTCTGTGTATATATACACAAATAATAAGTTAAAGAAGAAGAGTTTTTTTTTATTTCTATTAAACATTTTTTCAGTTAATCGAAAATTCGTAACAGTGACCATTTTCACTAATCACTGAAATTTTCCTGGAAAAACAAAAAGGAGTGAGAAAAAAAAGTATTTACTGTAATCGGCCAAGTCACTCAATTATGTACAGTTATCTAAATCCAGTATTTAGGGCTCGGTCTTAGGATATTTTAGCCATAGCCGAAAGGGAGAGGAAAAAGGACGAGTTTCCACAACACATCAAAAAAGATATTTTCTCTCCCCATCACGTCTACCAGGAACGGTTTCCTTGGGACAGGAAACAAAATGTGTGTTATCTTATTATTAGGGGCAGGCAATTTTCGCGAATAAATCTGAACGCCTATTAGATTTTAACAAGGTATACCCGCACCAGAGGTTTCTTCCTTGTGATTGGCGGCCGTCTGCGAGAGAAGTCGTTTCATTTTTTGACCGAGCCACTCAGGATGTGTTTGCTTCCGCACTGAATTACTGTGATTGGTGTTGTAACAATCGACATGCGCCTGAAAGAAATTCACCCAATCACGAAACACATAGTATATGATATATGTCCATGGTTTATTAAATTAAATTTTTTACTTAACTAATGCAAATCTGAGGCAAATAAAATTGATAATCCCACTAGCACATCTAACTGTCATAAGTGTGTCAAATTAGATGATTGTACCTGCCCAACAAGTATGGAAAAAGATGCTACTAATTCAAGTCAGTCAACGTGGGAGCAAGTTACCATCTTGCCGTGTGCATCTGTGCCGCGTGTGTTGTTCAACATTGGGTGGACTAGCGCAGAGCGATGACCGTGCCTTAAATACGTGAGTACGGTTTAGAATATACGTACACCATTTTAGAACTAACTGAATAATGCTGTTGGATCTGTTTTATTGTAGCACGAAAGACGTGCTGAAGAACTCCAAGCAGTGAGGCATTAAAAGGAAATGCATCAGTTTTATGTAAGTCAGGCTCCTGAGAGAAGATTTTGATTAGGTACCGTAATACTAGTATCGTTAAAGGTATCTCAACAATGTATATTTTATTGTAAACATGGAAAAATAGGCCTTTTGGGGAAACTCACCATGTATAAAAAAAAGTTAACGAATCGAACGCTCTACCTCCAGAGGATATCATCTAAGGTGATTTGAAAACCAGCGTAAAATACAAGATATTAGGAAGATACCATTATTTAGTGTAAAACGACACCACGGATCTAGGACGCGGCATTAAATGTTAATTTTAAAATTGAACATAGTTTTTATACTTGACATACATATCACCGTAAAAAGACAATTGTACGTTTTACCAGTAAAATACTTGTAAACGCAGTTGCCAACGATATCAGTAGTAAAACTATAAAACAGAACTATGTAAAATTGCCAAATGGTACAAAGCTATGTCTTGCAAGTTTTCAATTTGATATCGTTGGCAACTGAGTTTCCAAGGACTATCCTCGAAAGTACAAAAAAATTTTTTTTTTTTTTCCCTTCAGTGTATTGAATTACAGACGATGTGAAGGCTAAAAAGAGCGAAATTTGGGTCTTATCTGGTATATTATACGTGAGGACTGTTGTTCATTGGTGCTCGGGTTCAAATATGGCGGCCACGAACGTTCAGCTTGAGGCTATTTTTTAACACGTTTTTCGACAGTGTATTTCATTGAAATACTTTCCATCTTGTTAAGATTCACTAAACTGTGTTAATGCTATAATTTTTTTTCAGTTGTCTTTGTGAACTTTGGTTCGCGCCATCCGTCACAGATGGCAGCACCGTGGTCGTCGCAACCGGGGGGACGGGGGGGGGGGGACACGTCCCCCCACAATAATAAAAGTCTTCAATTTCGTCCCCTCCAATTATTTTCATAGTTATATTAAAAATATGATTTCTGTGATATAACCCATATGTTGCGCTTGGTGCATTTAGTCCAACCGTGGAAATGTGAGCACTGTGTTTTTACAAATTTGTTCTCTGAAAATATTTTTTATACAAAATAAATTATATATTGCAACCCACTATAATTAGAATATTTAGGAAAGAAAAATGCCTAAAAACCACCTTTTTGCACCTTCAAACCCCACATTTTCCCGGGGGAGGACCCCCGGACCCACCGCTTTTTTTTCCCAGGGGATGGCTATTCCTCAACAACTAAATCAATTGCAGTCCCCCCAAAAAATATATATCCTTGCGACGCCCATGGTTATGCGACTGCCGCCAGATGCAGTGAGGTCACGCATCTCGCGCCGGCGCGGCGGCGGAGGAGGCAGATGCTTCGCCCGGCGGCGGGGGCGACCGCTGCGGTCGCAGGGGCCCGCCTCCTTCTGCGGGCTGGAAAGCAGCCTTCGGCGAGGTTGTCGTGACGGGGGCCCACCCTCGCCCACGCCAGCAGCGCCGTTACTAAACTCGGGGGGGCCTCTGGGGCAACTGAGCTGCCGTGGCTGTCCTGTCCGCCAGGCAAAGGAAAAAAAAAAATACACATACAGTATGACCCATAACTACAGACCGGGGAAAAAAAATATATATATCGTGGATTCATTTCGTGACAGGCTAGAATGACTTAGAGCCAATGAAAAAAAAAAAAAAAAAAACCTTCAACGTGAGACGTATCGATTCACAAGCAACCCATACTCCAGGTGGCACATTCCCAAATACGTAGAGGATTGTGGAGTCCATCCTAGGTGTGTATGAACCAGCGAATTTTTTTTTCAGTCCACGCCCGTAAACTCGAACGTCAAGCCGAGAATACTTGATATACCAATAAATTACAGCTCTGTATTAAAATAATAATAATAATAAAGTAGCAGTTTTCGAGTTTAAACGCAATCATAAATAACTATAATATCGATAACAATTCAAATAAAGACGAATGTACTATACTTTTAGGGGGGAAAAAATCATTTGGATAACTTACACGACAAAAAAATATAATCGGGTTGCTTTGTGTACTCACACTGTAAAAATAATTACTTTGCTAACTTAGCATGTTTTTTTCATTTAATTAGGCATATTTGCAAAGTAACTACCTAAGTTAACAAAGTAATATTTATTTACAGAATTACTAGTCTCATTTACCCGATTAAAAGTTATTTTTTTGCCGCATTAGTCTTCAAATTATTTATTTCCTTAATGAATAGAATTTTAGATTTTAGTTTTAGTTGTCATCAATAGTAGCAAAAATTTTTTTTACACAGTAGCTAATCATTTGGTGCAGGGCGGGTATTTTAAAACCTTCTGAAAAATTGCCTAATACTGTAGAACTACTACACGTTTTGAATATATAATTTTTTTTATTATTCAGAAGCGTGGTTAATTGGCCCATCGACTGTTCTCGAATCGACGTTGAGCTATGGGACATCCTGGATATTCGAGCCCCCCTCTCAAGGCTGTCAACTCGGTGACCATTGTCTCCATTTCCAACGTTCTCCTCCCCCCCTCCCCGTCGCAATCCCCGCTACCCCCGCGCTATCCCTCTGCAGCCGGCCGTCACCGCTGATGGCTTATCTGCACGTCGCGGCGGCGGCCGGCTCCAGTAAACCACTGGACGCGATCAGGCGACTGCGTCACGATTAGCCCCGTGCCTCTCGCCTGGCAACACCCGCCTCTCTCAACTTTACTACTCGCGTCTCCGCGAAACACCATATAAGATACTTCACCCGTAACGAATTCCGTTACAGCATTTAATATCTCCGTTCACCATTGTTCAGAACATTGTCTGCAACGGCTGGAGGCACCAACTACTTCTTGGCGGAGAAGCTTAATTGTTGCCCCTTGGAAGGGCAGCCCTTCAGGATTTTTCTGGCAATGGTTTGTTTAGGTTAGGTTAGGTTAGGTTAGGTCACTTTACAAACTAACCACTGTCAGAAAAATCTTGAAGGGCTGCCCATCCAAGGGGCAACAATTCAGACAACCTTTCAAAAACACTACTGTCAGAAAAATCCTGATGGGCTGCCGTTCCAAGGGGCAACAATTCAGACAACCTTTCAGAAACACTACTGTCAGAAAAATCCTGATGGGCTGCCCTTCCAAGGGGCAAGTTTTCAGGATTATTAAAACACTTAAAGAAACATGTTTTCAGAAATTGGATGGGCTGCCCTTCCAGTTGCTGTAAAAACAACCCATTGCCAGAAAAATCCTGATGGGCTTCCCTTCCAAGGGGCAAGTTTTCAGGATTATTAAAACACTTAAAGAAACATGTTTTCAGAAATTGGATGGGCTGCCCTTCCAGTTGCTGTAAAAACAACCCATTGCCAGAAAAATCCTGAAGTGCTGCCCTTCCAAGGGGCAGCATTTCAGTCACACCCTTCTTGGCTACTCGATTGTTTAGGCCACAGATCATGGACATGTTGTGCCCGACGTTTCGGCGTGCCTCCTTAATGGCAAGTGACTTCGGGCACATCGTTTTCAACCCATGAGCCAAGACGTACTTTCCTTGACTTTCTTGGAATCGCTGCACGCAAATAGCCTACCGGGATGGTGACTTAATGGAGGTCGAGGGCGAATCTTTCTCCAACATCCATCTTCAGGGATTTTTCTCCATCGTTTTTTTAATGGCCTCGTTTTAGACAAGACGTTAAGCGCGAAATAAATAAACAGAAAATAACAAAGCTCCTAAGGCGCCGTCAAACATCTTAGTTCGAGTCGCTCCGATACACGAGCCTGACGTCACAGTTGCCAGTACAACCGACAAACTCCGCTCTCTAGTTCTGTTGGTCTAAGCATTTACAGACCATATAGCCTGTGTTGATTTTTTTTTAAATTTTTTGACGTGCAAACATCTTAGCTCTCTTTATACGACATTTGGTAGGAGTAATGGGAAGCATTCTATATTGCACAGACCCGAATACTCACGTTGGCAAGCCTTCTTTTCACAGACGAGAGAGCCAAACGCCCGATCGTGCATCTTCGGTTTTTTTTTTGTTCATTGTAAATAAATATACAACTCATGATAACTAATGGTCAATTAGGTTAGGTTAGCTACATTATAAATACTTTAAAACATTGTGGACGGTTGATTTGGTTAGGAAAGCTACATTAAAGATACTGTGAAATCATGTAAACGGTTTCCTAGCCCTGGATAGCTACATATTAAAAAAGTTATTTGCTAAGCAACCATAAAATTATTTTACAGTATTTTTAATGTAGCTATACTTACCTAATATAACCAACCTTCCACGATGTTTTAAAGTATTTATAATGTAGCTAACCTATCCTAATCGACAGCAAAATTTAATGCCACACCGGTTTATACAATGAGATAGAGCGAAAAAAAAAAA